>NC_090921.1:1481746189-1482062859 GCF_040938575.1 Ambystoma mexicanum
ATGGTGGAATACCATAAAGCATTGGTGCCTGCAAAAGGATTCAGTCTTTGATGGCCAGCATCTTCTCCCAATGCTAGGACTGTCCTGACCATCCATCTGATTTATAGGCCTCCAGGACCATTAGGAGCATTCGAGGAGGACCTCACTAGCCTTATAGCGAATAACACGCAAAATCACTCCCAAACCCTACTGATGGGCGACTTTAACATTGGTTTCAACGACCCAGACAACAGGCATGCCCACTCTATAGCTGCTTTACTCAACGACCGTGGGCTCACCCAAAAAATCCTCTCACCTACCCACATTAAGGGCAGAACCCTCGACTGGGTATCTGAACTTAATTGTAACATCACCATCACCGACACTGTCCCTCAACCCTGGACAGACCACTACTTAATCAACTTCACTGCCTCACTCGATCTCCTCACTCCTAAAATTATCAACATGATACCCACCCTACCCACTAGAAGTAAAAAAGACATCTCTGCCGAGAAATTCATCCCACTTCTCCTCCCCGCCATTAATGGCCTGGAGAATAAC
Source organism: Ambystoma mexicanum (assembly GCF_040938575.1). NCBI lineage: Eukaryota > Metazoa > Chordata > Amphibia > Caudata > Ambystomatidae > Ambystoma > Ambystoma mexicanum. The sequence continues at coordinate 1,481,746,730 of NC_090921.1, forward strand.
ACTGATCCAGCCACATTAGTGGACACCTTTAACCAAGCCATGACTAAGGCAGTAGACACCATTGCCCCCTTAAAATTGCGCAAGAGTAAGCAAGAAGGGCACCTGAACGCCTGGTTCACCCCCCAACTAAATGAACTCGGAAAACAGAAACGGAAACTACAAGCCACCTGGCGTAAATCGCCCACTGACAGCAATAAAGCTAAACTAGCCCAACTATCAAAACACTATAAGAAAGAAATCACAATCACAAAGAAAAACCTATTCAGTGACAGAATCGCAAAGGTCCAATCTAGTACAAAAGAACTCTTCTCCATCCTCCGTGAAATGGAAAACCCAATACAACCAATTGACACTGTCCCAAAGGACAAGACATGGTGTACCAATATACAGAGTGCCCTAACCAACAACATCTCCTCCCTCCAACTTAAAATATATTTTTTTAAAAAGACTCCCTGCCCACCGATAACCAACCACCACCACTGCCTGCGGAGCACAATACTATCCCCCCATTTAGCTTCAAGTCTATCTCAATCATTCACACTGAAAAGGTCATTCTCTCCTTGAAACCTTCCAATTGCAAGGGTGACAGCTGCCCAGCACAAATAATCAAGGATGCAGCTAGAGACCTAGCCCCATTCATCTCAAAGCTAATTAATTCCTCCTTCAAATCAAATACGGTACCGACTTCCTTGAAAGAATCCTGGGTCCTCCCCCTACTGAAAAAACAAACCCTTAACTCTTCAATACCTACCAACTACAGACGCATTACAACTGTACCCTTCTAACTTAAAATCATTGACAGAGTAGCTTATGTACAAATTCAAGACTACCTTGAAACTAATCACCTGCTAGGATCACAACAATCAGGATTCTGCCCCCTCCACGGCACTGAAAGTCTTGCTTGACCTCAAGACTAAAATTGAGGAACTAAAGGACAATGGCAAAACCACCCTGCTACTACTGTTGGACTTGTCAGCAGCCTTCGACTTGGTGGACCACGCAGTCTTATGCAGCCACTTAAGACTCGCTGCCAACTTCACAGGAGAAGCCATTGCCTGGGTGCAATCCTTTTTAGCCAATCGCACAATGAGTTTTCTCTACCTCCTCTTGCGCCAATCCCATCCAAATCTCCTGCGGAGTCCCACAGTGATCCTGCGTCTCACCAACGATGTATAACATCTTCAGTAAACCACTATTCGACAAGTTGGACAGAATGGGTGTCACCTACACTAATTATGCAGATGACACCCAGATCCTCATACCTCTTTCGGGCAAATATGAAGAGGACTTGGCTATGGTAAACAAAATATACACCCTCATTCAGGCATGGATGGCAATCCATGGCCTTTGCCTGAATGACGATAAGACTGAGATTCTACTCCTCGGATCCAATTCTAATTTTAAAAAACCAACTCCAAACTACACATCCTTTGACATTGACAATAACATCATTAAGGTCCTGCTGGAGGTATAAACGTTAGGATTCTACCTGGACTCCTCTCTCAACCTAAAAAAGCAAGTTAACTCTATCTCCTCTACCACTGCCTACACTTTCAAATTAATCCGAGCTGCCAGACCATTCCTGTCTAACGCCAGTTGCATTACCTTGGCCAATGCGCTCATCATGTCCCGACTTGATTACTGTAACGCCCTGTGCTTAGGAGCCAACAAGTATGTCACTGAAAAACTTCAAAGATTGCAAAACAAACGCTCTTAGAGCAGCGTTGAACATACCTCACAGAGAGCATATCTCTAAATTTAGGAAAGAGGCCCACTGGCTAAAAATAAAAGACCAGAATCCTCCTCAAAACGATATCCCTCAGCTCCAAATGTTTCAACACCCTAGCACCTCCCCACCTATCGGAAAAATCACTAGGAAAACTGCCGCCAGACCACTGAGATCTGCCAATACCTTCCTGCTTGACATTCCCAGATTCAAACTCGCCACGGCTGGAGGAACTAGCTTCCCAGTCAAAGCTGCACAAGTATGGAACACACTCCCTACTGACCTTAGATGCCCCCTCCCGTACACTAGATTCAGAATCAACGCCCTCAAATGGCTTCGCTCGAATGACCTGTAACATCTTTCTCTCCTTGACCTGCACTATCCAAATGCCTATGACTCACCTTCCTTGCTCTCACAAGTGTAACCATAGGCCACCCATCTGATGTTTCACCTCATTTACTGTATTATACTCTCTCTACAATAATTGCCTATACTGACTCTTGCACTGTATTTGTTTTCTCACACTGTAATGTAATTTATGCACGTACCAACTATGTAACACTGCAACTAAGCTTTGAGTATTCTTGTACCGCTACGCCCGACTGCCCATGGGCTTGGTGCGCATTATCAAATAAATAAATAAACAAACTGTAGAAAATGTAAGTGAGGTTGCATGGCTAGCCAAGAAAAAACTGAGTTTTCTGTTGTGTATTAAGACTTGACACTTAAAGCTGATCTGCTGCTTGACCTTCAGGCACACTGAGTACCAGTCTTCTTACCTAGGATGTACTTGTATGTCTGATAGAACAGAACTGTAGTAAATGCACACTTCCCATAAGCAATCTGCAGACCGGTACTGGAAAGGAATCTGGAATAGGGGTCCCTCACTATTATGCACAGACACTCACACAAACCGATATGCTCACTCTCTCCTCTACACCAACAAACAATAGAATGGAACTAGTTGCTCACATACCAAAAAACCTCCATGTACACCTTAACAGTCTTTAGACCGCAGCTATACCCACAAAAGAAATTGGCCTAGCTGCACACATAATCTCATAAACAAGCTCTACCACTGCCAGAATGCAGATCCGAGGTCAACAGCCTTGCTGCACATAGTCTACTGATGCGTCACAACCATTGCACCACGCCTAGCATTACAATGCAGCTACACACCACGCTTACCACACTGGCTGCACACATACTGAATGCACTCAAGCACTATAAACTACCCTACTCTCTCCACTGGCCTGGACTATGGTCCCCAAGGGCGTTCAACCCACAGTGCTTTGAGATCATACCAATGGAATATAAGGCGCTATACAAATTCACAATAACATAACAATAGCATTATTTTAGGACTGCTGTTGGAGCAGCACATATTTACTGTCTTTTAAGAAAAGTGTGAATGTTCTTACCAATGCCCCTTTCAAAATCACTGGTACAAGTGATTGACATTTATGGCACTGTTAATCACTGGAGGGAACTTGCTGACTGTCGAATGAGACCACTTTGTTTTCAAATTAATGTTGAGTAGACGCTCAGTCTTTCTTGCAAATAAGACCGCTGATAGAAAACAGATATCCTTTAATTATTATTTTCCGGTGTGACATCCTACAACCATAATATATTCTGTATTAGTCGTTTGTCACGCACATATGGTGGACATAAACACACACCAGATCAAGCAAACCCTGGCTCGAGAGTGCCAATATAAACCTAAAAAACGACACTTAAGAAAGACCTCTGGAAAATGGATTTCTTTTTCCAATGAAAAGTAAACATTAAAGCTAATTAGATTGAGATCCCAACAAAGCACCTTTGTTTCTCTGGTTGTTGAAGATATTCTCTTGTTTTACTGGTAATTGCATAGGTCTATATGTTGGCCAATTCCTACTAAAACGAATTCTAAGATTTTTTTTTTCAGACCCTCCTGATTACTGAAATCCTTTTGCTGCGAAGGAGGTTGCACATATCCTACAATCTCTCAGCAATATTCCATCGAGCCACATATAAACTCATTGGACCAATACATTTTCGTCAATTTGACCAAATGACAGGTTGGAAACTAGTGATATCAAGCTTGACATTGGCTCTATGTTCTGAGATCACCAGGTTTTTTTGTGTATAATTTTTTGTCAAATATTTTCAGCCAAAAAACACAGTGAATGTTTATTTTTTGCTGGGGTTCCCCCAAGATCCTCCTTCCCTATTATCTAGGCCCTATTGCGCACATCCCACTACCCCTTATACCGCCTTATTCACCCACCCTATATATTTCGATGAGTTTTTTCAGACGAAAATGTTCAGCAAAAAACTCCAAGAAAAAAAGCCTGGCCCTGTAACTTCATATCGTCAAGCAGCCACTGTAGCTTCTGTGAACAGCAATGATAAAAGCTGCACCGTGTTTATAGGTCATAGAATAAATTGCCTAAAACTTTGCAGCGAACGTAACTTTTCAAGGTTGCTATTCTCGAGTTAATCGGAACACCACCTCTAACGTTAGTGATGACACTTTGAGGCTGTAGAACTCTGCTGCATCATCGTTTGCCAAGTCACATCACAGCTATTCGGCACAATTACGTGTTGTGGGATACCAGTTACGTGTGTCTGTTAGGTATTTTTTCTTCACTTGAGACTTAATGGTGGAGCAGCTGAACGCCAGCTGTCCCATTATGTCTCAAACTGCTGATTCGAACATCAGCTTGCGCTTTGAAAAATGTTTGCCAGTTTGCTCCGTGCTGAACAGTCTGAAACGCAATCACGTGTAATAAAAAAAAAATCCCGTTACAGTTTCCTTCATTAAGAAATATCTGTTCTCCGACAGTTTTAATTTTCTATTCATATGTAATTACTGTTTTGTTTGAGTCCATTATTCTATTCTGCGCTTTTAATTTAAGATACTCAGTTCCTCACAGTGGACTTTTCAGTTTCCATTCACATGCTTGTTTTGTTAAGTGATTGACCCAATGTCACAAAGTATGTAGCCTAACATGGATGCTTCTCGTTGCTTATATGTATTACGTACAGCTGAGATACCAGACCCCTGCAGAGTCCCCTTTGCCTTCTGAAGCTGCGTTTAATACCTGCAATGCGTTCGGTCGCTCATCACTTTCCAACTTGACTAATGTGATGCATTTGGGGACTACTAAAGGCAGTTTGGAAGCGTTGCGAAATTCTCCATCCAATATAAATGATTGTAAGCAAATGGCACCAAGTCTCTCTAAACCACTGATCGCTTAAATAAGTTTCAGCTTAATTGCTGTGTGATTCTTCACATACAGCTATTCCCATACGTTATTGAATAAAATGCATTTGCAATTCAGGGCTTTGACGCTTCCAAATAGGCAGACGAAGAACTGTCATAAAATGAAATCCATCCGATTTGGCATTCATTAGTGTTCCAGAGTCCCGCCGAGAGAAAAACCAGACATTTCCAGACACCAACTTGGTGCTCGCCTGCTTTGTTCCAGTATAGTTTACTATATACATCTTGGCCTAATATCTGCCCTTTATTTTTGAAGGTGTAGCAAGACCTCATAAGTGGGCATGCACGTTTTTTAAGCACTTTATGAAAACAAGTGAATTATCTCAGACTTGACTTAACTGCAGTGTCTTAAACGGTGTGCACTTAGCTTTGTTATCAGAGTTCTTCCTCCTAGTAATTTGCAAATCTATATCCACGTTGTAAATGAGTCATGTGGCCAAATACAGATGCAGAAAATGTCTGAATTGAGGTTTTCTCTGCTAAGAGACCTAGGTTAATTGTTGGCCAAATGAGTAGATGTGTCTGGGTCGAATAACAATTGGAATCTGTAACGACACTGGTGCTTGCACATTTGCAGTAATGTTCTTGATAATGAAAGTGGTACCGTTAATTGCTGCTTGACTGATGTGCCAATGCATTTTATTCAATTCGCCCTTTGTCTGTTAATTGTTTCGAGGTAACTTGGATAATTTCATTATTTGTTAACTGTAGAAATTGCCATAAAAGGGTGGTCAATAAAACCGAGGGAGTTGAAATTCTATAGTCGTGTGACTTGATTCTCTACTAAAAAGACATTTTCGGTTCCTGGGGAGCGTTTGTCAACTATATATTGAAACAAGATCCCCTTTGCATTCCAGCTCTTTTTTTGTTGTTTTTTTGTTTAAGATTTAAAAGCAATGAGCCATTTTATATAGTTTTTCTACAGACATTTATTCGGGAGCAGCCATATTTTGCACATTTGTTTCGAGATTCACAGTGGCAGTGCTACCTAGAAACGTTTTAAAAATGTAATTACTGCTGAGAGAAATGGGGTTGAAAACGCAAACGCACCTTTCTTCGAAGTGAAAATTGTGCATTTATCAGAAAAAAATCTATTAATTTCTCAAGGCTCCCAGATTTCAATTATATAGAATGGCTATTGCCCCCAACACCTTTTTTAAAAGCTTTCTTTTCACAAACTTGCTGCATTCAAAGTATAAAAAAATGAAAAAAATCCCCAAACTGAAGAATCCATTATAGATGCCAACATTTTTGTCCAGAAAACCCACCAATTTCGGGCATACAGTTGTAATTGGACTGATATGGAAAGTGGAGTTGGTATATACAAAGTGCGATGTACATAACTAAGCAATCGTCTGTTACTTTTTTCAATAGCTCACTGAAGCTTCTTTTTGATATGGAGCTTTGAATTTAAAATCCAGGTTGCTTGTAGAATAATCGGCTTGTTTTTTTTATCTTTTAAATGAATGGCCATTATGGCGTTTACTTTTGGATCTCGAAGGTCTGTGTTAATTTAGTGGCGAAAACTGGCATGCATGTAGGAAAAAAAGACCACCAGTCCCTGAACGGAAAAGTGGACGTATTTTAGTTTTTAGAGGTTCACTTTTTACATGTAGAACATTGTGTAAATTTGTTGGTGATTTAAAGTGTTATGATTTTGTGTTTTATTTATAAGAAGGCAGTGACTCTAAGGAGGGAGCTGTGGTTTTGTTGACTGTGTCCTCTTTTATATAGCCACACACCGGACATCCTGCCCAGTCTGGGTAACCACTCCATTTAGCTGCGTTTCCCCTCAGGAGAAGGCAAGCAAATCTTTTGTTGCTAACACTTCCCCCGAAAATGCATTTGTAGCTCCTCATCTGAACTTTAGTCATAAGTGCATCGGGGGAGGGGTGGGGGGGAGGAGGGAAAGAACCCTTATATCACCCTCAACCAAGGCTTTGTCGATATAATCGAACCACAGAATTCTTCTCCAACCATCCCTGGATATTAGAGCCCTAATTATAAAATGCCATAGTGAGGCATGTTCATTTGCCCATATTATGGCACAGAACATTATAGGGGCCAACTCCCACTGGTCCGCCCAAAATTCCATACCTAGTTCTCCATGAATGGAGATACTGGGAGACTATCTCGGGAGCCCAGTAGCCTCCTAAAGAACAGGTTCTCCTTCACTTGTAACTCATGGGCTTTTTGAAACCCCATAGTGGAGCGCCATACAGAGTAACAGCTTTCGTTTCTGCTGAATACATTTTGATCACAGCATGTAACGGTTGGCCCGCACAGCAAGACAGAAAACAGGATATTCCCCCTACTTGTTGGGTTAATTTGACTGATTGTTTTTTTATGTGGACCATCCCCGTAAGAGATTCAGAGAATCTAATCCCAAGGTAATCAAAGTCCTTCACCCTTGGGATCATTTCTCCATTACATACCATAGGACACATTTTCGCTGACCCCTTTCTACCCACACAGGCCATTACAGCTGATATTTTAGTGTTGTCCTTGAGCCCCAAGTTTCCCATAAAGTTCAAATATGCATTAATAAGAATATGTAATGCTCTAGGGGTCCTGGCTAGCAACACAGTATCATCCTCATATGCCAGCACAGAAAAAAAACCCTGCCCCCCAAAACCAAACAATCAGCCTTTGTATCAATCGGATCCTTTAGGAGCCCATTAATATATAGGCAAAAACAGATGGGTGCCGAAACACATCCCTGCCGGACACCGCACCCAACCTTAAAACAACCTGTGCAGTGTCCCCCCGGGCCACTGCAAACACAGGCCTCATTATCTATGTATTTCCTCTAAAACCTTCAGGATACCGCCCGGGCAGCCCATGTACCCAAGCATTTGTATTTGTTTATTATTTATATCGCGCACCGAGCCCTGAAGTAACTGTGCGCTAGAACAGACTTGTGAGTTACATACAAGGACATCAATTGCATTACAGTTGGTTAGCCAGACCTTTGGTTACTGCTGGTCTGGAGGCATGAGGCATTTATAACATAACCTAGGCAGAAGTGCAATTACATAAGCATAGAGGGTGGGAGCTGGGCGTTATTGGAGGGACTTGTTGTTCAGCCACTCCTTAATTCCCGATTTGAAAGCCAGGAAGGAAGGCTCTTGTCTGAAGGCAACGGGTATGAGCATGGCCGATAGTTCCATAATTTTGACCTATCTACTTTGTCAAAGGCCGTGCTCAGGTCCATGAACGCAAGGTACACCCCCCCCCCCCAACCTTACAGAAAACTTAGTTGGCCACTAATAGATACAGATTGAGGCTCTGCTCCATGGTACCCACCCCGGGGCGAAAACCAAACTGCATATTGTACAGAACAGACTCCTCAGAGTGCCAGGCCTCTATTAACCCCAGCAAAACCCTACCAAAAACATGTCCAAGAGCGAAATCAGTCTATATGAGGTCGCGCTCGCTGGGTCCCCCTTTTTAGAAATAAGGAAAATAATGGCCTTTTTCCATGACTGAGGATAAGGGCCAGTCTCCATACAAGCGTTAAACACTACAATTAGTAGCGGGCCCATAAGTCCAAGGGATCCTGAAATAGGTCCGAAGGAATCACATCAGAACCCGGCGCACAATTGCGGGCTTGCTGGCTAATTGCTCGGGACACATCCTCCAACTTAGACTTCAAACAAGAATGACTCGGGCCAGATCTATCCACTAGATTCCCTCTACTAAACAAGATCCCAAAATGCTCCAGCCATGCTGCGTCATCCGCGTGGGTCCCACTTCACCTTTCCATTATGGACTGAGAGGGACCACCTTCACATATTCCTAAAAAGCCTTCTGATCGTTAGGTTTGGAAGCGTCCAGAAAGCCCTCCCAGGCCTCCAATTTCCTTCTCATAAGCACCCCCTGATATTTAGCTCAGGTGTGAGCAATCTCGCTCCTACTACAAACTGGAGCCTTTAGGGCCTTCAGCAGTGCTCTCTTAGCACCTTTGCAAGCCTTGTAAAACCACCCTGTTATTAGGCGCCTTCCCATTCCTCTTACTGAGTACCGTGAAACTTTTAGAGAAGGCCCCCAACAACTCAACAAAGTGATCCACAATCAACCAAGTGGTTAAGAGGCCCTCCAAAATACAGAGTATTGAAGCGTAATTCTCTGATATAGTGGATATATGCAAATTGGCATCCCTGATCTTGTCCCATTTAATTCTCCTAGTACAGGGAGCTAACACATTTACCGGACACACCGAAAGAACTTGTGGACCCAGCACCCCCTTCACTGTCAAACAAATAGGATAACTATTCACATCCGGCAGTACTTCGAAACCCACAGCCCTATCCCAAAGTTCCAGTGAAATACAAAAAAAATCGATTGTGGACAAACCTGGATGGTTATTAAGGGTCAGCTGGCCTGATATGTCTGGTGCTAGTCGACCATTAACCTTGCAAAACCCCCATTCTGTGAGCCATAAACACATTTGAAGGCCCTTAGCACAGCTCCTAACATTACTCATCTGCGGCTGTGGAATTCTTAACAACTGGTCTTCTAGCGGATCTAATAAATCTTTGGGCAAACCAACGCTCATTTTGAGGTTGAAATCCCCTCCCCATATGTAGTGCTCATTCCTATTCTTCCTATTCGCTAAAAGATCATCAATATACGCCTTCACCCTTGATAATCTATCTGCCTCAACTTTATGGGGGCTATTATACAAATTTATAATTAAAAGCGTCTCACCCTTTACAGGGGAAATGCGGATCACCTGTAGGAAATCCAAATTGGTTTCCAACACTCTGACCCTGCAGTCAAGAGATATCTTAGAGTTGTCAGGCCCCTGTAGCATCTTCCTCTCACGTTTTTCTTTGCAGGGATCCCAAATGATAAGAAGCCATCTAGCAACGGATTCTCCAGTGCCCAAGTTTCCATGGGCTTTTACGATCTCAACCATGTCTGCCCTTTCAAACTTCCGCCTTGACCCAGCTATATTCCATGATAGCAGGCAGTACTCTGAGGATACCACATTGGGAGCCCTCCCTCCCACGCAGAGTTCTATACCCCACTGCTCCGCCCTTTCCTCTTGATCAACCGCCCAGGCTAGGACACCTTTGTGTCAGTCCAGATCTTCACAGGAGGACAGAACGTCATACCGGTTAGCTAGCTCCGGCCCACTAGTATGTTTTTCCCCCTCATACGACTCAACCCGCCCCGGTTTGGTATTGTCCTCCAACCCCCGATACGACTGCGGCCAAAAAGTGGATACCAGAGGCCCTGCTCCCTACTTTCTTTCTGCACCTCTCCCCTGCCCCGCTCATTTCCACCCTGGCCCTGCCCCGGAGCGACCTGGTTCTTTACGCTCGAGTAAAAGTAGTCCAGAGGGACTAGCCTGCTATAACGTCTACAACCATTAGGTTTGAGACCTCTTGAGAGATTGGAACTGGTCAGATAACTGACTACCGTTGGATCTGAAAATGACACCACTACACAATCACCTTCCAGATGTTTGGGCTTTAGGCCAGCCCAACCTGTCCTCCTTACCATGAGAATGATGCCTGGATCAAATTGTGGCCCAATTAGGCTAGTATTTATCCAGTGCTGTGCTTTGATCATTAGGGAAATGGTTGACTCAAAGCCACCCTGCGGAAAACCTGGTAAACCCGTAATTATCTGTACATAAGGGGTTGCTGCAGGAGACAGATTCAGAGTGATATGATAGGTTATTTATAATGCGCTAATACCCAGAGGTTTCTAAGCGCGTACCCGGGGATCGAACCTGTGTTGCTCCTTGTGATCTTGCTTCCAAGGCGAGCACGTTGCCCCTAAGCTATCCTATAAACTAGATTGCCGAAACCCCTTGAGACGGTGTAGCCCCAGGGATACCCACCCGACACCTCGAGCTTTGCTCATTCCAGCTCCCTCTCTGTGTAATGCAATTTGTAGAAGCCCTTGGTTTAGGTGTAATCTCCTTTACACCGTCAGCAGGCATTGCCTGCCCAACCACTTCCCTGTCCTCGCTACTGCTCATTTTGGGAACATCCCTCTCCAAGACCACCACCCTACTAGACCCAGCCCACACACCCACCCCAACCCGGGCCATACTCAAATCCGACACCTTATTCGTAAGTGCTCTAATATAGTCGTCCATAATTACCAATGTGCTCATAACCTCCACCTTGAATGCCTCTAATGATTCCAGAACCATCTGGAGAGGCTTCAGCTTTGCATCTAGCAAGGATTCCAGCCAAAGCTTATCCTTCCCGGCAGATGAGGCCTTCACTTGACAAACACCCACCCATGGGGCTACTTCACCCGGGGCCTATCCGGCATACTCTTTCCCACCCCAGGGGCTACCTACGACGTGATCTACGTAACTTTAATCCTTCTTTATTCCTTGCATCCTGCTCCTCTTCCCTTCCCCTTCCCAATTCTCTTCACTCACAGCCACTGAAGCCTCCTCCACCTTAACCTCCTCCCTTACTTCTACTCTTGATCTTCTATACCCTCTCGCCCCATTCTGCCCCTCTCACCGACCTGCGCAACCTTGGTTATCTTCTCACCTTTCCTCCATGCACCGCCTGCTCAGGCGCCTTGAGCGACTTTGGCTCAAACACCCTACTCCCGCTAAGCAATCTGCCTACTTCTCCTATCATGCCCTCTATGACTCTTGCCTCAAGTTTGCCAAACTCACCTACTTCTCGGACCTTCTCCAATCTCAAACTTCTCACACTCACCACATCTTTCATACCTTATCCCGACTTCTCTCTCCAGCTACCCTTGATCTTTCCATCACCTCTCCTCTCACTGCTTCTGATCTCTCCTCCTTCTTTTCTAACAAAGTCCTCAATCTCTGCCAACCTATGCTCTCCTCCCCTTCCTACTCTCCCCCACCTCCTCCCCCTTCTCCTTGTCCTCTTGTCTTCCTGTTACTCAAGCTGAAATCACTCTACTACTATCCAACACTCATCCTACTGCTTCTCCCACCGACCCCATTATAACCCCCTCATTCTTAAAATCTACCCCCTCCTCATACCCTATTTTACGTCCTTCTTTAACACCTGTCTGATGACTTCTAGCTTTCCTACTCCTTTCAAGCATGCCACTATTATCCCCATCCTCAAAAAACCTTCTGCTAATCCCCACCTTCCTCCAACTATCGGCCCATATCTCTCCTTCCTTTCCTCTCTAAACTTCTTGAATGCATTATCTATTCTCAACTTTCCTCATTCATCTCTAACCACTCTCTCCTCCCCTCTACCCAATCTGGTTTCCGCCCACTACACTCTACCGAAACTGCCCTCATCTCTGTCCTCAACTCTCTCCTCTAGTCACGCTACTCTAAACATTCCTCTATTTTTTTTTTTTTTTTTTATTTCATTTAGTTTGTACAAAACTTTTTGAAAAGAGGTTTCCCATGCCCCTCCCACAGTGTGTCGGAGAAGTTCCATGGTGTCAACAAGCCGCGAAGAGAAGCTGCTCTGTGGGGCTACTTAAAACCAGGTAGCAGCCGCTTCTGGACTCTCAGATCCCATTCGTTCGGCAATGTCCCAGGATGCTTTTTTATCCTATTTCGCCTCACAACTTCTCCGACACACCATCGTCTTAGGCCCCACTGTTTATCATCTTTCTGGTCCAGCTTTGAGTAGTGTTTCCAGTTTTTGTAGAAAATTTGTTAACCCAAAGATTTCTTTTTCCCTGGGGTTGTGGAATTTGCGCCATAAGTCTTCTCCACATAAAGTGTCATACTGTAGTACCAAGCTTCCTAAGTGAACAGATCTGAGATCTTTCAGACTTTCACAGTACAGTGTGAGGTGTTTGAGAGTCTCATTTTGTTTCTAGCAAAAGCGACATTTAAGCATTGCTGTTACTTTTCGTGCTCTTGTCGCTTGGCTCACTCTTGTGTTGAATAAGTTTAAACGAAATTTCATGTAGGTCATTCTGTGTCGAGCATTGGGTGTCTTTATCAGGTATTGCAGCATCTGTTTACGGTCTTTGGCTTCAATGGGTGCATCATCAAAGAGTTTATGACGATTTCGCTCGTCCACTGTTAGACACCAGTCCTGTTCCCATAGTTTTTTCTTAACGTGGGTTGGGTTATTTTGCAGTGTAAATTGGTCCGTGCCAAGTTGCGTTAGCTGATTTTTGCAACCAGCTGCCCATCTGCACAGCACGGTTTCAGAGTTGCCTTTGAGCGCTTCCTGTAAGATCTTAAACTGAGGAGTACAGTCGTCTGTGATTATTTTCCGATAGATGGATAGCATGTTCCATAGCACTCGTGCCTGCAGAGAGATGAGGTTTAATTCATATCTGACGCACGCACTCGAGATTCCTTTCTGTATGTGCAGGACTCGTCTCCAGTATTGGTTTTCCAACTGTGGCCACAGGGTTGCAGGGGCTCCTAAGGCACTTTCCGCGCCATAAATGAGCGTTGGAGTGGCTTTTTGGTTATAGTGAGCTAACACTGGTAGCAAGGAAAATGTTCTGAACCTTTTGTTTATGATGACCCCTTGGCATGCTAGTTGTCTGCATTTTTGTATGATGTTCTCCGTCCAGGGTGCATCATTTATGTTGCTGTTGAACCAAACTCCTAAATACTTGGCCTTTTTCACACATCTAAAGTTGTCATTACACAGCCTCCATTTCGGTGCAGTTTTGAGGTTCTGCTTATTATTTCTTGTGAGATCTTGGAGGATTATTATTTCCGACTTTGCAGGATTGATTTTCAATTTGTTTTCTTTTTTACGTAACCTTCTAGTGCAGCTAGCTTCCTAGATAGTCCGATTGGGGTTTGGTCCAGTATTGCAATGTCATCTGCATATAACAACCAGCTTACGGTCATCCCATTGATTTTTGGCGGAAATGATGTGACAGCTTCAAGGCTTTCTCCAATATCAGACAGGAATAGGCCGAACAGTGTGGCTGCCAACGGGCAGCCTTGTTTCACACCTTGATTTGTTTTTATGGGCTGACTCCGTGTTCCACCAGAGTCCAGCCTTACTTTGAATTCTGTGTTAGAGTGCAGTTCTTTTATGGGTTGGAGTAAGTTCTCCGGGCAATGCCATTTTTTCAACTTTGTCCATAGCATCTCTCGATCGATGGTGTCGAAGGCGCTAGACAGATCAATGAATGCAACATATGTCTTCCTGTTTTGACGAATGGCTTCCATCTTCAGGAAGTTCAGGATGGTCAAGTTCAGCCCACAGCCGACTCCTTTTACAAATCCTGTTTGACGGGGATCATATCTTTTGGAGTCTTTAATCCATTTGAGTAGTTGGATTTGGAGCTGCGCCGCAAAGATTTTCCCAATAACGTCGAGCAGGGCTATCGGCCTGTAGGTCTTAGGGTCTGTTCGGTCGCCCTTTTTAAAGATCGGTACCACAATGGCACTCCTCCAGGACGTAGGTATCGTTCGCGACTGTAGTATTGATCTGAACAGGGAATGACAAAATTCTGCCCATAAGTCTGGATATTGTTTCAAATGTTGATTGGTTAATGCCGTCTGGGCCAGGTGCTCTGAGGTACTCAGTCGGGCGATGTTCTTGTATATGTCTTCTTTCTTTATTACAACTGACCATTCCTGCTCTTGACATGGGGCTGTTATGGTCTTTGTTGAATTGTTGTTAAAGGCCCCTGCGTAGTGGCTTACCCATATGTCTTCTGGGATCGTGGATTTTGTAATTGCACCCTGAGGGGTTGAGATGTTATTCAAGTAACTCCAGAAGTCGCTTGTGTTCCTGTTTGCAAGCGCTTTCATCATGTGTTCAGCATCTCTTTGCACCATTATGTGTTTATGACTGATTAGCCAGTTCTTGTAAGTCTGTTTCAGTTATTTTGCCTTGTCTTGATTCCTCTATTCTTATCCTCCTTGACCTCTCTGCTGCTTTTGATGCTGTTGATCATCCTCTTCTCCTAAATTCTCGCTCCTCATTTGGTCTTAAGGACTCTGTCCTTCAATGGTTCTCCTCCTATCTCTCTAACTGCACCTTTGCCGTCTCTTGGGGCGGCTCGACCTCTCCCTCCCATCCTCTTATCCACGGCGTCCCCCAAGTTTCAGTCCTTGGACCCTTTCTATTCTCACTCTATACTTCTTTCTTAGCCTCCATCATCTCCTCCTTTGGTATCTCACATCATTTCTACGCTGATGATACCCAGCTCTTCCTCTCCTTCGCCTCCTTCTCTCCTGACATCCACCAGAAGCTTTCTTCTTGCCTCTCTTCCATTAAATCTTGGATGTCCTCTCACTTCCTTACTCTCAATATAGACAAAACTGAAGTCCTTTTCTTCCCTGCTAACTCTCCCTCCTCCCTCCCCTCCTCCCTCCCTTCATTCTCTTTCCCCCCTCCAAACTCTCCTTATCTCACCATGCCCGTAACCTTGGTCTTCATTTAGACCCCCACCTCTCTCTATCTCACCACATTTCTCTTCCTGCTAGATCTTGCCACTTTCACCTTTACAATTTCTGTTAAATTTGACCCTACCTAACCTTTCACACTGCAAAACTCTTAATCTCCTCCATCTTCTCTAGGCTTTTCTACTGCTCTACTTTTTCCTTTGGGCTCCCCTCCTCTCACCTCTCCCCACTCAAATCTATCTACCACTCTGCCATCCGCTCTCTTTGCCCTCTCTCTCCTTATGACTCCATCTTCTCTTCTCCCACCTCTCTGGATGGGCTCCCAGCTCAAATTCAAGTTCCTCTGTCTAGTCTTCAAATCCCACTATGGTCATGCCCCCCTACCTCTCCTCCCACCTCACTTTCCATACTCCTTCTCGTTCCCTCCGCTCTGCTGATCTCTTCCTACTCTCTCCTCCCCCACCACCCTGTGCTCTTTTCCCGATTCCGTTCTTTCCAACTACTCGCCCCATTCCACTGGAACCCCCTCCCTCTCTCCATCCGCTCTTCTCCCTCCTTCCCCAACTTCCGCCCCTCTCTAAAATCCTCTCTTCCATTCACCTCCCTAAACCTCTTTACTCCCTCTTCTGCTACTTCTACCCACACCTCCTACTCCCTTCCCTACTTCTCTTACACCTCTCCCTCTCCTCTCATGCTACCTCCTACCCCGCTTCCTCACTTGTATAATCCTCATCTCTTCCTTCCTTCCCCTCTCACTCTCTGCTTCCTCTCTTACTTCAACTCTCTCCACTGCTCATACCTCCTACGTCCTCTCACACCTTGGTCCCTCCCTACCCTTCTATCCTCTTCTATAATGTAAATTGTTTTTTGTACTGTTTTCTGGTTTAATTCAATTGTTACTTAATGCTTGTTGTATCTTGATTGTTACTCTTGTAAAGCGTTTTGGATTAAAACGCTATATAAATTCAATAAAATGCAAATACCTCCTCTCTCGCCATTACCTCCTCCCTAGCACACCTTTCCCGACCTTCACTTACCACTATGGCCAAGCTTTCTTCCCGAAGACCTAAAGATTGGCCTTCTACTGGTGTCCCCGCTCCCACCAAACTACCCACCTCACCACTATTGGCAGATATTGGACTCCCTCTTATGGCAGGTTCACCCTCCTTGGTGACTTGTTTTGCCACATTAATGCAGCTCATTATTTTGCTAGCCATTGCATCCACCTAGGAGGCTAGTGACTTTTGCAAAAACTTAGACTTAGATTTGGGGGTCTCTTTTTTGCAGGTTTAGTATGTTTAGGTTTTTTAGCACCTTTTCCAGATGCCCCCAATCTCCCCGCAACCCCAGCTTTCCTTTTCCCCATACTAAGGAATATTAATGATATTCAAAGTTACAAAATTAAACAGAAAAAGGATAAAACAAGTTAAAACAGCACATATTACCAATCCCCAGACCCCAGTACACAGCACCAATGCACAATACCAATTTAAAAAAATAACAAATGCAGCATTCTGCTAAATTTTTTTTAAAAACTAAAAATCCTAAAAGATTTGGAATCCTAAAAAACAGCTAGAATCTAAAATGTATAACCGACGCATAAAAACATATTCATAGGGAAGGGTTAAAAAGTTGAAATAAACCTTTTTGAAATTTAAAAAAAAAAAAAAACTTTCACCACACAGAAAAGAGAGAAAAAAAGTCCACAAACTACAACCACTTCGTAGGATCCTGGGAGGACAGGCAACACCCAACGGCTTAAGGAGCAGCCTTAGTCCATCTCCCCCTCCCCCCCCTTTCCCCTGCTCCTCTTATCAATGTGTGAAAGGAATGTTCCATGGACCTCCCAAACGCCAAAACAGTATATGGGAAAGCCTCCGGTCCGTAAGGTCCGTCTGGAGCGGATAAACCGAGGGAATACAGATCCGAACAAACAGACTGATAGAGCAGGTGGTCACAGTCCCCTTTATAAGACTGCTTGATTGTTGCTGCTAAGCATGTTTGTTCCAGAAGATGTGCAGCTGTGGTAACGGACAGACTAGACAGGCTCTGCCGGTCACGGGATGAAGCGAAAGAAGGAAGGAAACCCTGACCAGCTAACAAGTAACTGCACCCACCAGCAATTAGTAGTTACAAATAGGAGATATGGTGGATTAGCGCCCCTGCGCCCACCACGAACCACCATTCACCAGTTCAGCACCACTTCTTGCACCACCCCGCTCTCCGCGCTATTGAAGTGCTTTTGTAGTAGATCCAGGGAGTACAGGCAGGGGGCTCCTCCTCTTCGAATGTTTAGGGAAAAATACTTGAGTCAAACACCATTAACCACTTCACCACCACTTCTTGCACTGGCTTTGCACAGTCATACATTTCGGCCATCTATTTCATTCGCTAGTCACGATTTTATCCTTATTATTTGACATAGTAAAGGCAATTGGGAAGGTTTTCAATTTGCTAACGTAGCCGCGTAATTGTATGTCCCAGTGCATAATACTTGCAGAAGTGGCAAGACTGCTGAAACCTTTAGGTGTTCGGTTGTCTATGGAGTGTGAGAATTCGTCAAACAAGTGACACAAAACACTGCATTCTGTGGATGGCATGGTTTCCAAATAGAATTTGCCAGTGCAAATCGTTTTGTACATTTCTGCCAAGGCTAGAATATATGGTTGGCTACAGCAAGAAAGCACCCCCTCCCGTTCACAAAGGAAGAGGCTCTCTGGAAATGGGGCTGCCCATTGTGCCTTATCCTCGTACCTGATGTCCACTGCTACAACATAGGGGAAGGCCCAGTGCAGGTAGAGGTATTGTCAACTGCAGGCCCATATGAAAGTGCTCCTTCTTTTACATTTCTGGTCGACTTGTTGGCGAGGATGTAAATGTTTTTGAGGTGACAGTCTCGTCACTTCAAATGCGCATTCGGCACCGACGCAGGTGGAGGGCCCGAGGCCATGTGTGCTAGGGTGCCATTGCAAATGTGCGTGTTGGCATGCTCATTCGTGTCCTTCTATACAAGACCCTTAGTGCAACAAAAAACGTGCGTGTGCAGACAGGGCTTTAAGTGGGGTAAAACATCGAGGGGGGGGGGGGTTCATTTGGGGGCGTGGTTTGTGGGATGGGCGTTGCCTAAAAAGTACACAAACCAAAGTAAGATACCCAAACAAATCTATAAATGCATGCAAGCATTTATATATTTGTATGTGTACCTTACTATGGTTTGTGTACTATGCAAGCCATCTTTTATAAACATAGAAATGTTATTTGTAGGTTTATAAAAGATGGCTTGAAGTACACAAACCATAGTAAGGTAAGCACACAAATATATAACATTTATATATTTGTTTGCATACCTTAAAGTGTGTGTACAATTCAAACCATCTTTTTAAAACATAGAAATATTTTTATGTTTATAAAAGATGGCTTGAAAAGTGGACAATTCAATCCATTTTAAGCTTTGACGACGGACAAAGTCTGAGGCGTCTTTGTGCGTCGACAAAGCTTTATAAAAGATGGGTTGAATTTGTGTACTTTCCAAGCCATCTTTTAGAAATGTAAAAATGAGCACAAGTCCACAGGTTCGCAGAGGGTCAAAGACACCTCGGTTTCCTGAGGAGGGGGGAAACAAAAGGACAGTGATCCTCTTGTGACCCATCGTGCAAGACCAAGTTACTGTGACTGACAGAAGTGCCAGCCAGCCAGCGACTGGCTGGCTGGCACTTCTGTCAGCTTGCCTAACTCGAAAATGGCGGGCGCATCTCCCGTTGCGGTTGCGGCGGGATAATGTGTCCCACCAATGTTGTGGTCCACTTAGAGCTCTGGGTGCAGAATACGAGAGGTTTTGCCCCTCACCATCTGCGTTTTCACTGGAGGTACATAGCCATTTTGATTTGGTTCTCATATTCCCGTTCAATGGCGATGTTTTGCGCTGCAGCAGAAAGTACACTGGTATTTTGGTTTCCTTTATAGATGCACCGCTTTTTCTTTAGAATGATGACTTTGAACGTTTCGTACTCATACGGCGATTGACCGCATGGTCCGGAATCGTAGTATTCTCTAGTGCCATCACATCACTGGCCGTGTCCCATAGAATCACCTTCGGAATTCCGTGGACTGTAGTATGCACATGCTGACTCCGTCTCGTCTGCAACAAGGAATGGATTCTATTCTATACTTATCATTTTACACGTTCACGTGCTTCGTTAAGCCAACTTCCAAGGGCAATCTCTGTTGTTGAGTGCATTTCAGAAACCACCCTGCCACCAGGAAGAGGGACACATTTTAGTCTGGTTTGACACTTGGTGTCAGTCCTTTGAAGAAATGGACAATGCTTGGTCCTGTGTGCAAATTGGGGCACCTCATCGTTGGGAAGGAAGTGGCGGTGGTGATGTGGTCTAATTTCCAGCAGACAAGGAATAAAACGCATGTTTTGGTCAATTTCCATGACTTGCTTGAAGGCAGGGCTGTTGATCCACGTCTTGTTTTTTTGTCCAAAGTATTCCAGAGGAAGAGTCCCTGCACTCTAACGGTTTTTCCTCCATGTTTCCTTCCCTTGAATTTGACTTGTTTTACCATCTCTCGTTGTCGGATCTGCTTTTATGCACTTGCTTGTTTTGGTAATTGTATTGGGCTTTTAATTGTATTTCAGTTATCAACCTTTGTGGCAATAGCACTTCCCTACATGTAGAACTTTTCTTTAGGTTGTTCTACATGCTACTGGTACTCTAACTCTACAGCAGGGTTGCTCTAATTTTAAATCTGTTGGGTTTGGTGCCAATGATGTTCTGTACATAGCATGCATGGGCTTTAGCCTATTTATCTGTCGTCTGCTAGTTCTCAACAGTGGTTTTTGTTAAAAAGCAGGTTCCAGGCTCTTTAAGATTTTTTCAGGTAAGTTTATTTCCAAGTTCTTAGTTACATATCCACATGAAGACATAAAGGACATAAGCTGTGACAACACTGGCTCCCATCACCCAGGGGCAGCCAGCTGTAACCGCCTCTACACATAACACTCATTCAGAATATTCCATCATCCACACATAAACATTCCACATGACATCTCAAGCTACCTCACCTCAGACAGGCACAATACAACAGTTTTCAGCCAGAAGTTTGAAATCTACTTTTTGTGTTCCTCTCGCTCAATAAAAATGCACGTGTCGTGTATCCAGAGCCCCCAACCATCACACTGACATGGGAAGGCTGTTCCTTTTGAAGTACATTGTTTAGTTTGAAACTGTGTCGGTGTGCTGCATATTTTCTAGAACATGCATGACTTTCATGTGGCATTTTCTCACTGTTTCTTTCCCCATAAACATGTTTTGTCATATTTACATATTTTTTATGCCATGGAACAGTTTGAGAGGCCACTCAACACAGTTAATTCCGTCCCTCCCCACTCAAGGTGTCACACAACAAACTGTTTAATGGATTCTTTTTTTTTTTTAACAACTTCAATTAGGTAACAGGTGGACAGGTTACATCGATGTTCATTTTCAAAAATTGTGCAGTTATTGGTTGACATGCATACAAATCATACAGTAGCAGTCAAGCTACATTATATTTCGGCAACATTTACGGCAGGGTTTCTCTTAAGTATCTACAAAATGGTCCCCAAATGTTCTTGGGTCTGTACAGCACAGTTATTGTCCCAGCATAATTCTCTTCTCTTTCCTGCACGAAGGTCAGTTGTCTTCGTGCATTGTTGTGGCTGATCTGGATTTCCACTGCAGTAATATACACTTTTTTGCAATAATACATCCCATGTTAAATAGTGTACAGGTTTTTGGATTGGTGTTTCCGATGTCCCCTAGCAGGTATTTAAGGGGGAGTAGGGTTGAGGGGAATTTCTGTGATAATATGAAGTGCTTCTGCACTTCATCCCAGAATAATGCCACCCTGCGGCAGCTCCTGAACATGTGGATCATGTCTGCTCCCTCCGCCCCGCATTTCATGCATTTGTCTTGGGCTTCACAGGAAAATCGCGACACTCTCGATGGGGTATAGTGGAGCCTGTTTAATACTTTGAATTGTATAAGACGTAGGCGGGAGTTGATGGAACAGAAACTCCGCCATTTAGTGTCATCTATACTGGTTGTAGTGTCCGTCCCCCGTATGCCCTTCGCTGGGTTGTGTTGACTATTAGCTTCTTGATTCAGCCTGTATATATCCTGGAAACTATCCCCTTCCGTTCTCCTCCCAGCACTAGAGCTTCAATGCAGTCCGAAGGCTTTGGTTCTTTGTTGAACGATGGTCACTGCAATCATGCTGCCTCCGCATTCTCAAGTATTGTAACATTTTGACCAGGTTTTCTCCCATTTCTGCCTTAGTCTTCCCTGGTTACAAATTCGTCCTCTGGGAATAGATCCCCCAGCCTGGAGGTCTGTGTCAAATGTTCGGGGAAGGCCTGGGCAGTTCCACAAGGGCATACTGCCACTATATGTGGTGAGTATGTCTAGGCGCTTAAATATACGTTGCCATGCGTTTACTGTTGTGTGCACTGGGTCGTATGTGCATGTATCTATGCAGTGATCATCTAATATGACTGATTTGACGTCCACCAGGGCTGCCCCGTAATGTTCTAAGGCTCTGTGTGGTGGTCTGCGGCCGTCTGATAGCAGTAACCTGCATAGTGTGCCTGTGCCACCAGACAGTACAATTCGATATCCGGGGCGGCCAGCCCCCGTACGGTTCAGCAAGCATTTCTCAGCGCATATGGGGCGTCCCTCCCTCCCATGCGGATTGTGTTGTGATTGTGCAAAGAGTTGGCGCTCCGGCCCTAAAGGGACAGTACTGAAGTAGTAAAGTAGCTTTGGTACCACTACCATCTTGCGCAGTGAGATCCTGCCATATAAGGACATTGGGAACTTAGTCCATATGTCTAGTTTCACAGCCAGTGTATTGAGGTTATTTTCATGTTTTTTTTCATACAATAGTTTTGGTGTTCGAGCTATTTCCACCCCCAAATATTTTAGGCTGGATCCCGCATAGGTCCTCCAGCTCTATGATGCCCTTGGTTAATGCGAACAGTTCAGACTTATTGTGTTGATTTTATATCCTGAACGATGTGTGAATTTGGCTACTTCTTCCATGACTGGTTTAATATTAGAGCCTGGGTTTCGCAAGTACAGTAAGGCATTGTCGGCATATAGGGAGATTATTTGGGGGGGGTCGCTATGTGTATCCCTCTGTTACTATGCCTGTCCCTCATCTATTGTGCAAGCAGTTCAATTGTTAATGCAAAGAGGAGAGGTGAAAATGGGCAGCAATGTCGGGTACCCCTTGCCAGTGGGATTGGTCCTGATATGAGCCCATTAGTGCAGACTTTCACTGTTGGGTTCGTGTATAGTGCTGCAACATACCCTCTAAACCGACACCCCAGTCCATACTACCCTAATACTCTGAATAAGAAGTTCCAGGACACTGAGTCAAATGCTTTTTCAGCATAGAGCGATGCTGCAACTGCAGATGCTTGGGGGGTGGGGGGGGATCTATTTGTGAGCTAATCCCGAAGAGTCGCCTCAAGTTAACGGCCGTGGACCTGCCAGGGATGAAGCCCGATTGGTCGGGGTGGACTAGTTGGGGCATGTATGGAAGAAGCCTATTGGCAAGGACTTTTTGCCAGTATCTTCATATCTGAGTTAATCAGTGATAGCGGGTGGTATGAGGCTACCTCCCTTGGCGTTTTGCCCGGGTTCAGGAGTACAGTAATGATCGCCTAGGTTATTGATGGTGGGAGGGTGCCGTTGTCATAGGATTCCTCCCACTCCTTAAGTAACCGTGGGGCTATGGTTTCCATATGTCTTCTATAAAGCCATTGTTAGCCCGTCCGGGCCCGGTGCTTTCCCCGAGGGCAGTGAGGAGATGGCTTCCTTTACTTCGTCTAACGTCACCGGCTCATCTAGTGCCTCGCGGGCTTCTTCGCCTATGTTAGTGAGTGCTGTCTCTTCTAGGTAACGGTCGACACTCTCCTATGTGCAAGAGTCAGCTTTGGCATATTTCTTATAGTACTTCTCGAATGCAGCAGTTGTCTTCCGTTTTAGTTAGCAGCTGTCTCTCCTCATTCTCCATAACTACAATTGTCTGCGAGCCGTGCTCACCCCGGTTCACCCCGGCCAGGTAGCGGCCGGGCCGGTATTAATCCCCATATCTACGAGCGTATGCCAGTGCCACCATAAGGGGCACTTCTTGGTCTTCTAATTCACAGAATTTCAATAAGTTCCCCTTAATAAATCCCAGAAGGACCCTATCCCCTGTTTTGCCATATTCGTTTTCGAGCCTACGCAGTTCCTGCTCGGATTCCCCCATTTCTCTCCTGGTATTCTTTAGGATCCCGGATGTGACCGAAATTGCCGTACCGCGTAACTATACTTTAAATCTTTCCCATATCGTTGCATACTGTGGCACCGTACCCTCGTTAATTTTAAAGAACGCTTCTATTTCTTTGTTTAAAGCGGAGTCCATCGTGGCGTCTGATAGGGCCGATGGTGACATCCTCCACAGCGGTCGAGGCTCTGGTGTCATGCTCAATAAGATATGCATTGTGACTGAGGTGTGGTCTGGTAGGGTGCGGGGCAAGATCTTACTGCCGCGCATCCTGTGCATCCTTGTCTCCGACATCAACCAGTAGTCGATCCGGGACATTGCCTCATGGACTGACAAATAATATGTGTATTCGTTTACTTCTGGGTGTTCCTCTTTCCAGACATGAACTAATTCATATTAGGACATTATTTGTTGGAGCGTGCAAGCTGTTGCTGTGAGTCCTCGTTGTCTGGAGTTTGATCCATCTCTAGGTAAGTTAAATATCGTATTGAAGTCTCTCCCCCCAGCCCCCTATAATATAGGTACGTCCTGTATTTTTGCTAAGATCCCCGAGATCTGGATGTAGAAGGTGGGCTCATCAGTGTTTGGGCCTTATGTGTTTACCAACATTATCTTTTCCCCGGCTAGTTCGCCTTTGATAATGATGCATCTCCCTCCGGGGTCTACTTGGATTTAGTCTACCCTGAATGCCAGTAATTTATGTATCATTGTGAGCATACCCCTCGATTGGGATGAGTAGGACGTATAGTGCCTTTATCGTCCCCATTTAGGTGCAAACCCATGATGCGTAGAGCTCAGTGCGTTCATTTCTTGAAGCATCATATTTTTGGGGGCGTGCCTTTCAATGTATGCTACAACCTTTCCGGCTTCAATGGGGGTTGTTAAAGCCCTGCACGTTCCATGGCATCAATTATATTGATTCACCCATTTGTTTAATGTTGTCGTACCGTTTTCCTGTGACCGTGTACCCACATTACTGTGATCATAGCATGCTCGCGTGTTCTTCTATGAACCTGTCCACCAACTTTTAAACATACCCGCCTCCGCTCATTCCGGCAGGGCGTACTGATCCACCCCGTCTGGGTTTCATTACCCCCCCCCTCAACTTTGCAAACTATCTCCCTCTTCCCTCTGCCCACAGCATCTACCCCAACTTGATCCTGTACCCGTAATGCAACCATGGAACGTCCCTGGGGCAATTACTATTGCCTGGTCTGCCAATCAAGTGCCTCTGCACAGGCTTCGCGTAAACCATCTTCACGTGCCTATACATTAGAAGTAAACATACACAGTAACATTAGGGATACAGTAAATTTCCTGCTCAGTCTCCAGCGGCCTCTGGTCTGTCTTCTATTCTTAAGCCGTGATTCTGGTCCCCTCCTTCAGCCGGCCGTGGGGTTTGGGGGCGACAGTGGGGTGGTCGCCTCCACATAGTTCATGGCGTCGGTGGCATTCTCAAAGTGTTCCCTCTATCCATGTTGAATTAGCAGTTTCGCTGGGAACATCAATGCGTATGGGACCCATCTAGCTCTCAGCAATCATTTCACTGGGTCGTAGGTTCTCCTCTGAGCTTGCATCCCAGACAAATAATCTGGGTAGATATGTATATTGCTTGCTTTATACCAAAGGGTCTCGTGCTCTCTTGATAATTTAAGGACGTGGTCTCTGTTTCTATAATTGAGCATTTTGGCGATAATTGTGTGTGGTGGGCGCCTGGTCTAGAGACGGGGCGAGGGTGCAGTTTGTAAGCTCTACCAGGAAATGAGCGGAGGAGACGGCCGATTCGAATAGGGTTTTCAACAGTTTTTTGATGAATGGTTCCATTGGGTCCTTGCATGCCGCCTCTGGCATGCTGACTAGGCACAAATAGTTTCTCTGTGAGCGTGATTCTAGATCCCTGTATTTGCCTCACCTTATTGAGTTCCATCTTCAAGCAGGCAATGTCGCGATGACCTTGTCCTCTACTTCGCTGATTCTGGTCTCAGCTTCGTTTATACGTCTGCTTTTCTTCTCTAATTTAGATTTGAGAGACCCAATTGTTGCAACGATGCCGTCCAGTTTGACATTTACTGCCATAAATCTGCTTTGCATGACTGATGGTAAATGGTCCTCACGGGCATTGCTGGTTGTTTCCGATCCGCTGGCCCGAGATAGATCTGACACCCCTTGGGCAGGGTCCTGGGAGCTGGTGAAGGAGTCCTTTGGGCCTTTTTTTTCCTGGCACCTTTTGTCATTCTCTATTGTTGCTTTCAACAGTGGGGAGATCCGCAGTTGCCCAGGATGTTACTGGCCCCTATCCTGACTATGGGTCTCCCACGTGTCCCCTCGTGTCACTCTGTCACTTCAGGGGTTCCTGCTTGATTGTGCAGTTTTTCTGATCAATGATCAAGTTTGGATTGTGGTCCTCCTATGGTGGTCTATATAACTAGGGGAGCCACCTCACTGAGCCGGATGCCTTTTATTTTGTGGGGCTTGGCCTCCCGGTGATGTGCCTTTGGCCTGATGATAAAACTTTCAAGTGTCACCTCACCCACTTTTATATATTGTGGAGCATTAAAGGCACTCTTTAGCAGATTTTGGTACTATCCTGTGTGAATCCAAGGACCTCGCATTGAATTTCTGTGGTCGTGCATGCAGGGGGGAGGCAGTGGCAGCCTTTGTATCTAGGAGCTTGATTTCATTGGCTATAAGTTGCTGCTGTGGAGTTGGCAGCATTTTTTCGTCCCCTGGAGCCTTTCCTTGCTGTGTTTCCCCCAGGTGCAAACCCGCATGTTCCTGCAGTTCTGCGTTGTTTCTGGCCCGGTAATCTTCTGTGTGTTTTTATGGAGCACTCTTGATATGCAACCGCCTAGTAGGTGGCGCGTACTATGCAGAGGGAGGGGAGCGCTCTGGGCCTCCTCCGATGGTTGTCCCCCGGGGTGTGTGGTAATCGGTATCCAAAGCGGGGGGTGGGGAGGGCCAGGTGGGAGCCACACAGGCAACAGTTATCACCGCTGGTGCTCGGCTTTCCCAGTTTCTCTGGGGGCCACCACTGCAGAGTCCAGTGTGGATTCCCCCGCCTGGGGTAGTGGAGTTACCTTTCGTGCTCCAGGTCCAGGGCGGATCTCTTTTGCCTTTCCCGCTCGGCACCTAGTCTAGGTACGTCTTGGCGCCTCCCCCTTATGGGCCGCTGCAGTGCCAGCCTCTAGCTGGGATTTCTCCTTCGTTTCCCGGATGTCTGGGCTGGCTTCTGAGCACATCGCATACCACATTATTTAGGTTCTGTCTTTTCTTTGCCTATATTGCATTTAGCCGTCCGGTTTGTCGTCCGCTGCTGCTGTGGGCTATTAGCTACATCCGACACTAAAATCGGGAAGATGTGTACTTCTGAGGATTACCAATGTTCAGGATGTTGCCTAACGCAGAGCTTCCCGTTTAAGCAGCCATACTCTAAGCTGCTCAACAGTGCCCCTCTTAATGGATTCTTTTTTTCAGCCCTACTTCAGACACCTATCATGCCCCTTGGATCCCTTCCCCCTGAGCTAACAATGAGCCAAGAACCAGGCCAGTGTACAGGAAATATATTTGTATTTATTTAAACTAAACTAATATCTAATAGAAATCACACTGAACTACACGTGCCACCTTCTTTGTGGCTCGCCATTAACTTCTAGTTACTCAGATCAATTACACAAATTAGTTAAACACAAATCACAATTCTTTATACAGATTTCACTTCAAGAAATTAAGCTTATCAATAATCAAAACAATTATAAATGTAGTGCTGTGCAATTTTCATGCCGTTTTAAAAGGCTAACAGTAAGGTTTCAAGATTTGTACAAATACATAGGGCAATTTTGATTTCACCCACGCTTTTGCATTGAAATAAACAGTATTTTTTTTTAAAACTATTTTTATTATTTGTTATAACAGTCAACAAAAACAATCCAACAGTGCATGTCATAGTTATCAAGCATCAATTACATTACCACAAAGTGGCCACTGTTCTCCCTTTACCCCTCCCCCTTAACTTGAGCTTACTCTCCCACGCCCTCCGCTTTGTTGTCTTCTAGAGGTTTACCTTCCTCTGTATCTCCGGAGGAGTCCTGTTCATTTGTCCAACCCTGGGCAGACCGATACAGCGTGGCTACTAGATGTCTCCAGTCCATCAGTTTCCGTTTCTTCCTCCCCTCCCCTATTGGTCGCCTCATACCATACTGCTGTTTCTGCCTCTGCCCATTTCTGGAGATCATGCCACCACACCTCTATTTTGGGTCTGTGGCTCGCTTTCCAGCTTGGCTAGTATGTAAGCCAGATCCTTAAGTTTGCCTATGTGTCTCAGGTTGCAAGGTCTTGTGAAGCCCCCCACCATACATGCCCACACTGATTCCACATCTAGCTGGATTCCTTTCTCGGTTAACCGTTGGGTAATTTCGCCCCAGAATTTCCCAATCTCCGGGCATGCCCAGAACATGTGTACCATCCCAGCATTCACCTCTCCACATTTAGGGCATGCTTGTGTTTCTGTACTCTTAAATTTGGTGACCCTCTGAGGGGGTCATATATGCCCTGTGAGTTACATATAGTTGGATCTGCTACAACCTTGCATTCCTGGACACTTTTTTTGTGATATCTCTGGGCCCTTTCCTACAGCCCATCATGCATGGGTTCCCCCACTTCTTCCTCCCAATCCCGTCTCAGCTGTGTTACCTCCTTTCCCACCCTAGACATCAAGAGTTCATAAATTCGGGAGACATCGTGTCCTCCTTCCGAGATATCATAGATTGTTTCTATGGCTTCGTCGGGTTGATCTTCAAGCACCGATTCAGGCCATGATTCTCAAATGCCGTACCACCCTGGTATAGGTAATATATTGACCCGGCTGTGGTCCAGTTTCGTCTATCAGCACATCAAATTCTATAACCTTCTCCTCTTGCCACAGGTCTCCTAATGTTGCGATGCCCACCGGTTCCCAGTGCTTGCGAATCGTCTTTCTTAGTTGATCATCCACTCCCAACAATGCCACTAGCGGCATCTGCGGGCAACATGGAGTCGGGTTCTCCATGGCCCGACAAGCCTTACGCCATACCCCCCATCCCAGTTCCAGCAGCCTCGATCGCCCTTAGTTCTGATTTGGCCACCCATATCACCTCTTTCAGGAAAAACGGGGCACATTCAGACCTTAGCAATCTGGACTCAGCTGTGGGGTCTTCCGTCAGCCTTTTAGCCACATACTGTAATTGGCTGGCTAGGTGGTAAATCTTGAAGTTGGGCAATTTTATACCCCCTCTATCGTACGTGTTCTGCAATTTCCATAAGGCTATCCTGTTCCTAGTGTTGTGCCATATGAAGCCCCTGCATAAGCTCTGTAATTTACCAAAGAATCTCTTTGGTATCATAATAGAGGATGTTCACAAAAAAAGTGTAGTAGCCTGGGCAATGCTACCATCTTCAACAGCGCCACCCTCCCTACCATGGCAGGGGGAGCTTCATCCAGAATCTCATGCTCTTACCCAAGTTTGCTACTGCCCTCTCTGTGTTATGTGTATGTTTGTCTTCCACCTTATGATAAATATCCACCCCCAAGGAGGGGCGTGGCTAGGAAGCCATGTGAAAGGACGCGTCTGTACGGGGGCTCCCGAAGATCCGTACATTATCCGACTGAAAACCGTGCAAGGACCGATGTAATTTGGCTGAGACTGATATGACTGCGTACATGAATCTCAGGTGAACGTGTGGACACGTTTCGATACAGGCCTGCACTGTGAGAGCGCAACAAGAAGCTAAAAGAAGACCTGGAGGCGAGAGTGCGATGAACGAGAAAATGGCCGCCGCCGCCTAACGAAGGAACAAAGAAGTGATTGATCTGGGTGCCTGACGGTCGCACTGGAGCGTGGTGGTGGGGAAGGTGCATGACTCGGGTGCATCGTGGTCATTAAAGACACCCAGTCCTGCGAGGCCGACGGCGCGGACCTGGGAAGGGAGCAGGGCCTGGCCGAAGATACTTTGCATCCGGAGCGTGCGGTGTGACCTGGAACTGTGCCCCGGGCCCTTCATGGCCTAAAGTGCGCTTCAAAGGGTGAGACGCGACCTGGCTTAGCCAGATGGCCGGGGGAGCCGGAGGACAAAGGAACTTTGTGTCAGAGATGTGGCGATAATGATGGGGCACCCGAAGAGCGCACTGTGACACCCTGCCCTAGATCCGAGCGGGGATAGTAGGACGGGAGACATGTCTAACAAGCCCCTGAGAACGAAGACCAAACAGCCCACGCTCGACGAATACGCTAAGACGCCTCCCGGCCCAGACGGAGCCAAAAGCAAAGATAAAACGCAAGCCAAGGAAATGGCCGCCGGGGGTGCGAACCAGGAGGTCCTCGCTGCAATCGCAGACCTGAAAGCGACCTGGGAGACCAAGCTCCAGCTCGCTGTGGCTGAACTGAAGACCGCAATGGAACTCCAGGTTGGGGCAGTACAGGAGGACGTGAACCTCCTAAGGCAGGACGTGCGTACTCTGGCTGAGCGCACGGAGACTTTGGAGAAAGAAATGGGCCCTACCGCGGCGGACTGCGCTGTGCATAAGCGTGAACTCCATGCCCTGGTGCAACGCGTGGGCAATTTGGAGAGTAGGGCGGAGGAGGCAGAAGGACGCGCCCGTAGGAACAACATTCGTATCGTGGGCCTACCGGAGGGAACTGAGGGCCATAATCCAACGGAATTTATCGAAAACATGCTACTGCAGGAGATCACGGGAGGCACCCTGTCGCAGGGTTTTGCGGTTGAGAGAGCGCACAGGGCCTTAACTAGGAAGCCGCCGCCGGGAAACCCGCCCAGGCCAGTGATAGCCAAGATCCTTAATTACCGGGACCGAGAAAGGATCCTTGAACACTTCCGCAAGGGAGGCACAATACAACGAGGAGCGGCGAACATAACTGCCTATCCCGATTACACCCTGCAGGTACAGCGCAGTCGTATGAACTTTGGATCGGTGAAGAGGAGATTGCGGGAAGCGGGGCTTAAATACATGTTGCTCTATCCGGCCAAACTGAAGGTTTTCTTTCAGGGCAAGCTGCTGATCTTTGTCACCCCGGAGGATGCCATGGAGTGGTTGGATGCACAAAACTGCCCTCAGGAGTCAGATGTTCAGACGGCCGTTGGAAAATAAAAGACGAGATAAGTAACGCTGTAGGCCCGGTCGGGTCACGAACATTGGGACTTGAATATAGTCATTGAACTCCCTGGAGAACATGCGTGCGTCAGTGGTTATGAAACGTGGTCCGTGAGCACGGACATGGTTGCGAAGTAGAGGAGCCTCCAGAAGCCGCTCTTTACACCCCTTTTTTGTGTTTAGTTTAGTCACTGTTAGTGGGGTGACACCCTGTCGGGTTCTCTATTTGGGTTTTCCAAGGAGGACCGAACACAGGGATGCCCGAGATCCAGGGATGGAGCTGGGCAGTTGTTTGGGGTAGGGGTTTGGGGGGGGGGTTTAGTTTTTGTATGAGCCTGGGGGTGAAACCGGGATTGGGTGTTCGCAAAGTGGGGAGGGATTGCCTCGGATGGGGGGAGGAAACTACTGATAGGCCATGGGAGACCTCAGGATATTAACGTGGAACGTTAGAGGGCTTAACAGTTATCTTAAGCGAAATAAAGTCATGTTGTATCTTAAGAGGCAGAAGATAGACGTAGCCCTGCTACAGGAGACACATCTAAAGCGAGAGAAACTGGAGCTGGTAGGGAGGAAGTGGAAAGGAACAGTGGTAGGATCAACGTACTCCGCCTATGCCAGAGGAGTGCTGGTGTGGGTGGCGCCACACGTCCCATTTAAGCTAATTGAGGAGGTTGTGGAGGAGGATGGGAGGTTGGTTATGGTGAGGGGGCTGGTAGAGAACAAAGTAGTGTGCATTGTAAACACATACGCGCCTAACCAGGAAACGGCGACATATTTTAGGACGCTGTGCACCAAGCTCAGTGTCGGGATGGGGGGAACGGTGATATGGGGTGGCGACTTTAATTGCGTGTTGAATCCCAGGGAGGATAGGTCGGATGACAAGATGGCTAAGCCCAGTCCGGCGGCTAAGGTATTGCAGACGCTGCTGGCGGATTTTGGCCTGGTAGATGTGTGGAGAGCGAAACACCCGGGCGTGAGGCAATACTCACACTATTCGGCTCCGCATCTACTGCACACGAGGCTTGATTACTTTTTCGCTACGCCAGACATAGCCGCGGAGTGCGAACATATAGACTACAGGGCGAGAGTCCTCTCTGACCACTCGCCCCTGGTCATGCGATGGCAGCTGTATTCCCCACGAGCGCGTATACCAACATGGCGCCTCAGGGCGGAGGCGCTCAAGGACCCTGTCTTCAGAGAGGATATGAGGGAAGAGATTACTGCTTATTTTGAGGTGAATAAAGGGAGCGTTAAGTCGGCTGGCACCTTATGGGAGGCCTTTAAGGTCGTAATGCGGGGGATCGCCATTGCGAAGTCTAAGGGATTGATGGGGGGAGTCCTGGCGGATCTGCATAGAGCTGAGACTGAGCTGGAGGAGGAGTTGAAAGGTGGTGGGACAGATGCGGAGGCGGTCTCCAAATTGCAACAGGAGTGTGCGGACCATTGGGATAGGCTCTGTAATTTGAACTATAGAAAGTATATCGAAAGATTGCATGCGGGGGGAGATAAAACAGGCCGACTCTTAGCTTGGCTGTACAAGAGCGAGACCCCACGATCCCCGATCAGATTGGTAACCAATGAAAGGGGGGAGGAGGTAGACACCCAAGAAGGCGTTGTCACAACCCAGAGGTTGATTTCTGGTCGTTTGCAGATAATCCTCCCCCACTCTTCTAGGGAAGTTCCTTTCTTTCAAGGAATCTGGGGTCTTTTAGGTGATGTGCCAAAGACTTCCCTCCCAAGAGCTCAGCCTACAAGGATCAATACACCTGGCAGGCCGGGGGCTTGAGTGAAAAGGCCGGAGCAGAATCGTCAGAGCTAGAGGAACAAAGAACGAAACAGTTGTTCAGGAAATGCAGCCAAGTAGTGCCGGAGAATATACAGCCGACACCGCCCACAATTACCCACTCTTACCTGCTCCGTAGGAATGATATACCAGTAACCTACTGGTATCGAAGTGCAGAAAACAAGGAGGATGTAGAGTGAAGGGAAGGTGTGCCAGTATCCTAGGAACACCACGGTGGAAGCAGCAGAGCGTCTCAATTAAGTTCAAAAGCAATCAAAATGTAAACAGCAGAGCGTCCCAAATTAAGGTTCAAAGCAATCCAAATGTAAACAGCAGAGCGTCCCAAATTAAGGTTCAAAGCAATCCAAATGTAAACGGCAGAGCGTCCCAAAAAAGGTTCAAAGCAATAGGTGTGGACCAGGAAAGAAATGAAATGATCAGGGAAGCGAGCTTTAATCTCACGCTATTTCCCTTTCGCAAATGTTCGGGTTATCGGGTCACCAAAACTTGAGGATTCAGAAGTAGGAGGTCAATAATGGGTAAGCCGGGTTCATATAATCCAAGGGGAACAATCGAGGGAGGCAGGCGTCGGGAGACAGACAAGGACAATAACGTGATTCAAGCGCCGGGTAGTCAGGAAGTCAAACAGGAATCCGGGAACAGAGCTCGTAACTAAGAGCAGTTTAGGAGCACTCGATCTCCGGATAGATGGGAGTTAAATGAAGTTCCCAACCAATGAAAACACAGCAACGTCATGCGTGTACGTCACGTGGTTGTAACAGCAAGGGTTGTGGGAGTTGTGGTTCCAAGACGTTTACGTGCCGGATAGCGCTCAGACAATCGCCAAGGCAGCTTCCAATTTAGCCGAGACGTGACAGTACCCCTCCACAAAGAGCGCTCTCTCCTGAGTCTTCGCAAGCGTTGAGACCAAAAGGCACGCAACAAATGGGGTGCGTTCAAGTTAGAGGCCGGTTCCCAGGACCTGTCCTCCGGACCGTACCCCTTCCAATCAATCAGGTAAGACCGGACCCCACGACATAGGCGAGTGTCCATGATAGCACGCACCTCATACTCGTCCTCTCCATGGACGGTAACCGGGGCGGGGACAGTAGGCAACCGTGTGCCAGGAACAAAAGGGCGAAGCAAGGAGACATGGAACACCGGGTGCACCCGCCAATGAGATGGTATCTCTAGGCAAACAGTGACAGGGTTAAGGCATCGTATAATCGTATAAGGACCCAGGTAACATGGCAACAGTTTCCTCTTACCTTTAATGGCCAGATGTTTTGAAGAGAGCCACACACGGTCACCACAAGAATACGAAGGAGCCGGTGCGCGTCGCTTGTCAGCCTGCATTTTGGTACGACATTGCGCAGCTTGTAAATGAGATAACACAGATTTACGGATGGCAAGCAAGGAATCCTTCACAGCATTAGCTGCGGGAAACTGTTTTAAAGAAGGCAAGACAGGCGGCAGAGTCCTTGGGTGCAGACCATATAAAGCATAAAACGGAGAGCAGCCAATCGACGAATGGATAGAATTGTTATAGGCAAATTCTGCTGCACCTAGCAGCGAAAACCAAGTAGACTGATGTTGCAGACACAGACAGCGAAGAAACTGTTCCATAGTGCCATTGGTACGTTCAGTCTGGCCATCCGTCTAAGGATGGTAGGCCGAGGACAAGCGGGCATCAATACCCAAAGATGAAGTAAGGGAGCGCCAGAAGCGAGAGGTAAATTGAGACCCCCGGTCAGATATCAGAACCGTAGGAAGGCCAAAAAAACGCACCACATGGTCAAAAAACAGACTCGCTAACATAGAAGCAGTAGGTATTCCTGAGCACGGAATAAATCGTGCCATTTTGGTGAAAACGTCCACAACTACAAGAATGGTGGACATCCCCCCAATACAAGGGAGTTCCACCACAAAATCAAGGGTGACCGTATGCCACGGATACGGGGGTAATGGCATGTTCATTAGAAGACCCACGGGTTTACCTGGTGGTCTTTTGCACTGTGTACATACGGCACACTTGGAGACATATGTTTCGGTGTCCTTTTTCATACCAGGCCACCAACACCATCGGTGGAGAAGGTCATATGTTTTAGCCCGACCAGGGTGAGCTGCCAACGGGAGATCATGGGACCATTCGAGGGCTTTTCTCCGGGTTTGATTATCAGGCAGGTATAGTAGGCCTTTAACATATGGTAGACCGGTGATGAGTTCGGCGTCCAACTCTTTAAGTATAGTAGCATGATCCTTGGCCCATCTCCTTAACTCATCTAGGATGGACGGAGAAACCGAACAAACACACACTACAGTCCCTGAGGACAATACAGGGGTTGATTGTTTCATAGTTTCCATATCCGTACCAATACGTGATAAGGCGTCCGCCTTTCCATGTAACGGACCGCGGCGATATGTCACCGTGAAATCAAACATGGTAAAAAACAAATGCCACCGTATTTGCCTAGCATTGGTGCATTTCACACGGTACAATGCTTGGAGGTTCCGATGATCCGTGTACACAGTAATGGGATGACTAGCACCTAATAGATGATGTCTCCATTCATTGAATGCCACCTTAATCGCCAGTAATTCTCTCTCCATGATTGTATAATTACATTCGGCTGGCGTTAGTTTCCGGGAATGGAAAGCCACCGGATGTAGTCGATGGGTAGCCGGACAAATCTGCGACAGGAGGATGGCCCCCACGGCAATTGCAGAGGCATCGGCTTCCACGATAAATGGAAGGGCCGGATTAGGGTGTTGCAAGACGGGGGCAGTGGTAAAAGCCTCCTTCAGTTTGTGAAATGCAGACTGCGCTTGTTCATCCCAAAGGAAAGGGACCTTCGGACTGGTCAACCGAGTCAGTGGCGCAACTATCTCGGAAAAGGTAGCGATGAAACGTCTGTAGAAGTTAGAGAAACCCAAGAATGATTGAAGGGTTTTTACTGAAGTCGGGACAGGCCAATCCAGTACTGCCCGGACCTTGGAGGTGCACATAAGCACTCCCTTTTGGGATATTTGAAAACCCAGGAACTCTACAGACGATGCATGGAACACACACTTCTCCAGTTTAGCAAAGAGAGAGTGTTCCCTTAGACGAAGCAGGACAGAGCGTACATGTTGTATGTGTTGTGGTAAGGATTCTGAATATATCAGGATGTCGTCCAGATATATTACGACGTAACAATCCAACAAGTCCCTGAAAATATCATTAACAAAGTGTTGGAACGTCGCTGGGGCATTGCAAAGCCCGAAGGGCATTACACAATATTCATAAAGCCCGAACTTCGTCTTGAATGCGGTTTTCCATTCATCCCCCTTACGTATCCTCACCAAGTTGTATGCTCCCCGTAAATCCAACTTGGTGAAGACGGTAGAGGAGGTCATTTTATCAAGGAGCTCCGTGATAAGTGGTAGAGGATACTGGTTTTTGATCGTGACATTATTGAGAGCACGATAATCCACACATGGGCGTAAATCCCCTTCCTTTTTAGGTACAAAGAAAATCGGGGAGGCTGCTGGTGAACGGGATGGACGTATGTGTCCCAAGCGCAATGCATTGTCCACATAGTCTCGCAGGTGTTCTTCTTCCTTTTGAGTAAGTGAATAGATACGACCGTGTGGAATGACTGCCCCAGGGATGAGATCGATGGGGCAGTCGTATTCTCGGTGTGGAGGCAGTTTTTCTGACAAGCCTTTATCAAACACATCCGAGTATTCTCGGTATTCCGATGGAAGCACAGGGCCCGGGATAGAGGATAAGGCACTGATGGAAGGAATACTAGTCACCAGGGCCAGGCAAGGAGAGAAGACTGCTGCCTCGTGAGACCCAAGGCATTTCTGTATGCAAAATGAGGAAGAGAACCGCACGGTTTGTTCGACCCAATCAATTACAGGATTATGAGTTTGCAGCCAAGATAGACCCAGAATCATACCGAACTGGGGGGCCGTTATAAGGTCAAATGTGATAGATTCCGAATGACCTTGTAAGGTGGACATTTGTAGGGAAGTCGTTTGCTCCGTGACTTGTCCGGATATCAAACGGGAACCGTCTACAGCATGTATGTCCTCGGGTCGTGTTTTGGGAATTATGGGTAGTTTGTAACGTTCGGCCAAGCCAGAATCCATATAATTCCCACTAGCCCCGGAGTCTATCATTACAGGTTTGGAAAATGGTTTGATGCCAGGGGCCTTGAAACACATTGTAAGATACACATGTGAAGATGGAAAACACATATCCGAGCCTGGGTACATTTGACTCATCCTGAAGGCCCGGTTTACGGACGAGTCCTGGCGTTTCCCGCCGGTTTGGCGGGTCTTTTAGGACATATACGAATATAATGTCCTGACTGGCCACAATAGAAGCATAGGTTGTTCAGCACCCGTTTCTCTCTTTCAGCCTTGGACAACGGACCCCTGATGGCCCCGATTTGCATGGGTTCGGCTTCACCTTGAGAAACAGGAGTAGTGCCGTCTGCTCGGGAAGAGGTACGAATATCAGGATACCGACGTTCGCCCCTTCTTTGCCGAATCCGAGCATCGACTTGAAGGACCAGGTCGAGTAACTCAGGAAAACCTGGTGGAAGGGCGGGCACCACTGATAAGGCATCTTTTAGATCATCCGACAGACCTTTGTAGAAAACAGCCGCTTTCTTCTGTTCTGGCCACGTGGTTTCAGCCGCCAGCTGGTTAAAACGAGCCAGGTAGGTCAGGAGATCCATTTTGCCTTGATTAATAGCCAAGAATTCCAAATCCGAAGCTTGTGCTTTGTATCGCATATCAAAAACACTGTTCATGGAATGAATTAACATATCGAAGTCATAAAGAGCCAGATCATTGGCTTCCAGCAACGGGTTAGCCCATGCTGCGGCGGTGCCACCGAGATGGGAGAGAACGAAGGCCGCCTTA
This sequence comes from Ambystoma mexicanum, assembly GCF_040938575.1. Taxonomy (NCBI): domain Eukaryota; kingdom Metazoa; phylum Chordata; class Amphibia; order Caudata; family Ambystomatidae; genus Ambystoma; species Ambystoma mexicanum. The sequence continues at coordinate 1,481,784,208 of NC_090921.1, forward strand.
GTAGTAGCGTCTGGAAATGCCAAGGGACGACAAAGAAAGTGGAGGCGACACTGATTCACAAAAGTCCGATACGCCTTGGGATCCCCCAAAAAGCGTTCGGGTGGGGCCAAAGGAAAAGGCCCAGGAAGAACAACCGGAGCTGGAGCCGGAGGGGATACAGGAGGAGGTGCTGCTGCAGCGGCATCACCGAATTCCTCATCATGGGGTAATGGCTGCACGAAGCTCTGTAATACATCCATGCGTTGATGTAAAGTCGCATGGGCGGAGGCCATATCGGTGCGCAAGGCGGAAAAAGCCTGCATGAGAGCTGCCATCGGGTCTGATGCAGCCTCCATAACGAATAGGCGTTATTGTAAGGCTCCTAAATCTGTCACAACCCAGAGGTTGATTTCTGGTCGTTTGCAGATAATCCTCCCCCACTCTTCTAGGGAAGTTCCTTTCTTTCAAGGATCTGGGGTCTTTTAGGTGATGTGCCAAAGACTTCCCTCCCAAGAGCTCAGCCTACAAGGATCAATACACCTGGCAGGCCGGGGGCTTGAGTGAAAAGGCCGGAGCAGAATCGTCAGAGCTAGAGGAACAAAGAACGAAACATTTGTTCAGGAAATGCAGCCAAGTAGTGCCGGAGAATATACAGCCGACACCGCCCACAATTACCCACTCTTACCTGCTCCGTAGGAATGATATACCAGTAACCTACTGGTATCGAAGTGCAGAAAACAAGGAGGATGTAGAGTGAAGGGAAGGTGTGCCAGTATCCTAGGAACACCAGGTTGGAAGCAGCAGAGCGTCTCAATTAAGTTCAAAAGCAATTAAAATGTAAACAGCAGAGCGTCCCAAATTAAGGTTCAAAGCAATCCAAATGTAAACAGCAGAGCGTCCCAAATTAAGGTTCAAAGCAATCCAAATGTAAACAGCAGAGCGTCCCAAATTAAGGTTCAAAGCAATCCAAATGTAAACAGCAGAGCGTCCCAAAAAAGGTTCAAAGCAATAGGTGTGGACCAGGAAAGAAATGAAATGATCAGGGAAGCGAGCGTTAATCTCACGCTATTTCCCTTTCGCAAATGTTCGGGTTATCGGGTCACCAAAACTTGAGGATTCAGAAGTAGGAGGTCAATAATGGGTAAGCCGGGTTCATATAATCCAAGGGGAACAATCGAGGGAGGCAGGCGTCGGGAGACAGACGAGGACAATAACGTGATTCAAGCGCCGGGTAGTCAGGAAGTCAAACAGGAATCCGGGAACAGAGCTCGTAACTAAGAGCAGTTTAGGAGCACTCGATCTCCGGATAGATGGGAGTTAAATGAAGTTCCCAACCAATGAAAACACAGCAACGTCATGCGTGTACGTCACGTGGTTGTAACAGCAAGGGTTGTGGGAGTTGTGGTTCCAAGACGTTTACGTGCCGGATAGCGCTCAGACAATCGCCAAGGCAGCTTCCAATTTAGCCGAGACGTGACAGGCGTGAACAGGGCATTCGTGGAATACTATAAGGTCTTGTACGAAGATTGCGAAGGGGGCAGCCAGGAGGAAATAGACGAAGTGCTGGAAGATATAGGCTTGCCTAAGGTCAGCGATGAGGAGCGAGAGGAGCTGGATGCTCCGATCACCCTGGAAGAGCTGAAGGAGATTGTGAGACAGTTGCCCACTAGCAAGGCCCCAGGGGCAGATGGGTTCCCCAGTGAATTTTATAAAGTATATGCGGTGGAAGTGCTCCCGCCCATGTTGGAAATGCTCAACGAAGCATACGAGATGGGACGGTTGCCGGAATCACTTAGGGAGGCGATTATAATACCGCTCCCCAAGCCAAATAAACCGGGACATGACTGTGGCTCCTACAGGCCCCTGTCGATGCTGAACCAAGATAGCAAGATCCTGACAGCTGTCCTGGCTACTAGAATGCGTAGAGTGATCAGTAAGTTGATCCACCCTGACCAGACGGGCTATGTCCCTAATAGGAACATTACTCACAACCACAGACGCCTCCACAGGGTGGTCGAGTGGGGCTGTAGTGATCACAGCGAAATGGCGATAGTGGCATTGGACGCGGTTAAAGCGTTCGACTCTGTTCGGTGGCCTTGGCTGCTGGCGGCTCTGAGATGGTACGGGATGGGACCAGGTTACGTTAGGTGGGTCGAGATGTTATACAGTGCACCACTAGCCAGGGTCCGCACGGGTGCAGTGGTGTCAGAGAGATGGCAGTTGTGCAGAGGCACTAGGCAGGGGTGCCCCTGGTCCCCAATGTTGTACATCCTGGCCCTAGAACCCTTAGCGATTTACCTCCGGCAGCAATATGACCCGGTCGGCATCGATGTAAGAGGAGAGTGTCACCTTATATCCCTGTATGCAGATGATATGCTGCTATACCTAAGATACCCAGAAGAAAATTTGCAGTTTGTCTTAGAGGTGATGGGGAGGTATGCCTGGTTGTCCGGTATAGCGGTAAACCCCCAGAAATCCTTTCTATTTCCGCTAGGGGGCTATGTGGGGACTCCGGTAGACAGGTTGCCAGTGTTGCAGATCCCGTGGGCGACGAGATCCTTTAGATACTTGGGAATTGACGTGTATCACACGACTGTGGAAGAGCACAAGCATAACACTGAACTTGCTGTGGGGAAGATCGAGAAATGCATGAGGTTCTGGGAAAGATTGCCACTGGCGATGATGGGCCGGGGAGCTATGCTTAAAATGGTGGTACTGCCCAGGCTTCTGCATTATTTGAACAACATCCCTTACATGATTCCTGGGAAGTTTTTTGTGAGGCTACATAGTGTTTGCAGAGAATTCCTGTGGCACGGCACGCGCAACAGAGTTGCACTGTGGAAGCTGCAGAACTTCTACGAGAAGGGCGGAGTCAAACTGCCGAACCTTGAAGCCTATTATGTGGCAGCGCAGCTACAATATGTGTCCAGGTGGCTCTCTGACGACGAGACCCCTGAACACAGGCTGTTTGGGAGGGATTGCTCCCCTTTTTATCTGCGAGAGGTGATCTGGGTGACTAATGCATGCATGAGGGAGCGGCCTAGAATGCTAGCTTTGGGACGGAACATGTGGAAACGGGCCTGCCGGATGATGGGTAACCCTTTGCCGTGTGTGTCGCAGTTCCCATTGGTTGCACTGGCGAAGGGAGATGGACAGCTCAGAGTAATCATCCGGATATACTGGGAGTCAGTGGGGTTGGTCACCATGGGAGATATTTGGCAGGATGGGACCATCTTGGAGTTCGAAGAATTAAAGGCAGGGTCGGGATTGCACAGGGGTCAACATATGACATATCACAGGATAGTGCAGGAGATCCGGAATAGGTGGCCCGAAACTACCCTGGCTGATGAACCGGACGCCACGGTGGAGATACTATATGACACATCGGAGGGCGGGCATGAGGTCTCTAGGTTGTACGAGATGTTGATGACGAAGGTTGGGAGCGATTTAGTGCACTTGAGACTGGAATGGGAAACGGAGATGGGGGCCCCGATGGCAGATGGGTTGTGGGAGCGAGCCCTGGGGTATCATAAAAAAGTATCGAGAAACGCCAGGTTTAAGCAAATACAGCTTTATATAACGCACAGGGCATACATGACCCCCTTGAGAATATCCAAATTTCGGGATGTTGGACGCCAGGCGTGCCCCAAGTGTGACGAGGAGAATGCAGACATGATACACATGTTCTGGGCGTGCCCAGTAATTGCAGGCTATTGGGGTGAAGTGGCGCAGAAGCTGGCAGGAAAGGGTGTCACGCTCAAAGTGGATTCAGCCTGGGCCTGCTTACTGGGGGGATATCCCAGAGCGCGTAAACTTAGACATGTCGAGAAATTGAAAGATTTGGCTTATGTGCTTGCTAAACGTAGGATTGCCATGGGATGGAAGGAGTGTCATAAGCCACGAATGGAGGTCTGGTGGAGGGATCTCCAAAAATGGGCGGAGGCCGAGACGGCTGTGTGGCGGGATACCAGTATTGCAGGGGAGGAGGAGGAAATGTGCTCCCTCGCGGCATGGAAATTGTTGATAGCTGAACTGTTTGGAACGGGGTCGGTTCCAATTGAACCTGAGAGCGATGACGCCCCCCGTTCACAGCGGATACCGATGGCGAACACCATACAGGCTCATAGGGGGGAGGGATGGGGATTGCAGTGCTTTTTGTTGTTAAATGTGTTTATTTATGTTCAGTTGTATTGTTGTTTGGTTTATATATAAAAATAAAAATATATTTAAAAAAAAAAAAATATATCCACCCCCAAGTATCTAAAGGTACTAGCCTCCCATAATACTGGTAGGTTCTCTTGCGGGATTCCTATATATCTACCCAGGAGGAACAAGATTGATTTTATGGGGTTTAATGCGATCCCGGAGAGCGACACAAATCGCTCCATTACTTCCACGATATATTGCAGATTTTCCTCTGGATATCTCAGTTATAGCAGTATATCATCGGCATACAGTGATATGAGATGTGGACCGCCCCTTAGTGTAAATTCCCACAGTTTCGTATTGTTGTCTGAGGTATATCGCCAGGTGTTCTAATGCGAGGATGTACAGCATCAGGGACCAAGGGCAGCCCTGTCTGGTGCCCCTACTGAGCTGCCACTTGTCCGAAATAGTCACCCGTGTCTTGACTCTAGCTATTGGGGAGCTGTACAACAATTTTACACATTTCAGGTACACAGGCCGTATTCCGTATTCTTTCAAGGCAGCCATCAGCCAAGGCCATCTGACCGAGTCAACGGCTTTCACCGCATCTAGTGAGGCAATTGCTACTTCTTGCGTATCCCCTTCTGTTTGTTCTATGATGCGGTGGAGCCTCCTAAGGTTGTCAGATATGCTTCTTTGTGGCACGTATCCGGTCTGGTCTGGGTATATGAGTTTGCCTATGACTTGTCTCAGTCTGTTTGCCAGCATAGCCGTGAGAATCTTGCTATCCTGATTTAACATGGATAGCGGTCTGTATGACCGACAGTCCGTGCTAGGCTTGTTGGGCTTGAGAAGTGGGATAATGATTGCCTCTCTGAGGGATTCTGGTAAACTCCCTGCCTCCAATGCCTTGTTCAGCATAACCAGCATTGGGGTAAGCACTTCCGTACTATACATTTTGTAAAATTTACTAGGCAATCCATCGGTTCTCGGGGCCTTGCTGGTAGGTAGTTGTTTAACTACTGCTTCCAGTTCCTCCAGTGTGATTGGGGCATCTAAGTCCTCTCTCTTCTGCACCCAGCTTCCGTAAGCCTATATCTTCTAATGTTTCCAGAATCTCGCTTCGTTCCCCCCTTCTACATCTTGTTGTACAATTGTTGGTAGAATTTGAGGAACCCATCATTCACTCCTTCTTGCGTGTCTATTTGACCATTATCCCCTATTATTGCTCTGATGGCTGGTCTGGGCGCTTCTTTCTTGTACAGCCATGCCAGCAGCCTCCCTGGCTTGTCCCCACCCGCGTGTTGCAGTTCCGTGTATTTCTTATAGTTTAGGTTACATAGTCTCTTCCAGTGTCCCCCACATTCTTGCTGTAGTTTACTAATGGCTTCAGCGACACCCGGGGAGCTGCCTCCCTTATTTATGATTGTTTCTAGTCCCTTCTCGGCTTTTTGTAGTTCCTGAATTATGCCACCGTGGAGCCCTTTGTAATTTGATATGGCTGTTCCCCTCACCACCACCTTAAATGCCTCCCACAGAGTGCACGCCGATTTTACGCTTCTGTTTTTTTTTTCTCAAAGTATTCTATAATAGCCTCCCTCAGGTCCTCTCTGAAGACTGTTTCTTTCAATGCCTCTGCTCTGAGCCACCACGTGGGGATCTTTGCTCTGGGGGGCAGATATTGCCATGTTAAGATCAGTGGCAAATGGTCTGGAAGGACCTTCGCTTTGTATTCCGCTTGCACTATCTCCCCTGCCTTCTCTGATGAGACGAACATGTAATCCATCCGTGTATAGGTTTTGTGGGGCCGCATAGTGCGAGTAATGTCTATCTTGTGGGTGGCATAACTTCCATATATCTCCTAGCTGAAGTTCCCCCAACAGGGTTTTAAGGATCCTGGCAGCGGGGGTGGGTTTACTTTGTTACTCGTCCCATCTATCCATCCCTGGGTCCAGCATGCAGTTAGTCACCTCCCTAAATAACTACACCTCCCAGGTACGGGCTGACTTTGCCATACAGGGTCTTGAAATAGGCTACAGTGTCTTGGTTGGGAGCGTATGTGTTAATACACACCTCCTTATTTTTGATCAATCCCTTTATCGCGACCATCCTCCCGTCTGAGTCCTCTGTGGACAGTATTAACTAAAAAGGTACATGTGGAGCAATCCAGGTAATTGCCCTGGCGTATGCCGAATATGTAGCCCCAATAGTAGTCCCCTTCCACTTTCCCTGTATCACCTCCTGTTTATCCTTCGTGAGGTGGGTTTTCTGTAATAGGGCAATGCCTATCCTGCCTCCTCAGATACATCATTATCTTGTTCCTCTTTAAATAACTGTTGCGCCCTTAACTTTCCAGGTTACTATCTTAAGGTCACCCATCATCAGCCATACCCTGTCCCACTTCTGACCTTTTGCCTTTCGTGCCACACGCAGTAGCACATGGGTGTATGCTCGTTCCCCAACAAATTCCACTGCAAACTCACCAACTCCCCTGTCGCCCACCTCCCGTCCCGACCCGACTGTTGCCCAGCTCCATTCCTGGATCACAGGCGACTCCGCATTTGGTCCTATCCTGGCTAAGCCGGTACTAGGAGCCCAGCAGGGGGTTACCGCACTACTGGTAACCCAACTAACCTATCTAATGGGGTATGAGTGTGGGTGCTCTGTGCCTCCCGGTCTAATGCCACATCAAATTCTGCCCGCCATTGTCTTGCATCACAGGTCTATAATCCAGTCCCAATTTCACAGTTTATACAGCACCTCAGCCTCTGGAGCCACTGCATAATTTCTCTGTTCCACTCTCCTTCTGGTCGTCTGTCCCCGCTGGACAGTTCTGTGCGTCCAGCCACTCCGTTGCATCTTTGGGGGTCTCAAAAAATATTGCTCTGTTTCTGTGGAACACCTTCAACTTCGCCGGGTACATCAGCATGTATCTGTGGCCCGCTTCGCACAGCCTCCTCTTCACTGTTCCAAAATTCAGTCGCCGTCATTGCACCTGGAGTGTATAGTCTGGATACGCGGTGATAGACGCGGATGACCATTGTATTGTGCCACCCTTGCGGAAGTATTCCAGAATCTTCTTCCTGTCGCGATGATTTAGTATCTTGCCAATTATTGGTCTGAGGGGATTCCCGGGGGGACCTTCTTCCAGAGCTCTATGCGCTCTCTCCACTGCAAATTCTTGAGTGAGTGCTCCTCCTATTTCTTGCAGCAGCATAGTCTCAATATACTCAGTGGGGTTCTATCCTTCCTCCCCCTCCGGGAGTCCCACGATACGTATATTGTTTGTTCGTGCGCGTCCTTAGGCTTCCTCTGCCCTGTTTTCCAGGTTGCTCACTTGTGGCCACAATGCGTGTATCTCTGAGGCGTGCGATGCGGCTGTGTTTTGATTTCACTTCTTTATCCAGCTCGCCTGTGCGTTGCACTATTGTCCTTGTTAGGGAGAATTCTCATTCTATGGCTAATTTCCCTTACCTATAGAGTCCCCCAGCAGCTTTGCTGGATTTGAAGGGTTTGTTTTTTTTGTCTCCTGCTAACAGTGAGACTCTTTTTCCCACTCTTAGGCATTTTTGCTATGTGTGTTCTAGGCTATTTTTGTGTTTAATGTCTATGGGGTTTTTTCCACCTCCATAGGAACCATCTTTATTCACATGTGTTACACAGCACCCTCCGTGCAGTGACACAGGGGTGTCGTAGCGACCCCCAAACATAGACTCCATACCCTGGGACTGACTACTGTCGCCCAGGGCATGTAAAGTCCCCATTGACTTTACTAGTCAATGTTTATGAACTAAACCAGTACAACCCATCTTACTATGGAGGTACTGGGAAGGGTTAATCATTTTTCCCTTATATTCATTTTCGAAAGGGTATCGTACAGTCCCTCTCTCAAAAGTTTCTGGCTGCTGGCAGTGGTTACTACCGTAAATATTCAACCGCAAATATTTCCCTATGGGATTTCCCGATTGTTCGAGACTACCACTTTTTCTGACAGCCTCTACCATACCGCCGGTGTATCTTAATATTAACTTTACTACGGTAGGTTTTATTTCCCAGAACTTTAATATAACTTCTTTCTCGTGTCTTTCTCTAAACTCCTAACCCAGGTCGGGGATCCTTTGTTCGTCTTTTTGGCAGGCTTCTGCCAAGAAGCTCTCCTTTCGGCTGCACTGAGTCTGGGGTGGGTCCATTGTTGGGAGGGGTAGTAGGACCCCTGGACAGGTTTGCCTCAGCAACCCATGCCGCACTCTATCCTGATAGGGTGGAGGTTCTCCCGCCAAGATGACCACTCCACTGTGTGACGGACAGCTAGGCTGTATGAATGGGGCTCTTTTTGCATAAAAGCAGGGTCCTGAGGACTGGAAGAGCAAGACGTCGCCACTGGAACTAAGTAGCCGAAGAAGCGAGAAGCCAAAGACATCTGCAACGACTGAACCACCGGTGAAGCCCTGCTGCAGCGTCTCCACACGACGAGAGAAGATCTTCATCTGAAAGAGCCTTCTTCCCTTGAGCTGGTGGGGCCAACCAGTTTGCCAATCGCATCCCCGGACCTGCCTTGGTCGAATCGCCAGTACCCTGTACTCTGAGGCCAGATAGCCAGGCACCTGTCCACCCGGACCGGGTTTTAAAGGAGCGTACCTTTTTATTTGCCGGGCAGCACCGCGGCTGGTTTCATCCCTGGGTTGTGCAGTAACTCGAACCTTCCTCCACGACGAAAGCCTCTCTTCCTCTGCTGGATCCCCCGAACTGCAGGAACTACCAGGAACAACCACCACCGCAGGAGCCACTTCTTCATTTTAAAGGTACATTGTTCCGCCAGGCCGCCCTTTCCGCGTGGGAGCACTAAAGGTGTTTTAAATCCTTTACCTACCTGTTGGGTTGGCCGCCCCTTTCTCTTAACCTTGTCTTTCACCTTCTGCATCCACCTTTTCAAAATCGTTAACCAAAGACTTGACTGCAGCTACAAGAACATTTTGCTCCAGGGGCGTGGCTTGGACGCCATGTGAAAGGACGTGCCTGAACGGGAGCTCCCGCTGATCCGAACATTATCCGGCTGAATCCGCGCAACGGCCGCTACGATGTGGCATAGACGGTGATGACTGTAAATGCGAAGCTCGGCTGCACATGTGGATGCATTCTCATACGGGATTGTGCAGCGCTTGTGTACTCAGGAGCCGCGTGAAGTTTTTGGGCCGGAGCTTCGCCGGCAGACAAAATGGCTGCCGTCGCTTGATGTTGGGACAAAGGATCGGGGACCGGATCCTGGAGGCGATTCCCTCAGTTCACGTTCAGCGCGATCCAGCGAAAGCAAGCTTGACTGGAGGTAGCCGAAACTGTGTGGCGACGGGGGGACATAGTGCCCCCAGGCCTGGGGCCTAAGCGAGATCGAAGGGACGCTCCTGATCGAAGATATGACGAGCAAGCTCCTGAGGGCGAAGAATAAACAGCCCACGCTCGACGAATTTGCCAAGACATCGCCTGGCACCGAGGGGACCAGGAGCAAAGAGAAGGCCCAGCCCAAGGAGATGGCCGCAGGAGGAACGAATCAGGAGGTCCTGGCAGCGATCGCAGATCTGAAGGCGACATGGGAGACCAAACTCCAACTTGCGGTGGCCGAACTGAAAACGGCGATGGAACTTCAGGTCGGGGCGGTACAGGAGGACGTGAACCTCCTGAGGCAAGATGTGCGAACCCTGGCCGAGCGCACAGAGACCCTGGAGAAGGAGATGGGCCCGACTGTGGCGGAATGCACCGCGCGCAAACGAGAGATCCATGCCCTGGTGCAGAGGGTAGGCAACCTGGAAAGCAGGGCTGAAGAGGCAGAAGGTCGGGCCCGCAGAAACAACATCCGGATTGTGGGCCTACCGGAGGGAGCTGAGGGCCAGAATCCCACAGATTTTATTGAGACTTTGCTGCTGCAGGAGATCACCGGAGGTGCCCTAACGCAGGGATTTGCAGTGGAGAGGGCACATAGGGCCCTGATCAGAAGGCCACCGCCGGGTATTCCGCCCAGGCCCGTGATCGCCAAGATCCTCAACTACAAAGACCGGGAGAAGATTCTGGAACATTTTCGTAAAGGGGGCACCATACGGCGAGGGGAGGCAACCATCACTGCTTACCCCGACTACACTCTACAAGTGCAGCGCAGTCGGATGAACTTTGGGGCGGTCAAAAGGCGCCTGCGGACGGCCGGTTTCAAGTATATGTTACTCTACCCAGCCAAACTTAAGGTCTTCTTCAAGGCTAAGACGCTGTTTTTCGACACCCCTGAGGAGGCCATGGAATGGCTCGATGCGCAGAACTGCCCTCAGGAGCCTGATGAGCAGATGGCGGACGGAGCAGGGAGAGTTAAGTGAAACAGTGGGCCCGGCGGACTTTGAACATTTGGACTGGAATATAGTCTTTGCCACTTTGTGATGGGGATGTACTTTTTAACTGTTTCGAACATGGTCCGCGAGCGCGGATATAAATGTGTAGGGGGCATCCGAGGGCCGTTTTATTCGTACCCCAGTGTGTGGTTAGGTTAGTCACTGTGTGGGGTGTGACACCCTGTCGGGTTCTCTACGGGGGCTTCCGTAGAGAACCGAACACGGGGATGCCTGAGATCCAGGGATGGAGCTGGGCAGTTGGTTGGGTTAGGGGGGTGGGGGGTGTTAGTTGTTATGTGAGCCTGGGGAAGAAACTGAGAAGGGATGTAGTCGGGACTGGGGGGAGGCGATCAGACCAGAGGGGGAAGTGGGAGCTACGGATAAATCATGGGAGACCTTAAGGTATTGACATGGAATGTTAGAGGGTTGAATAGCTACCTGAAGCGTAATAAGGTCATGTTGTATTTGAAGAGGCAGAGGATAGACGTGGCCTTGCTACAGGAGACGCATTTGACACGGGATAAACTTGAAATGGTGCGGAGAAAATGGAGGGGGACAGTGGTTGGATCCACATTCTCTGCGTATGCCAGGGGTGTGCTGGTTTGGGTTGCACCACATGTCCCGTTCAAGCTCTTGGGGGAGGTTGTGGAGTCGGACGGGCGGCTGGCCATGGTTCGGGGGATTGTGGAAGGTAGAGTTGTCTGTATCATAAACACTTATGCGCCCAACCAGGACACAGCGACTTACTTCAAGACACTGTGCGCGAGACTCGGTGAAGGGATGGGGAGCACAGTAATCTGGGGTGGAGACTTTAATTGTGTGCTTAACCCCAGGGAGGACAGGTCGGATGACAAAATGGTTAGGCCCAGCCCAGCGGCCAAGGTGTTGCAGTCGCTGCTAGCGGATCTAGGCCTGGTAGACGTGTGGAGAGCGAGACACCCGGGTGGGAGGCAGTATTCGCACTATTCGGCTCCGCACCAACTGCACACGAGGCTCGACTACTTTTTTGCCACTCCAGACATTCTTACGGAGTGTGAACAGATTGACTACAGGGCGAGGGTCCTCTCGGACCACTCGCCCCTAATCATGCATTGGCGGCTGCGCCCCCCACGTGCACGGATTCCAACATGGCGCCTTCGGGCGGAAGCGCTACGGGATCCGGTATTCAAGGAGGACATGAGGGAGGAGATAGTCGCGTATTTTGAGTCGAACACAGGGAGTGTCAAATCGGCTGGTACTTTGTGGGAGGCTTTTAAGGTGGTGATGAGGGGAGTTGCTATCGCGAAGTCCAAGGGATTAATGGGCGGAATCCTGACCGACCTGCGAGAGGCCGAGATCGAGCTGGAAAAAGAATTGGAGAAGGGTGGGACCGATATGGAAGTAGTTACTGAGCTGCAGCAGCGGTGCTCTGGGCATTGGGACAGACTTTGTAACCTGAATTATACGAAGTACATTGAGAGGTTGCATGCGGGTGGGGACAAGACAGGCAGGCTCCTCGCTTGGCTATATAAGAGCGAAACCCCTAGGGCTCCGATCCGATCGGTCATCACCGAAGGGGGTGCGGAGATCGATACGCAAGAAGGGGTAAATGGGGCATTCGCAGAATACTACCAAACATTGTATGAAGATCGGGAAGGGGGGAGCCGAGAGGAGATAGATGAAGTACTCGGGGATATAGGCCTGCCCAGAATCAGCGATGAAGAGCGAGAGGAGATGGATGCTCCGATCACTCTGGAAGAGCTCAGAGAAATAGTGCGACAGCTGCCCACTTGCAAGGCCCCGGGGGCGGACGGGTTCCCCAGCGAGTTTTATAAGGCGTATGGGGAGGAGGTACTCCCACCCATGCTGGACATGTTTAATGAGGCGTTTGAGCTGGGACAGCTACCGGTCATAGTGCCACTCCCCAAGCACAATACACCGGGACACGGTTGCGGCTCCTATCGACCCTTGTCAATGCTGAACCAGGACAGCAAGATCCTAACAGCTGTCTTGGCGGCTAGAATGAGGAGAGTGATAGGCAAGCTGATTCACCCTGACCAGACGGGCTATGTCCCGGACAGGAACATTACCCACAACCATAGACGCCTACACAGAGTGGTCGAATGGGGATGTAACAAAGACGGCGAAATGGCGATAGTGGCGCTGGATGCGGTCAAGGCGTTCGACTCTGTTCGTTGGCCGTGGCTGTTGGCGGCACTGGATCACTTCGGAATGGGGCCAGGGTACAGGAGGTGGGCTGAATTATTATATAGCGCGCCTCTAGCCAGAGTTCGTACGGGGGCAGTAGTGTCGGATAGGTGGCAGTTAGGTAGAGGCACCAGGCAGGGATGTCCTTGGTCCCCAATGTTGTACATCCTGGCCCTTGAGCCCTTGGCAGTTTACCTCCGGCAACAGTATGACCCGGTGGGCATAGAGGTGGGGGGGGGAGAGCCATCTGATATCCCTGTATGCCGACGATATGCTGTTGTACCTCCAATACCCTGAAGAGAACTTGCAATATGTCTTGGAGGTGATGGAGAGGTTTGCTTGGCTTTCTGGTATAGCGGTCAACCCTCGGAAATCCACCCTGTTCCCGCTGGGCGGCTATGTGGGGATACCGGCTGAGAGGTTGCCAGTATTGCGAATCCCATGGGCGACAAGCACCTTTCGGTACCTTGGCATAGACGTATATCACACGACCGGGGAGGAACATAGGCACAATACTGAATTGGCAGTGGGGAGGATCGAGAAGTGCATGAGGTTTTGGGAGAAACTACCCTTAGCGATGATGGGCCGGGGTGCTATGCTTAAGATGGTCGTGCTACCTAGGCTGCTGCATTATTTCAATAACATTCCATACATGATACCCAAGGGGTTTTTTGCTAGACTACATAGGGTATGTAGAGATTTCTTATGGCAGGGCACGCGTAACAGGGTCGCATTGTGGAATTTGCAGAAGGCTTATGAGAAAGGCGGCGTGAGGCTGCCGAACTTTGAGGCCTACTACGTGGCAGCGCAGCTGCAGTACGTGGCCAAGTGGCTTTCGGACGACGAAACCCCGGAACATAGACTGTTGGGAAAGGACTGCTCCCCCTTCTACCTGCGAGAGATTATTTGGGTATCCAGCACATGGATGAGGGGGCGTCCTAAGATGCTAGCGTTGGGCAGGAACATGTGGCGAAGAGCCTGCCGGATGATGGGGGATCCCCTGCCGTGCATGCCGCAGCTGCCGCTAGTGGCCTTGGCAGGGGAAGACGGACAGCTTAGGGCCATCCTGCGAACATACTGGGAGTCAGTGGGGCTGGTCACTTTGGGGGACATTTGGCAGGATGGGGCCTTAGCGGAGTTCGCAGATCTAGAGGCGGGGGCGGGGCTGCATGCGGGGCAATACATGACGTTCCACAGAGTGGTCAGGGAGGTCCGGAGCACTTGGCCCGAGACCGTATTTGCTGACGAGCCGGATGCGACGCTGGAGATTATGTATGACGCATCCGAGGGCGGGCATGAGGTCTCCAGGCTGTACGAGATGCTGATGGCAAAGGTTGGGAAGGATTTGGGGTACCTGAGGTTGGAATGGGAAACAGAGATGGGGGCCCCGATGGCGGATGGGCAGTGGGAGCGCGCCCTGGGGTACCACAAAAAAGTATCGAGGAATGCCAGGTTTAAACAGATACAACTATATATCACGCATAGGGCATACATTACCCCCCTGAGAATTTCCAGATTTCGAGACGCTGGGCGCCAGGCGTGTCCCAAGTGTAACACAGAGAACGCTGATATGATTCACATGTTCTGGGCCTGCCCTGTGATTGCAACCTACTGGAGTGAAGTGGCGCAGAAGCTGGCAGGGAGGGGCATTGTACTTAAGATAGATTCGGCCTGGGCCTGTTTGCTTGGAGGGTACCCCAGGGCGCGCAAGCTTCGGCACGTGGAGAAGCTTAAAGATTTGGCTTATACACTTGCCAAACGCAGAATAGCCATGGGATGGAAGAATTGTCAGAGGCCACGGGTGGAGGTATGGTGGCGTGACCTCCAGAAATGGGCTGCCGCCGAGACGACAGCATGGTGGGAGGCCAGCAGGGCGGGAGGGGAGGAAGAGGTGAGCTCCCTCACGGCATGGAAGGTGCTATTGGCTGAACTGTTTAGTACGGGGTCGACCTCGGCTGGATCTGAGAGCGACGGAACCCCACCACACGGAACGGACAATGATGGTGGACACCCTGCAGGCTCATAGGGGGGAGGGAAGGGGATTGTTAAGTTAATTCTGTCCTGTTTTTTCTTTCTTTTCTTTTTCATATCTGTTGTTTGGCCTTTGTTGTGGCTTGATGTGTTCTATTTATGTTCTGTTGCACTGTGTGGTCGTTATAAAATAAAATACATTTTAAAAAAAAAAAAAGAACATTTTGCTCCTGGGCCCTTGCCCTGTACCACTGACTCTGCAACAGGCCTACTGACTCTGGTTAAATTTGTTAGAACTGCCTTCTCTAGATTGATTGCTTCTCGACTAGAACTGTTGGTGCACCTACTTCTTATAACCACCCTTTCCTACCCACTTTTTAACCTTGTGAAGTGCCATTTTGCTGCTCAGTTTTCATTTAAGTATTGCCTGTACTGATGTACTGCCTTGCTTAATCTGGTCCACAAAAACTGATGGGAAGTGTTGCTAGGATGTGTAAGAAGATCTTTCTGTATAACTTGTGCTTTCCCTCCCTTGTGAGAAATTGCTAGAGTGCCATTTGTGTTTGGTTTTCACTGTGCCGTTTTGCTCAGTTTTCACTCTTGCTCAAACTTGCCTACAATTTAACTAGGGACTTGTGTATACTTTCTTTGACCGAATTTAACTTGCTTAAGAACTGTGATAGATGTGTTTAACTAGAAGTGTATAAAATATATATTCTTTTCACTACAAAGCTTTGGTCAGTGTTTCCTTGCTCCATAGTAGTGAAGGCCTATTGTGTAAACCCTGAATACTGCTCATCTCCCTCTTGAAATAAGTCTGACTGCTCAGCCACAGCTACCAACTAAATCTTTGTGGTACAGACTGATACCAAATGGGGATTTATTGCTCTCACCTGTAGTCTTAATCTTCTGTAGTGCTCCCTAAGGGAACTGCACAGGATTCTGCCTAACAGTCCTTCCATCCTGTCTCAGTAGGTTATCGTCCACTTGTACTGCATCAATTTTGAACTTCAGCAACTCTTTGAGTGTGGTCATGGCAGCCTCCAGTTTCATTTCCAACACCACTTTCAAGCATGCAATAGCCTCTAGAATCTGCTGATCACCCCGTGCTGGTGATGTATCCATCTGAGCACTTCTCTTTGTTCCTGGCCCCCTCCGTTATTTGTGGTGTTTTCGTAAACTCCTCAGTTGTGGATTGCTTCCCCTTCGTCTTGGGCAGAGTGGATGCCATTGCAGTATGTCCCAGCATTACAGTTCAAAGTGGTTGGGGCCAAGGTATCCAATATTTGTGCTTCCACACTCCTTCCTGGCGCTAGGTTCCGTCTGGGGGCCAACCACTGTGTTGGCGGGGGACGAGATGCTTCCCTCAGGGTGTGGGTTACTTAGGTGTACATTATAGTCTCTAGGTTCCTCTGCCTTTTCTAGCCTCGCCATGGTTGCTCTGCCGTGACCGCGCTTCCTGGGTCCAAGTTGGCCCGTGACCCTTATTACTCCGGGGGGAGGTTGTCTCTCCTTGCCAGTGTCGGTGGTTGCCCGCGTGTGTTTTTTAGGGCGATATTCTATGCGACTTCCTCGTGTGTTTGTGCCGACTCTGGTCCCTCTTGCTGTTCCACAGTGTCTCTTATGTCCCAGCTGTGTCTTCCCCTCTGTATAAGGCACTGGCTGTGTCTTGTCTGGATGATCTTGTACTCCTGAGCCTCCCAAATAGTGGCCCTCCTTTATCTTGTACTTTTGTGACACTGCCTGGTTTGGTTTGTCTTACTTATAGATTGTGAACTGGGGTCACCTCTGTCGGTCTCCTGAATGCCTGCCCTGCCATTTTGTGCTCCTGCGTGTCCCCTTTCCAGCGCTGGGCCAGATGGGCTGTCATATTATGCTGCGGCGTCTCCCCCTCCAATCTATTTTGTGGTGTGCCTTCTACGGTACGTAGCTTGCTGGCTGGTCCCGCTCCCTGTGTTCCACCCCGTATGCATCTTTTAGTTTTGGCCCGTCTCCGTATCGGCGTTCGCGGCCAGACTGTGGCCACTGTGTCGTGGAAGCTCCAGCAGCCTTATCGGGTACTGCCGTCATCACCGCCGCTCTTGTCATGCTATGTTCTGTGAGTGGCTCCGTAGGGGCAATGCAAACCCACCCCACCCTACCAAGGAGCCCGCCCGCGCTTGCACCGTCTCCGGTATTGACAAATGGTTCTGGATTAACCATTTTGTCTCCATGCGCCTAGAGCCCGAGGTCGCGTCTATGTGCGAGAGCTCCGGTCTTCCAGCTGTGTGCGAGCGGGACCGGCGCACATTAACTTCCAGCGTGTCCTTTCTTCAGTGCGCGACTGAACTCGCTGTCGGGTACTTTCTGGTGTCAGATCTCCTTATTATCTATGTGCAGCTTCGCTCGCTCGGCATTGCAACATACGGTCCTCCGAGTCCTTTGTTGGATGGGGCGGCCATTTTGTCGAGACATTCTCTGGAGCATTACATTTCGTTCATCACGGATAACTACCTCAGCATGGTTCATTTTCGGCTCCTGTTTAACATGTTGCATGCAGCTTGCATTCCCATAGATGCGCCTGCTTTTAGGATGAGTAGTCTGTAATTTAAACGGCGGGCATTCTCAGGATAATTGTTGGATCCTCGTGAGCTCCGGAGAAGCCCAACCTCTTACCTGGCTAGTTAGCCACGCCCCCAACACACAGTGATTTAGCAGTTTATTTTTCAGACACCCCACCCCCCTACTTTGGTATGTGTTGGGGAATTCGGACAGAACAATTGGAGTGATTTGGGGAATTTTGGATTTGAGACCCCCCTCCACTGAAAAACCTGTCTTGGGGAAGCTGGATGGTAAACACTGGGATGATTTGAGAATTTTCAACGCCTCCCCCCCCCCCCCACACAAGCACACACACTTGAATGCCTGTGTTAGGGGAAAGAAATTTGGTCAAAATATTGGACTTATTTAAGAATAAAGACACCCCTCTTGCTTAAAGAAGTCTGGGTGAATAGGACAAAAAGGATTACCCACTTAAATTATAGCCTATCACTTTTATTGCAAACTGGGAAGTGAGCTTTGTGAATTTCGAATTTTAACAAAAATCGCCCTATAGTGTTCTACCAAATGCGGAAGGGCAGGCAGGGCTGGAGGCTGGTCACTCCACTCTCAAGGATGGCCTTTTGCGCTCCACTATAGTACCCAGTCAGCTTCTAGGCCTTTCTAGAAATAGACAGCTCCACCCAGATGCACTCTCAGCAATCGCCTATGGTGTTTCCTTGCAGCTGTCGGATGGTAAGTTGCAGCAGCACTCGCTTGATGGTAAATTTTTATCAGCTCTCTCCCTTCCTCCTAGTGCAGTCACCCTTATATAGTAGCGATGACACCATCAATTTTACAATTTTGTGGGAGTACCCTGCAAGAGGTGACACAAGTAGAATTGGACAGTTACCCTTCTCTCTCTCTCCCCTCCCCACTCTAGCCCCTCTCTACTGATTGGTTTGAGTTTGGAGCAGACTTATGGCAGCTTCATTTACAAGTCCCATTTGTTCTCATGTCAAATATTTGGCAAATTTTGTTATGTGGCAACATTTCTTAATTTTACTAATAACTGCCATAATATACATATTTCCTGATTCAGCCAATCATGGAGAATTAAATAAGTATGCACCATGTTGCAATTTTCTGCCGTTTCTGTAAAAAGCATAATTGTGAATATATACATTTTTACCCATAATTCCTAATTTTACCCTCTACCCATTCACCAACTCGCACATTTGGAACATTTTCAGATCAGCTAGGAATGCAAATTAGATGGCCATTACAGTTCCCTGAGTCGCAGGTGGATGAACTTTATATCGCCACAATCGCCTGGGAAATGCATAAAAAATGACACACAAATAATGAAAATCCAACTTATGATTGCTGGGAAAAAGGCCTAAGTTATAATAGTTCTTTTAAATTAATAGTAAAATTTCATGTGGACTAATGGCAATTCTCCTGCCTCCAGGCCATATGGTCTCACTGGGCTCGCGTCTAGCCAGTTTTCTATTTTAAATCAGTCTTTGTGTTGAAAGCTTGCTCTTTGAAGTTGGAGAGCCAGCCTCTCTTAATTGTAGCCCTTTGTCTTCATACCTCCCGTCTAGATTCTGGTCATGCTCCAGCCAGGTGATATGGTCCTGCAGAGACAGCCAGTCTAAAGAACACTTGGTTTGCCACATTTTATTGCAGTTTTCAACACTAGGATGCCAGTCTTCCAGTGTTGAAGTTCCTTGTGACATGTGTCCAACAGCCAGCAAAAGGGTTTGCCTCTGGCCTAGAGAACCTCTTCCATGGAAAATATGTGGCTTTTCAAATGGCTGCTGGTATTTTGTATGCGAAACATCATATACATTACTTTTTGTCAACATGCACCATGTCTTTTCCCTGCCATTTTTCTATTAACAGTGGTACATTTCTCACATTTAAACTGCAACCACATTTTAAGCCGTTTTTGGGGTCGGTGTGCTGCTTTTCAGGTGAAGGGGACCTTTAGTTTTCACTTGCAGCCAAGGGCAAAGCAGTTTTTTGCGTCAGTGCTGAAAAAAAACTGCTTTTCATGTGAAAGTGACTTCAGTTTGTGACCTTTGAATGCGCCCCACACAATTGTTGAATTAGTGAGGTGCCCTTGGGTAAGTCACTGGGGTTTCTGGCAGGACAACACTTGCTGCGATCAGTCATATCACATGGCCTAGAACCTCATCACTGCAGTATTTTTTGTAATCCTTGTTCAAGGAAAAAAATATAAAGAGCCTTTGCTGTAACAAGGTATTTTATGTGATCAGAAATTAGTGCACACACTGTGATCAAAAGAGGTAAAAAGCCATTTAGTAAAAAAGAAAAGACATATGCACAACCCAATTTAGGAAAAATATAGGCTGATGGATTTTTTGGATTGAAAATGGAAGCTTATGAATGTCCTCAAAGTTGTGATTATTCTAGTTTATAAATTTAGAAAAGATCAAAATTTAACTGAATTGAGATTCATCCACCATGTATGTTATTTCGGAGGCTTATGGATCGGCTTAGAATCACATGCTTTGCATAGGTCGACATCTAGTGGTTGGTGCAGAGTATACAATTATTTGTTTTCTAAGTCAAAACAAGAGAGCCTACAATGCGTTCCTGTAATAATATCTCTACTGTTACATGTACGGTACCCATGATCCTACAAATGTTGACGTCCTCTTATTTTCTTTGGTTTTTTTTCCCCACCCTCCGGTTTGGTCACTATAGACTAGGTTTGTGATGGATCTATTAACGTAGCGCTCTATCTTGATCAATATTAGAAGTCTGCTAACGGTGCATCCAATACCGTTCAAAAACTTTATGCTCAGCAGAACAACTCTCGCGGTGGCCGTCTCGAATTCCGAGGATCGACAGTTGACAACTTCACCAGGCCTGTAAGGCGTTAGAGATTGGAAAGTGGGGGAAAGACATTACACATTTAACTAGACTTTGGTAGAGTGCTTTATCACACTTCGACTCATTAAATTTGATCTGCCTGTCCGTCAGCATTGACAATGGAGAACAGGCCCTTTCGGTTTTGCCACTCCTGTAATACATTTACCTGGAAGGAAGCGCACAGTGCAATTACTGCCTTCCACAGGATTATCAGGGGGAGAGGTGCCAAGCTTGTACGCTCTTTAAGACCAAGACACTGAAAGATCGTTGTTTGAAGCGTTGGGCAGTCTGCGTGACCCCTAGCGGCACAAAGGCCTCACATATAAAGCACAAACAGCACTTACACAAAGGTCATACTAAGTCAGCGGTCGAGGGACCAATGCGGAGTAAGTCGAAGCATGGTGAATCTCACAAACAGCACCCATTTTGGTGTCTGTGTCAAAACACAAATCGGAACAGATGCTCAGCCTCCAGTGGCTCCCAATCATCCCAAGTTCCAAAAACATCACAGACCTAAAAAAATAAATTAAGGGCGCAGATTAAGAGGTTCAGAAAAAACACATCCACATAGAAAATCTGGCCTTACTGAGGGATGAGGTCTTTATCAGACACCCTAAAGATAGTGTGCTATAGCACTCAGAATCTGAAGATGAAGATTATTTTCCCAACCGTCAAAGCCATTAGGACAGACATACAAGCCTCGATATGTGACCTCAAAGGAAGGGTGGACACATTGGAAGAAAAGATGAAAGGTATGGAAAATTACCACCTGCAAGCCAACCTTCTGGACATGAAGTATGAGGCAAGGATAACTGACCTTGAAATTAGAGAAGAGGATATGCTGTTAAAGATGGACAACCTCGAAAATGGAGAACGCCGTAACAACTTGCGTATTTTAGGGGTGACTCAGCAAAGGGGCGAAACGGCGGCGGAAGTAGGGAGAAAGGTCCAGGGCCTGATAAATCAACTGTTCACCCTGGAAGGAGGCAATGATGTCTAGCTTGAGAGAGCACATAGAGGCAGAGGAGGTGGAGGAGGTGGCCCAAGATCCATCGTCGTGCGATTCCTCCACTACAGAGAAAAGATGGAAGTGCTGGAGATGGCAAAGAGACTCAGGAGTTTCAACTTCGAAGGCGGCACAGTTAAAATCTTCCACGAACTCTGCTCTAACACTAGCTCGCAGAAGGGAATGCCGCCCACTCAGTGTCTCACCAAGCAGGACATTAGATATAGATGGTCATACCCCTTTGCCCTGTCCTTTGAGAGAGAAGGAGTTGACTATCGGGTGACCAGCGGCAAGGAAGAGCTCCAAGTGCTCCAAGTCCTCAACGGTGAGGGCGCTGCAGCGGAAGGGGGGGTGGAGGAGCGATACCGACCGTGCACGCGAGGGTCCCCAAAGGTCTCTGGGCCCTCAAGAAGAGGAAGAGGAAGAGGAAGGGGAAGAGAAAATCCAGGAAACTAAACACCCCGACACGCAATGAGGAAGCGAACTAGGGAGGATGAATTGAGCAACACGACAGAAGGAGTTGGACATGGCGAGACCCCTGCCGGGGGTGACAAGGAGATATAAGCGGGCAACAGAGGACCAACGGATCTCAACCCATAGTGGCCTGCCATGGCAGGCGTCTCGTGCCAAATGGAAGGGGGGGCAGGGGAGGAGGGAGGAGAGGGTTCTATTCAATGCGGTACAGAATGGGGACGGAGAAGAGTGCAGGGAGACCCTATATGGCCGAAGGGGAATTGAGAAGCATGGTTATCCGTTATGGCTATCCTTGAGAATGGGGGCCGGGTCGAGACTCTGAAGTTGGGCCTCAACTCACCCACAAAGCGATCTCTTGTGGGGCAGGAGATGAGAAACTCAGGGTTGGATGTCATCCTGGTGCAAGAAACCAGAACAGTGGCTGGAGAGTAGACCCGTGTCCCAGGTCCCCATGTGGGCCAGACTTTCTGGTCATCCGACCCCGACAAGAAAGTGGGGGGGGGGTATCTTGATCCACGGGAAGCACAGGCTCTCCGAGCTTACAGTGTGGAGAAAAGCAGATGGGACGGCTTTTGTGTTCTCTGGAAACCTGGAAAATTTTAGAATAACCATTGCAACACTATACTCCCTAAACGTGGGCCAGATGCAATTCCTGAGGGAGGCAATGGGTGAGATTCTGGCCAGAGTGGAGGGGCTCCTTCTCTTGGGAGGGGATTTCAACATGTGGGCGGACTGGGGCATGGACCACAGCGGTGAGCTCATCCCCAAGGCTAGCAGGGGGGGACAGGCGACTCGGGGGTTTATTGATTATATGGGGGACCAAGGACTAGTTGACACCTGGAGGGAAGTGCACCGGTCTACGCGGGGATACACGTTACACTCAGCGGTCCATAGGTCTAGAACTAGGATTGATTATATCTTCTTTGAGCACTAATATGAATAGATAGGTGTGAACACCGCCCTATTAGCTGGTCCGATTGCGACCTGGTGGGGGCGGACATTGCTATGTCAGGACTCAAACCCAGGGAATCCTTGTGGCACTGTAATGACCTGCTCCTGAGGGATGAGCCCTTCAGAGAAGAAATGAGAGAGGCTATCAAGGAATACTTCATGCTAAATGACACAGGAGAGGTAGAACAAGGGATTGCATGGGATGCGGCTAAGGCAACCTGGCGGGGCAAGCTGTTTGGGGAAGGGGCGGCGAAGAATAGAATCGGGCCACTCCTGGGTAAGAAACTACAGGGAGAGATTTGCCTCCTGGAGAGAGCAGAGGGGAAGGGGAGAAAGAGAAGGAAAGGGACCTGAAAATAGCCAGGGATAAACGGCAAGAACTAAGGGAAATTGAAATGGGGAGGGTTATATCCGGCCTCCAATATCTGAGGCAAAGATACTATGAAAAGGGGATAAGGCGGATGCCATGCTGGCGGCTAAGCTTTGAGGCCAAAGGGCGGAGAGGTGGGTGGACAAGATAAGGGGGTAGGAGGAAAGTCCCAAGTCAGAACTGTAGACAATAGCAGGGGAATTTGCTCATTTTTTATGAATCTATAGGACCAAGGGCATCTAGGAAGGGGAAGCAATGGACTCATACCTGGGAGGGGTGACCCTACCTACGCTTAATTACATTGAGGTCTCTGAGCTGGAAAGGCCGAACAAGGAAGAGGAGGTCCTGGTAGCAATAGCGGGCCTTAAAATAGATAGGGCCCCGGGAGAGGACGGGTTCACATCGGGCTTCTACAAGACTTTTGGGGGTCCACTAGCGGGGCTCTTGGCGAGCCTATTTTCCAACATTATGGCAACAGGGAAGGCTCCCCCCTCATTTGGAAGGGCACTAATCACAGTAATCCCCAAGGAAGGGAAGGACCCGGGAGACTGCCAGTCCTATAGACCCATCTCCCTATTGAACGTTGATGCAAAGTTGTTCACCAGGATAATCGCCACGAGACTTGAGGGGCTTATGCCTAGACTCATCCACTCTGATCAGGTGGGCTTTATATAGGGCTGACAGGGAGGAGACACTATGAGACAGACCCTGCACCTCATGAGGGATGCTCTGGCTGGGGGGGGGGGCAATCTGGTCCTAGTAGCCAGAGACGTCAAAACATTTGATCGGGTGGACTGGGGATTCTGACAGAGTTCTGGAGAAGCTCTGGTTTGGGGAAGGACTCTGGCGTGCCGTCAAGGCCCTGTATTTGAGCCCGTCGGCCAGAGTCACGGTCAATGGGCGGCTGTCTCGCTCGTTCAGGCTTCAATGGGGGATGCGTCAGGGATGCTCCCTGTCCCCCCTGTTGTTCGCCATTACAATGGAGATATTGGCAGAATATCTGAGGGGATCTGTCCAGGTGAGGGGTATCGAGGTGAGAGAAAGAACCTTTAAAATCGGGCTTTATGCAGATGACATTATGCTCCACTTGAGACACCCCACCGCTCCGTTCCGGCAGCCCTGCAGGTGATAGATTTCTGAATCTTTTCGGGCTTTTAGGTGAATGTAAGCAAATCTGTCATCTTCCCCTTCACCCCAGACAGGAACGTAGAGGAGTTGGAACCCCTGGGCCTTCAAATTCAGACCGAAGGGGTGAAATATTTGGGGATAAATATTGTCAGACCAGATGAGTATTTAGGATGGGCCAATTATCCCCCATTGTTCAACAGGTTATTCACTGAGATGGAGGGGTGGAACAAAGGGCAGATATCGTGGATGGGGAGATTAAATGCGATCAAAATGTACCTCCTTCCCAGGGTGCTATACCTGTTCCAAATGCTTCCGACACAGGCCCCTGAAGAACATCTGAGAGAAGCCAAACGGCGCATCTTGAGCTTTATTCGGCAAGGCCAGAAACCCAGGATAGGATATGAGACTCTTACCCTCCCGAAGGAGAAGGGGGGTAGGCCTCTCAGACCTGCAGGTGTACTATAGAGCAGCTTAACCCGGGGCGCTGATCCCCCATCTAAGATAGGACACAGACAAACAGTGGGTTTAACTCAAGAACCACCACTTGCGCCCTGCTACGGTGGGCGAATGGCTGTGGGTCCCGCTAAGGGAGCTCCCGAAGCGGACTAGGGAGCACACCTTCCTGGGGACCATGTGGAGGGCTCTGGCCAGTAGAGGGGAAAAAAGAGAGGGCAACCACCTGGCCTTCTCCGATGAGTCTCATTTGGGCGCCACTAGTCAGGGATGTTATCCCGGGAGTTGAACACTACCAGACCTGGTTTGAGGCGGGGCTCTGCGGGGTGGGTCAGTTGATTCAAGAAAACAAGTTCGTAAGTATCCAAAAACTAGAAGACTCACTGGGTATTTGTACTCTGTCCCCGCTCCTATATCTGAGGTTGAAGGGGATAATCATGTCAGAAATTCGCATGGACCTCACTCCAGTTGAGAAGGTCCTGGACACTGGTGTAGATATGGAAGGACTCATCTCCCTGCTTTATGGAGCCCTTTTGTCGTCCAGGGTGGGGGTGACTAGGGGTCTTGGGGCAAAATGGGAAAGGGACCTGGGCCTGGAAGTGGGAGATGGACTATGGGCACGTCTCTGCGGGAGGGCCTTTAAAACTACAATTTCCTGCCAATACAAAATGCACTCCATAAAATTGCTACACAGATAGCAATACGACCCGGATTCGCTATCTGAGATGTTCCCCACAGTTGAAACCCGATGCTGGCACGGATGCGGGGAAAAGGCCAACTTATTAGCACATGTGGTGGACATGCCGCAAGGTTCAGAGGTGCTGGGTTGGATTAGGGATCGAGGAGCAGGGACTTATGAGTTGGACCAGGTCTTAGTGCTGTTTGGCCTGGAGAGGAAAGACGATCAGTGTTGTAAGCTCCCCACTCTGGCGCACTTCCTATTCATGGTGAGAAGAGCATGCCGAGCTAGACATTGGAAAAGGAACCACCTCCCCACGGTCTGAAAATGGGGCAGCCAAAGATATATTTATCTCATGGAAAAGATATCAGCTGCAATTCTGGTGAATAGCACACTGGTGGAGACAGAATGGCTGCAATTCCATAACCGGTTCTGTAACATTGAGGACATAGTATAGTGGCCCAAGGGAAAGCGGCCCCGGCCCCACAGAACTTACATATCCAAGAAGGAAGCCAGTCTCGGAAGAGGTCATTGTATAAGAGACATTGGAAAAACCCAGCCGGGATCGCTGACGAAAGACTGATAGAACTTCTCCGCCCACCCAATCCGGGAAGGCACCTCAGAGGGGGGCATTGAGGAGGAAACAACCTTGTTAAAAGTTGGGGAACCGTAACCTTTAAGATGTTCTGGGGGTGTGACACCCCATATTGCTTGTTTTGAATGCTCCTCTTCTTGAGAAATGCCAATAAAAAACAATTAAAAAAAAAAAAAATATATATATATATATATATATAATAATAAAGGGGCAGAGGGTGGGGGGGGAAGATGGCGGCGGTGGGAGCCGGTCGTCAGGTGGGATGGAACGCGGGCTTTCACCGGCAGCTCAAGCCTGCGTGCCTAGCCACCTGATTGGCTGCACCCCCACCCCCGGCCAGATGCTAATAATACCTACTGTGCTTCAGCATCCAAGGTATGTATCATTCTCTAAATTTGCTCTTTTGACGAGAATGCCGCCAGAATCCTACACCTGCTTGCACTGGATCCCTACAAGTGCGCTTATCACTTTTGCAGTGTTAGCCAGTGCAAGGCTAGTTTTGTCCAGATCTTTTCGTTGCTTTCCAGTTTACTGTATATCTTCATTTACTATTTCTTCATGCTGCTTAGTGAGTCATGGTTACACTACAAAACCCCAGAATTATGCTACTATTTGTTTGCTTTTGTCATATTTTGGTGAAGTGATCTTGGTAAGGTCTCTGACATGCAACGTAATGTCTGTAAATTCATGCCAATTAGGACTCTTGGAGCATTAAAGTCGCTGAAGCCTTTCTTTTCTATTAGTATTGCCAAGACAGATGCACACCATTTGAAGGATATTGAAACATGTCTTAATCACCAAAGTGGACAGCAGTATGTGTATTCCTTAGTCTCAAACCAGGTCTCCAAATACTCTCACATACTGATGGCAGGATGTGGCAAACAAAGGTACAGGCCTCTGGTCATTACATTTTTCTTTGGCCACACAGCTGCGTTCGGACATAAAGCCGATATGTCATGTCTGTGTTCATAAAGTTTTCAATTTCAAGATGACCCAATATCCCCTTCTTTCTCCAGCTATTGTTCACAAGTTATGTACTTAAAATCTTGGCGGTAATATCCTCTTGCATGTGTTGCTAAAGTACTGATTTGAAATTTCCTTTGGTTATATTTTCTGGAAGTCAAGATGGCTCCCATATCTTTTGAGAGGAGCTGGTGGGGGGCTAAAACCAACCACCCTTCAACCTTCCATGCACAAGTGTAAAACAAGAGCCAGAGAGGGTCAGTGGTAAGGTGATTGGCAATCCCCAAAATACATGACTTCTTTGTATAGGACACATTGAGGTTCCCTTATATTGCTTCAGTGCATTTGTGGTATTCTGATGACATAACTTATGTGGGATTAAGGAGTGACACTAGGGGTGATGCCCTGCACTCTGGCTCCAAACACTGCCACTGTTTGAAATGCTCCGAACTGTTTATTTTCATTGGTGCCATCAGCTGACTGGTCATATTGCTAGCTCTCAAGAGATGGGCATGTGATGGCATACTGCAGTGTCAGCAATTGCCAGAACCCACTCTTGCGCCCCCATCCCTCACTCCCCCCCCCTCTAATTGTTGAGCTGCTGATGGCATGGAGTAGCCACGTTGAATCCTCGGCCCAGCTCCAAGGTAGCTCCTCTAATACTGTTGAGGCCCTGGGCCAGCCTCGGCACTGCAAAGCAAATATGCTCGCAGTTGGCGCCTTTCGAAAACCTTAAATAAAATACATGATCACATGCCAAGTCATGGTGCTAACTCTTAGTGCGAATGTTGCTAAAGAGACAGTTGTAGTGACATTCCTATTCAGCAGCATTTAAAATAGAAATCAGTTAAGGGCAATGCCTGCTTTTGCTGTAAATCAAATTGCAGCCGGCATACTAATATAAGAATCCGTTTTTTGTTTATTTGAATTCAAATTAAGATATACTAATATCTTGTAATGCAGAGCTAATGGGTTTGGGCTTTATTTTCTTAGGGACTTTCCAATTTGAGATTTATTTTAAAGCCCAGCATTTTTTTCTGTCTGTTGTTGGATTACATCCAGGTCATTTGGTGGAAGATTTCTACTATCAACACAAATTTGTTATTATTCTGCTCTTCACCCAAACTGGCTATTAGAGTATATTTCAGGGGGAATCCTTCTGTGACTGTCAGTGCATAAGAAGTGTATTCTTGGTGCATGCATTTTACT
Organism: Ambystoma mexicanum; assembly: GCF_040938575.1. Lineage (NCBI taxonomy): Eukaryota > Metazoa > Chordata > Amphibia > Caudata > Ambystomatidae > Ambystoma > Ambystoma mexicanum. Next base: position 1,481,812,108 of record NC_090921.1, read on the forward strand.
ACTTCATATACTAAATCATATGCCCTGCAGCCTTACTCTCGCTTTTGTATGGATCTGCAAATTGCTGGAAAATACATTTCCCAGGGTGCTCAAATTTGTCCATGCAAAGATGAGCAACTATAGGAAAATGTCTACCTTTTAGAAAACTTATTTTGTGTGTAATTAGGCACCATGTTTTGTTAGGCACTGGTAAATTTCGTCAAGATGGGAATTCAAAATTGCAATCCGGCTCACCTGGTCCCACAGCCTAGAACTTCCCCAGCATGCTTCACTTACTGCTTTGGGACTAAAGGGCCCGGAACTCACAGTGCAGTTGGATGGAAAGGAGACCTGCCCTCTGTCCTTAATAAACATGGTCTGCGTGCAGTGCATGAGCACCTTCATACACACTGAAGAGAGTACCTGTTAATATCTGGCAGGTACTGGTTGCTTCAATATTACCTACAAAGTTCCTTCATTGTTTTGCTAGTTCTGTTTTTTAAAAACAAAAAATATTTTTGACTATGAGCAACTGAGCTCTGTAATCAAAAGGCTAAAAGGTGATCTTGCCAGCGGGGTGTTTTCCTTAAATTGTATTTCCTTGGTCGATTTTTGAGTAATTGAATAGTGCTGGAAAGCAGGTGAAATAATTGGAACAATGGTGGCCCTCGCAGCCTGTCTAAAGCTCCTTGCTTCTGTTTTTGCAACCAAGAAGAAATGTTTGATTAATATGTATATACGTTGCTTGAGGATCTTGTCATTTTAAAATTGTTGGTTAATTATTTACGATTAATCTTATTAAAATATACAGTTTAACTAGAAGGAATGTCACACAATCGCCTGGAGTTGGTGGCAGCCTAAAAATAAACAATCTGAAGACGCAATTGATTGGCCTTCAAATCAGCATCAATATTACTGATGTGACATGTACATCTAGGTGAAATAAAGGTTGCTTTACCCTGCAAGAAATCAGAGAATCATTTGTATTGTTTACTATTGCAGACAAGAATGTCTGCAGAGGGCGCAGAATTATGCCAAACGGTTTTGTCTCTGGTGCCCAAGTTAGACTCAATTACTCCTGAATTCCAAAAGATTCCTGAAACCTTTATACGTAATGAAAAGTCTCCTAATTAAATGATAAAGCAAGTTGAGAAATTGCATCAAATTTTTGATAACTTCCTTTTATACTCCCACCTCATGAGTGAGAATGCCATCCAAATTAATAGCAACTCTATATGAGTAAAACTATGAAACTTAATTCAAGCCAGTGGGAGTAAACAAAAAAATTACATGCCTTCAACCTTTATCGAGCAAAGTCATCTCCATAATAAACGGTATAGATTCGAAGATGGAATAGGTATGCAGATCTCAATACCTTGGTCTCTTCAGTTTATGTAATTACTTTTACTCAATCATGCAGCAATGTTGGTGAAGGTGGGCGAAGAGGTAATCTATATCTCAGTAGTTATTGAAGAAAAGGATCAGCTCCTGCTTTAGCTGAAAAGGTGAAAGATTTGACCTCCTGTTGACCATCTTTGCCGTGCCTCTATATTTGTATCGCACGGTTGCGGAGGATGAACAAATAATACAATTCTGTTAGCTGCTGTCCTACTAAAAATAGGACTTAAGCTGTCAAAGCACAAAAGTGCAAGCACATTTCTGGTCAATTTAATCTATCAACCCGCTTGTTCTTTTCTTCACAGATTTCTGATTTGAATAATCGCTCCAATTCATGTGCCCCAACTTCACTGAACAAAACATGGACCTGTAGAGAATTGGCAAATGAAATGTAAAGTTTGCTGAATTCACCACCAAAAGGATTGCCAGGGGTAACTGTGTTAACAGGGGTCCCTAGGCATCGTGGAAATAAACCAGAAGAAATGACTGCTTTCCTTTACAAAATCTCTGCTTAAGATGTAAGCATTGTCCAGAACTAAAACACATTATTGCACAGTATAGTCTGAAAGAATATACATGTTTCATATTCAGAATTATGTGCATCAAAAGCTTGGATCCATTTAGGGCTTATGCCATTTAATATTTTGTATAATTCTGGAGCTTGTACATCTAGTCAATGATCTAGTTGTTGATTTTGAGTATTATAAATTGTTTAATAAAAAAAGAGGCAACAGGGGTATTCCTGTCACACTATCCATATCCTACCTGTTGTGACACCTTGCTCCAAAAATGGCAATGTTATTTTTCAACTTTTTTATTTGAAGCAAAAACGGGTATTTTCCAATTCAGTAGATCGGGGGTTCTCAGACTAGTGATGGTTCTTCCCACTTAATCACGCGGGCTCCCCCTCCGTAGCCCAGGCATCCCTATTCCACCCTAATGGTTCTGCAATCTCTGTATACTACAGCCAAGTGACCCCTTGTAAACGTCAAAAAGAACGGTCTTAATTTTGGGAGGCAGTTAAGTAAAAGGGTTTATTGGTTTCCCTGCAAGCAAAACCGACAGCATCCTAGCCATTAACTAATTCCCAAACAACAATCCCGCTCGACTGCCAAGTCCACTGCTTTTATATTCTAATGGATTGTGTCCTCCCACAGATTCCTCATCTTTGATATATCCGATATCCTGCTTGCAGCTTCGGAAACTTTTTGACAGCAGAGGGTGCTGTGCATCAACTTGTGGTCCCACAGTGGCTTCATCCCGCTCTCAGCTGTGACGTTGACATTGGTAAAAGTAGCATGCACCGTGGCCTCGGTTCCATTTTCTGCATGCACTGCATGCCTCAAAAAGGTTAATTCGTTTTGGCGATTTTCCTACTCTGTTCTTAAAATGTTTCCAGATGTCTACTCCAAAGACCGGACTCAAGAGGTTCAGACTTTGGGTCAAAGCTGTCCATCACAGATTCACACTGAATATGCCTCTGGTGTCTTGGGGCGGGCAATAAGATGGACAGTGGCTCATGTCAGTCTATTACCATTAAGGACTAGAAGCAGTGGAAGTGGAAACCCGCCCTATGTAGGCTTTTTTGCAAATCCCCTTCCAGTAGACCATCTAAAATGAGATCGTCTGATGAGAAAAGCTTGAGGGATATTTCGTCTCAAAGTGCCTTAGATCGAGAAGCAAGTCTAGACACTCCTCGTCTCATAAGAGATCTAGGAAGCGACATCGATCTCGATCGACTTTCTGACTCCTCGCCTGATAGCAAACGGGTATGTTTTCCTAGTAAATATGCTTCATAGGCAGAATGGTGGGAATTTCGCCTCCAAATGTTAGCTTTTCACAAAGGCGGCTCCACCCACCCATTCGAGTGAACCAAAAAAGGCTTCTGACCCCATTGTGCCTCCTCAGGCTACCAGCGTGCTTTCAAAATCTACTACTCGTGGACCTAAGTGCCATGCAGTAAGTCCTCAGTTTCCTTGAGAGGTGTTGATAGGACTCCACAAGAGAAAGCCACTGCCATCTTCCTCTGCTCCGTTGAAGGAATTAGCGTCAAGTCTTCGGTGTTGAAGACATTGATGTCTGTGACTAATAAGTCAAAGACTTATAAGTCCTTATCAAAGAAGGAGTGTTTCAGTTCGATGAGCTCGATTTATGAAGAGGAGGTGGTGAAGGAGAAGAGCAGCCCTCTGTTTCGATTGGAGTATGGTTCTCCAGGTGCCCCAGAAAAGTTAATCTGAAGAGTCAAGGTTAAAAGACCTGGTGGACACGTTGAAGGATGCCAGTGGTCTAGATACTTCACCAGAAGTGGAGCTTGCCACACCAGATGTTACTGGGCATGCTGATGCCTCATATATATCTGACATGGGCAAACTGATAGATTATTTAGGTTGGATTAGACCTGTAGTAGAATATGTGAAGGATGATCTCATGGACATTCTTGGTAAGCGTCCTCCAGAATACCTGGTAATTGCCTTTTCATATAGCATTAAAGAACAGAGTCTTGGAAAACTGGAAAAAGGCGGACACTACACTGGCAGTTAATAAGTACTTGGCAAAAAAGTACAGACCCAGATTTTTTGTGTAGACATCCAACTCCATAAAGTTTGGTTCTTTAGGCTGCCACGTCAACCTCAAAGGCGGCTGCCTATCCCACAATCTCTCCAGATAGAGACAACAAGAGATTTTCGGCTAGTAGCATGGCACTTAAGGCCATTAATGCTATGGGTGTCAGAGCCAAGTATTCTTACCTCTATGGGAGGTTGTGGTAATGCCAGTGGAACACTCTCCTGAGGGAGAAGAAAGGGAAGACTTCCTCAATATTGCGCAGGATAGAAAGGATGCTAGGTCTAGACTCTTCAGATTGCATTAGTCGCGCTATGGCAACAGGTGCTGTAACCAGAAGGTTTGCATGGCTATGCAGGTCAGGTTTTGCCCCAGACATTCAGGTGAGGCGGTTGGATATGCCTTTTGATGGCTCACAACTGTTCAGCTCTAAAGCCGACGAAAGCTTGGAGAAGCTGCAGGCTTCCAAGGAAACTTCAAAATCATTGTGAGCAGGATTCGTCAACCACAGCCAACCCATTCGGCCTTTCAGAATTGGAGGGGGTCGGTCCTTTCGATTTTATTAATTGATTGGAAGAACGAGGGAGCAATTCTGTCATAGAAGCCATAGGAGACTGCCTTGTGATTCACAAGGGTCAGGGGGGGGGGAGGGCTAAAGCTACTCACAAAACCTCTGCCTCTTAGCCATCCCCAGCAGCCACAACACCAAAACCTCTTTGAGGCCTTAGTCCACAGGACTGTGGTGGGAGGCAGACTGTCATAGCATTTGAAAGAATGGCAAAGCATTACTTCAGATGCTTGGGCACTACACATTGTTACTGTGTACCATTCCTAAAGGCCTCCAAATTGTCTACCAAGCAACCAATATTTGAAGGATACAGATCTGCTCCTCCTACATGAGATTATCACCCTGTTAGAGAAAGGTGCAATAGAATCAGTACCTGTAGTGGAGAGGAATCAGGGATGGTAATTCTCTTACTTTAGAATCCCCGAAAAGAACATAGGGTTACAACCCATCTTAGACTTGAGATGCTTGAACAAGTTCCTCATGAAGGATAAGTTCAATATGGTAACACGTTCGCTGATCCTCCGGGCCCTGCAGCTCCAGAATTGGATGGGGTTGCCCGTTCTTCAGGATGCTTATTTCCTTGTGCCCATACATCCCAAGCACAGGAAGTACTTGAGGTTTGCCATTAGCAGTTCTCACCATCAGTTTTGAGTTCTGCCTTTCGGGATCATCTCAGTCCTGAGGGTCTTCCCCAAGTTGATGGCGGCAGTGGCAGTGAGTCTGAGGGGAGGGAATAGCATCCATCCCTACCTGGATGATTGGCTGATCAGGGCTTGTTCTCCTGAACATGCTCTGGAGCATCTCAGCCGCACCTGTCGCTCTCTCCGCAGATGGGCTTCTCCCTCAATTTCAAGAAGTTCCACATGACACCTTCCCAAAAGCTTCAGTTTATTGGGGCAGTCCTGGATTCTTCCAGAGGCCCATCTGAGAATGAGATCCCTCCAATGGGCACTCAGATATCAATGGTCGCAGTTCTCCGGCAGTGTGAAGGACTGTCTTCAGGTCCCAAGCAAGATCGCACAGGATCTCCATGGTGGCCCTGCAAGAAGAATGTGATGAAGGGAGAACCTTTTTGGCAACCATGGCTTGAGATTACAATAGTTAAGATTGCCTCCCTCACAGGTTGTGGAGCTCATGCAAACGATCTGACAATCAGCGGTCGTTGGTCTCCATCGGAGTGCAGACTACACATAAACCTTTTAGAGCCGAGGGCAATCAGACTGGCGCTGATGGCCTTTCTGCCCTCAGGGCGGGCGAAGAATGTCCTGATAAATGACAGACAACACAGTGACCATGCACTACCTCATCAAGAGCCGAGGTGTAGGGTCACTACAACTGTGAAGAGAGCTGATTCAGCTCTGGTTTTGGGCTCTTCAGGGTAGAGTTAGTCAGCTACTCACATAACTGGAGCAGAGTACATAGCAGCGGACAATCTGAATAGGCAGAGCACACACTCAAGAGTGAGAGTTGGCTCAGGAAGTCCTTGGTAGAGATCTTTGGGGGAACCCCTCAAGTGTATCTGTTCACGTCAAGTATCAACAGGAAATGCGACCCGTCCTCGTTGAGGGAATGTCCTCAGAGAGGAGCTCTGGGGGACGCGTTTGTAGTGGACAGGGAATTTCCACTCCTGTACGCGTTCCCGCCAGGCCCTGCCATTCCTCGTGTCATCAGGAGGTCGAGGAAGTTTGGGAAATGATTGCTCCAGATTGGGCCACCAGGATATGGTACCCAGAACTTCCCCAAATGTCCCGGAAACGTTAGGACAGTTGGGGAACAAAGGGTACATGGTGAATACACTAATCTGTATACCGCTTGTCCCTCATAGTTGGGGTTTGTGTAGGCCACAGAAACCTGGGGTGCAGAGATAAACTCTGTGCGACCTGGGAAGCTGGTTGAACGAGTACAAAGGATGGGGAAGGCAGTTAACTGCATTTGGGAAGCTACGATAACATCAAATGGTCAGTTACAGCCAAGGCGAGAGCTTACGACTTAGTGCTATAGTGACGAGGAGATGTAATCTTTCTGAGTACATGGAAGTTTGTTTTTCAATGACCAGGGAAGTCCGGCCGCCTGGTGATGTTGACTCGAGGCCAGATAATAAACCTGGTGCAAGGGGTGCTAAAGGGCAGAATTGACCAATGCTTTTTCGGTTTCAATCAGGTTCTCAGGAATGACCAGGATGTGGCCAGAGACCAGGCGTGCTGAAATGGTAGTTGTTCTAGATTAGCGTGAAATGGGAGATCCCAGGGTGATTAGATGTCCTTTAATAGGGCTAACCAATCATGTTTAGGGGGATGACTTTGTAATTGAATATGTGGGAGTGTGGTAAATGTTCCAAAATGGATATCATGTGTAACCTGGGTGTGGTTCGGGGAGAATCGTGTTAGTTCCGACTCTACTGCACCGTCTAGCCTCTGATGGCCGTTTTTATACAATAAACTTGCTTTACAGCCAAACGTGTTTGTTTTGTTTGTTTTATTGATTTATAAAGCGCACCACACCCTGGGGTATCTGGGCGCCTTACAAGACAGCTTATAATCACCGTAGTTACATACAAAATAGTAGGGGCAAAACAACAATGAGTACATAAGATATAAACATACAGATGCAAATAACGGTTAAGGCAAGGCAGGTTAACAAGGGAAATGCAACAATAGTATTAGTGCAGATATAGTGAAGGATTTACAGAGTTCAAGAGATAAGTGCGTTTTCAAAAGAAAGGATAGTTAGATGGATTCTGCTACTCTAAACGATCAGGTAGGTAGTGTTATTCATGTATAGCCATTTGTTGGTGTTAGACCTAAAGCTTTGGAAGGTCTGGTCAGTGCGTAGATGAAAGGGGAGAGCGTTCCAAGTTTGGGCTGCTTGAACAGGGAAGCTATTGCCGCCTGCTCTTTTCAGGTTGAATCGTGGAACTGAGATGCAGAAGAAGTTGACTGACCTCGTCGGTCTAGATGAAGTCTTCATGGTGATTTTATCTTTCAGATACTGTGGTGCAGCATTATTGAGGCATTTATACGTAATGGAAACTAATTTGTAGTAGATACTGTCCTTAATGGAAAGTTGTTTATGGTTCCTTCTAGTTTCAGAGATATGATCTCTCCTTGGGATGCTCAAGGCTGTTCTGAGAGCATTAGTTTGTAGTTTGGAGTTTGTTCAGTACTTGTTTATTTGCTCCTGCATACAATGCGTTGCAGTAATCAAGTTTTGACAAGATTAATGCTCTCGCTAGTATGAGGCAGCTGTTGGTAGAAAGGTATGGTTTACAGGCATGTATAAGCTTACATGTGTAGGCAGTAGCCAATGCCGTCGCATTGACTTGTTTTCTGAAGTTCAAGGTGGAATCTAGGTAGATGCCTAAGTTTTAGTTTCCTTGGCAGTTTTAATGATGTTACCGTCTATGTTGAAGGACGAGTACTGGCTGTCTAATTTGTTAATGTTAGTGGGGTCACCTAGGATTAGAATTTCAGTCTTCTCATCATTCAAGCAGAGGCTGTGGGCTGCCATCCATGCCTGAAAGATGAGGTATATTTTGTTTAGTAGGGCAATGTCCAGGTCGTAGTTTCCGGATAAAGTTATGAGTATTTGGGTGTCATCTGCGTAGTTTGTGTAGATGACACCCAAATGATCCAGTTCATCAACTATAGGCTTAGTAAATACATTGTAGATAGTTGGAGAGACACATACACCTTGTGGCACTCCACATGTAATGAAGACTGGATCCACAGCAGCGGAAGGTGAGAAGACTCATCGATCTATTACTTAGAAAGGATTTGATCCAGTCTGCGGCCTCTTGTGAGAAGTTTGCCGCTTATGACAAATGTTCATTAGAGTATGTTATGGTCCACCAGATCAAAGGCGGCTGAGAGGTCTAGCAAGAGGAGTAGTGCACATTGTCTATTATCTTTCAATTGATCTATTTGCATTTTCAGATCGATAAATGCAGTTTCCGTTCCATGGTGAGACCTGAAGCCACATTGTCTGAGCCCTAGATGTATGCGCTTTATCAATTAGTTTAGGTAAGAAGGGTACAGTTGTTATAGGCCTGTAATTAGTTGGAATAGTAGTGTCTAGTGTAGCTTTCTTTAGTAAGCGTTGTTAAGGATTTCAATCAGGCGACGCACACCTTAGTCTCGGCCTAGTATGCAGCGCGCAACTGAAATGCTTATGTTAATGTTAGATTCAATATTGAGATGATACACCACTCATATCACAACCCCTTTTCAAATACCCCGGGTCACAATGGACCATGAACCAGGCTGGTTGGTAAAATATAATATTTATTTATTTTAAAGTTCAAAAGAAATCATACAATTTTTAATACGAGGCAGCAATCACCAATGGGGTGATAAGAACGATAGGAATGTAAGCAATGCACTTAGTTAACCTTCTAGTGACACATCTACAAAACACCAGGGAATAGGAGCACTTTTTGATTTAGGTAAGATAGCATTTCAGTTGGAATTTCCCCCTGCAATGTTCCCTCAACCCACAAATAATCAATTCTGAGTGGATCAACAGAAGCAGCAGGTAATCTGGAATGACCATGGGAAAACAGAATTGAAATTGGACCTGCCCTCCCCAAACAAGAGAGAAAAACGGATTTTAAACGCTGGCAATGCTAAAAATGTCACTTGGAAATGAATGAATAAATTAATGAATGTGTGTAAAAACCTATTCCTCACTACAGCAACCATGTAGAAGTACAAACAATCACAAGCAATCTATAACCAAGAGCATACAGTTCGAAAATGAGTGGCACAGTTTTAAAATATGTTGCAGCAAATGACACGTTGGAAACTTGCAAACTTTGCAATTGCCGCCTGAAATTACCCAAACGGTTTTTAATAAAAACGGATGAAATATTGTATTAAGTCTCTAGCTGGAAAATTGAGTGAGTTATGCAAGATCTAGTGAGGTTCGTTTTTAGGAAAATAGAGCAGAGAAGCAACAGATAACTGGCTTTAAAATGGATTGCAAATTTTACTTAAACTGGATTTAATGACTAAGAAAAAGAGAATGCCACCCGTGAATCTCCAGTTACGCGGCCGTTGTAACTCTTCATGTGGTATACCCCATTTCCTTTATGGAAATTTAATTTATTGAATCAAAATTGCTACTGGCTTATGTTCTAGCAAAACAAGAATGAAGAGAAAATCGACGCTAACATTAGGAATCAAAGGCAGGATTTCACATATAATGCTGACAATTTTAACAAGATATCAGGGTCTGAATAGGGTAGCTTTGAGATTGGGATAGGACAAAACAAGGTATACTATGCATTTCTATGGTTCCTATTGATACTCAGTCCATTTTGGACAGTCAGCGCTCTGGTCACCACACAGATCTGGTCTAACAAAGGACAGCTGGACAAAATCAGCAGGACAGGATCAGCTGGGCATGGACTGGTTACCGGCTACCACTTCTGGTCACTGGATAAGATAGGGCATCAGGGTAGCAGGCTGGCAGCAACATGCAGTGAGTGGCAGCAAGCCAATCTGGATCAGGATGCCAATGGTACCACAGTTTTTCCCTTTGGTTATTTGGGAGATTAGTGGTTTTCAGAATTTGCAGCCTTGCTGGAGCAGGATCAGCAGTGCTTGGGTTTTGCAATGGGCCCTGGAGTAAGATCAGCAATGCTTGGCCTTGTAGTTGGGATCTGGAGTCTGGAAGAAGACAGGTACAGGAACGCAGCGCAGGACATCAGGATGAATATGTGTCTAGGGTCTTGTCAGGGACCCTTATTTATAGTGCAAAATGACATAATCAAAGTGTAGGCTGGGCAGGTTTAACTACGCACATCCCTAAACTACTTGGATTGGGCAGGGGTGTTAGTCTCCACCTTGCTCTCAACTGGTTGGATTTCTAAGGGAATGATGTCAGGTTTATGAGGTGAGGTTTACAATGTCCATGAACTCCCACATTTACTTTTACTGAAAATCTGATTTTGCCAAAAACATGCATTTCTATATTTATAATCTCTTGGCAAATTATACACATAGGTTACATGTTATGTGCAGGACAGATCAGTCCAATCCTCCAGTCTGTGCGACCTTGGTTCACCTTTCAGGCCTTTCACGGTTAAACATGAAAAATTTGGCCTAAACTTCCACAATTTTATGTACACATGCAAATTATCCCCAGGGATGTATGTATAAAATGTTATGTTTGCAACATTAACACTTTCCTCGTAATTTGTCATATTTTATAACTTCTGTTCCCCATGCAGCAATGAGTTCTACCAAGTTTTAAAAGAAAGCCCATCAAATTAGATTTGAAATTACAAACTTTTTACATTTTTACTAATTCTTGCTGCAGAGATAGTCTTTTAAACTTTCTTTATAAAATAGTCTTTTGTAACCAAAAGGCAGTTCCTTTGTTGGGTCATTTTTTTTCTTTAACTTCAACTGCAATCAAATGTCATTTCCTTCCAGGCAAGGTAGGGGTTTCTCATCTTAATTGAAGGTTTTATTGCCCCTTGCTCTTGACAGGTTAGTGTGCCAGAACTTCTATTGTCCCAGCCTGGAGCACAGACTAATGTCTGACAAGCGTGTGAACTTTCATTGTCCTAGCCCATTGAAAGTTTTTCAAGCTGGCAATTTTCACGTACGTGTCCTGGATTTATGGTGTGTCTCCCTTCCTTCGGGAAGTTTCATGGCTGGCAACTGGAATGACTGGTTTTTCTGAGAGCTTGCAAATCCAGCCTATTTCTTATTTTGGATCCTGAAATAAACAAACCTGTGAAAGAAGATAGCCTATGTGTGTATTACCACCACACCACTAACATAACCCCTTTACATTAAGTAAGCAGGCTTTCATTCACAATATATTTTTAAACGTGCCAATTTTTGCAGCTCCCTCAGCTGTCCACACTGTCTTTGCAGCTGTAGTCATTTCCTTGAATGCAAAGTATAGATACATTTACACTTGACCTAGCTCAGTTTCTTTTTAAAAACATTTTTATTAAATCCAACAAAACAATACAAATCAAACAGGCAGTGCATACGTCATCAGATCCAGTGTACATTTTACTTCAATTCACTGCTCCCCCTACCCCTCCCCCCAGTCCGAGCCTAACCGTCTTCACATTCCGTATCTGCATCCTGTGGCAGATTCTCCCCCTGTGTGGGTTCATCTGGGTCCGGAATTGACCCAAACAGTTCTGCTATTAGCGATTTCCAGGCCATCAGGGACTCTGTTCCCTCCAATCCCCCAGCACCGCTTGCTTCCTGCCATACCATAGTTTCTGCCTCTGCCCATTTCTGCAAGTCTCTCCACCACACCTCCACCCTTGGTCTATGACATGTCTTCCATCCCATGGCTATCCTTCTCTTTGCCAACACATATGCCAAGTCTTTCAGTTTACTCACATGTTTTAGCTTCTTAGATCTTGGGAACCCCCCTAACAAACAAGCCCACGCCGTGTCCACTGCGATCTTGACCTCCTTCTCGGACAGTTTACATTCCACTTCACTCCAAAAGCGTGCAATGACCGGGCACGACCAGAACATATGTACCATGCCCACATTCTCCTTGTCACACTTGGGGCATGCCTGCCGTCCTACATTCGCAAACCTCGATATCCTCTGAGGCGTCATATATGCTCTATGCGTGATGTACAATTGTATCTGTTTCAACCTAGCATTTCTGGACACCTCCTTATGATACCCTTGCACCCGTTCCCACATCCTATCTTCCATCGGGGTCCCCACTTCCGTTTCCCAATCCAATCTCAGTTGGGTGATCTCTTTCCCCATTTTGAGCATCATCATCTCATATAATCTAGATATCTCGTGCCCCCCTTCCGCTATGTCGTAGATCATATCTACTATGGCATCTGGCTCTCCCTCCTGCACGGTTTCAGGCCACATTCTCTTGACTCTTTGCACAAGTCTATAGTATGTAATATACTGACCCGAATGCAACCCAGACACATCCCGCAACTCCTCAAAGGCAACGATTGAGCCCTCCTGCCAAATATCTCGCATCGTTGCTAACCCTACCGGCTCCTAGTGGTTCCTGATTATCTTCCTTATCTGTGCATCCGCCCCCGTTAACGTAACCAATGGTATCTGCGGAAAGCATGGAGTTGGATTCTCCAACATCATACACGCTCTGCGCCACATCTTCCACCCCAGCAACATCATCATGGTACGCCCTTTCAGTTCTGCCCTGGATACCCACATCATTTCTTTCAAATAAAAGGGTGTACAATCTTGCCCAAACAACCTGGATTCAGAGGTCTCTTCATCAGGAAGCCATTTGGCGACATACTGCAGTTGGCTTGCCACATAATACACCTCGTAGTTGGGCAATTTTATCCCCCCTCTTTCATGGGAGTTCTGTAACTTCCATAATGCCACTCTGTTCCGCGTGCCATGCCCAAGGAAATCCCTACACATACCGTTCAGTTTGATGAAGAACTTCTTAGGTATCAGATATGGTATGTTCGCAAAATAGTGCAGGAGCCTAGGCCGGACCACCATCTTGAGCATCGCTCCCCTCCCATCATGGCTAAGGGCAACCTCACCCAGAACCGCATGCAATTTTCAATTTTTTTTAAAGCCACTTCTGTGTTGTGCCTATGCTCTTCTTCCACAGTTACCGGAACGCACCAACCGCCCATGGCACCAGCAATACAGGTAACTTCTCCACCGGAATCCCTGTTTCTGATGTTTGTTAATCTGCTTAGAATCACATGCTGTGCATAGGTCCGACATCCAGTGGTCACTGCGGAGTATTGCATTTTGTTTTTCGTAGTCGAAAAAGGGACGTCGACAAGGCGTGTCTGAAACACTATCCCTATAGTGACGTGCGTTGTACCCACAATCCCTCACGCGTCGAGGTCCCTCAGATTGTTTTTTTCCGCCCAGCTACTGGTCGCCTTTACGCGGAGCTCCTCGAGAGACATGGCAAATTTCATCTCCTCGACCTTTGGTCGTTTTCTCATTAATATTAAACTCATACTCCCTCCCTCGACGCAGTTGTGAAGCTGTTCTCCGCCGAGCAAGATCTTCGACGGAGGGTCGAGCGGAGGAGATCCTTCGGCGTTGCCGAACACGTGGCCTGGCCTCGCAGGCCATATACAGTAGGGAGAGTGGGGTCGTGGGACATCTCTGGTTCTTTTCTGAGAATGCCTTTCCCTTTCCCTTCCTTTCCCTTGGGGTGGTTATCACGATTTATTACCTCGGCTATGGAGAGGACACCCTTTAGATTTTGCCCGCTTTGCAAAGGCAAATTTACTTGGAAGGACAAGCATTCACGGTGTAACCGCTGCTTGCCCCTCGATCACAAGGAGGAAGGTTGCGCGGCTTGTCGGCTTCTTAAGCCTAAAACTCTAAAAGATCGTAGGGTTAAAAGGTGGGCGGCCTACGCGATGTCGAAGGCCGAAGGTTCACCCGCCGCTGCTACCACCGACAGTGACGAGGAACGCGATAACACGACCTCCGCTACGGAAGTCGAAAACCCCTCTAAGGAGCGCTCACGCGCTTCGTCGTCTGTCCCCGGCCCCGACGGGCTCGGCTCACGCCCTGCTTATGGGGATGAACACCCCGGCGACATTGACGCACACAAAAACACACTTAAGCACACAACCCACGGCTCTTCTTCGTCTAAGACGAAGAGAGCTTCGGCGCCCAAGGAGACGCAGGTTCCACCGGCGGCCTCCTCGGACCGTTCGGGTTCGAAGCCCCTCTCGCAACCGCAGCCGCGACCAGCGACTGGGCTTTCGGCAAATAAGGGCACCGCCCCCAAACCATCGGCCGGCGCGCATCAACAAAAGGCGCATACCGCCGTAGAGCGATCGACACCCGTAGCGTCAAAAACGCAAGCTTTCGCCGACAAACGAGTCGCCGACAAACAAGTCGCCGAGAGCTTGGCGAGGATCGCTGTAGCTGACGCCCAGAAGCGTACGCCGAAAGTCACGTCGAGCGCTACGCACAAGTCGAAAGACACGCCGAAAAAGCCCGAAGGAAGGCAGGGACTACCCCCTTCAGTCGGGGGGTCACCCAGCACACCTGAAGGCTTTTCGGAGGGCGACGGGACACTTTCCTCGACGCTTTTGGAGAGGTCGAGCCGTTTCCAGCTAGATGACTCTATTTTTCCCCCGCCAGACCGCTCTGGGGTACCCCATGAGACCATGGAAAGACTCCACCTCTGTATGGAGAGGATGGAAAGGTTTATGAATACCCAGACCTCTCAAACTCCCAAGAGGATTAGAGAAGGGCCTCAGGAGGACCCCAGGGCCAAAAATCCGAGGCTGGATCCCCAGGTGGACACAGCCTCAGACTTCCATAATGTATACGACCTCACTGGGGAGGAACAATACTTGGAGGAGGAGGATGATTTCATGGACGATGAAGAAGGACAGAACCAGGAGGAATGTCTGGAAGACAGGCCAGACATTATAGAAGAAGGCTTCAGAGAAAACACAGAAGAAGGACCTTCGCACCCCTGGCAATCCCCATCAGTATATTCCGACACTGATGTCCTAAACCTAAATCCTCCTGACAATTCACCGGTTAGGAACACGTCTCCAATTGACGATCAGCCCACTTTCAATGCACTGTTGCGCAGAGCAGCAGCACATTTCGAACTGGACACTGGGGAGCTCTCTCCAGAATTAGACTTTGTGGAAAGAGTAATTAAAGAGAAACCCCTGGTCAGCCAGACCATTCCCCTCCTAGCTTCAGTGAAGAGAAGAATCATCCCTTCGCTCGCCACTCCCGCATTGATCAGAGGGGTCAATCCGAGAATTGAAAAACTTTTTACTCCTTCTCCCTCAGACCCGCTCTACATTAGGGGACATTCCATTCCGGATTCCCTAGTAGTATCTAATACTAGAAAGAGGGCAGGGGTACCACTTTCCACCAGTGAGGCACCCCCTGACAAGGAGGGCAAAAGGCTATATGCCCTTGCAAAAAGAGTAACTTCCTCGGCTGCCTTCTCAGCAAGAATTGCGAACAACAATTCTTTGCTTGCTAGCTATGCAGACGCGCAGTGGGCCAAACTGCGCAAGGACGCCGAGGAAGCACCGGAGCCTTTACGTACACGCCTACTTTCAACTATTGGCGAAGGAACACAGGTGAACCAGAGCATTGTAAAAAAACTCTCTGGACGCGGCAGAAACAGCGGGACGTTCCCTGGTGCAGGGAATACTCCTGAAACGCCATGTATGGCTGCGCAACTCAGGGTTTAAACCGGAGACACAGGTGTCTTTAATAAATAAACCTGTGGAAGACTCTAACCTCTTCGGGAAAGCGGTGGATGAAGCTCTAGAGATGGCTAAAAAAGAGTTCGATACTATCAAGACTCTTGACCAAATCTCTAAGCCCACTACCAGACGCGGCTATGGCAACAAACGCTTTTTTCGTGGCCAACGCCAACAACAACAACAAAGTCAGCATCAACAATACCCTGCCACCAATTACCAGACCAATAGTGGGCAGTACAGCCAAAGAGGCCAACGCCGGGGTAAAGGGAGAGGTCGGGGATCCACCCCCAGAGGCTCCTAAGCCCCCAACAACTCCAAGTGACGCGAAGATTCGCGTCCCCTCCCATGCAACACCGGTCGGGGGCCGGATAACATCCTTTCTTCCTGCATGGGAGGAGATAACGTCAGACCGTTGGGTACTTTCCACCGTAGCCCACGGATACTGTATCGAATTCAACAGTTCCCCATCCTACAGACCCCCGAGGGGACGTCGCATGACACCGGAACATCTTGCCATCCTTCTCCAAGAAGTACAACAACTGCTGGAAAAAGGAGCCATAGAGGTCGTGCCTCTATCTCAGGTAGCGGAAGGTATTTATTCAGTGTACTTCCTTGTACCCAAAAAGGATCTAACCATGCGCCCTGTATTAGATCTGCGCCCAGCGAACAAGTTTATCAAACCCCAAAAGTTTTGTATGGTAACCTTACAGGAAGTGATCCCACTGCTTTCTCAGGGAGATTACATGACAACATTGGACATGAAAGATGCATACTTTCATATTTTAATGTTGCCAGCGCACAGAAAATACCTCAGGTTCATGATAGAGGGCAAACACTACCAGTTCAAAGTGCTACCCTTCGGCATAGCATCAGCACCAAGGGTATTCACGAAGGTGCTGGCAGTGGCAGCGGCCCACCTGCGCAGGTTGTCCATCCCAGTTTACCCTTACCTCGACGACTGGCTCATAACAGGGGATTCTTTCGAAACATGCTTCTCCAATACCCAAAAGACGGTAGACCTTTTGTTCCAGTTGGGCTTCTCCATCAACGAAAAGAAGTCCAGTTTAGACCCCAGTCAAATCAAGCAATTCCTAGGGGCTCTAATTCAAACAAAGGACGGCCTCGTCTTCCCCTCCAAAGAGAGGGTCCAAAACATGCAATATGTGACCGGTCGAGAGGTGACGGTACGCAAAGCAATGCGCTTGCTAGGAATGATGGCGTCGTGTATTTATTTGGTACCTCACGCGCGCCTGCGCATGCGCCCAATGCAAGAGTGGCTCAACAGCCAGTGGTGTCAGGCCAGCGGACTATGGGAGGATCTAGTTGTGGTCTCGCAAGCCTTGGTTCTCTCGCTACGGTGGTGGACAAAGGAAAACATGAAAAAAGGGAAACCCTTTGCCACACCCACGGCGGAAGCCACTCTAACCACAGACGCATCCCTCACAGGATGGGGGGCGCACCTATCCCATCAGACTGCTCACGGAGTGTGGACTCCGAACGTAGCATCCAAACACATAAATCTACTGGAGCTACTAGCTGTGTTCAAGGCGCTAAGAGCCTTCCAGGAACACCTACAGGGCAAAACAGTAATGGTCCTTACAGACAGCACCACAGCCATGTACTACATCAACAAGCAGGGGGGCACCCACTCTCCAGGCCTGTCCAAGCTGGCCCAGAATATATGGAAGTGGGCTCTCAAACAGGACATGTTCCTACTATCACTACATGTACCCGGGGAACTCAATCTGCTGGCAGACAGACTCAGCAGAGATTTCCCCCTGCCCGAAGAGTACGAATGGCGCCTGCACGAAGACATCGTCTTCGACGTCTTCACAAAATGGGGATTCCCAGAAATAGACCTGTTCGCAACCCTGGAAAACTCACAATGCCTAAGTTACGCCTCCAGGTACCCCCAGAACCAATCCAAGGGGAACGGTCTGTCGATGCAATGGTCAGGGAAATTTGTTTACGCTTTTCCCCCGACTCCCCTTCTCAACAGGGTGGTGCACAAGATGCACCAGGAACAAGTAACCATGATACTAGTGGCCCCAATGTGGGCCCGTCAACCATGGTTCGCTCACTTGATGGAGATGTCTCTATCTCCCCCAGTGAGACTCCCCTGCCCGTACAACATGCTGTCTCAGGACAAGGGCAGGACTCTGCATCCATGCCCCCAGAACATGAACTTAGCAGCTTTGCTCCTGAAATCATAGAGTTCGGACATCTACAGCTCCCGCAAAGATGCATGGACATCCACAGGGAAGCCAGAAAACCTAACACTCGCCACTGCTATTCTAGCAAGTAGAAAAGATTTGTCATCTGGTGCAGAAGTAAAAGCATCAACCCTATTGACTGCTCTCCCACACATGTTGTCCTATACCTGACCCACCTTTTGGATTCAGGTCTAGTGTTTAACTCCATTAAAGTCCACCTAGCGGCACTTTCTGCATACACCACTTCCCAACTCAAGGTGTCGTGGTGGAGGATCCCTGTTATAAAAGCCTTCATGGAGGGAGTAAAGAGAATACACCCCCCGATAGCTGACCCAGCTCCAGGATGGGACCTTAATGTGGTACTTACCAGACTCATGGGCTCTCCATTCGAACCCATGCACAAAGCATCTCTTAAACACCTCACTCTTAAGACTGCTTTTTTAATAGCTATCACCTCCATCAGGAGAGTAAGTGAACTTCAGGCTCTTTCTATTCTAGACCCCTTCGTTACAGTTCACAGAGATAAAGTGGTTCTACGCACTCACCCTAGGTTTGCCCCGAAATTTATTTCTAAATTCCACGTAAACCAATCTATAGAACTACCAACGTTCTTTCAAAATCCTTCCAATTTGGGAGAAAGGACTCTGCACACACTAGATGTACGCAGAGCGGTCATGTTCTACATGGAAAGAACCAGACCACTGAGGAAGACTAATCAGTTCTTCGTCTCGGTGGCAGCAGGAAGAGAAGGAGATGCGATTTCAAAGTCCACTATTTCTAGATGGATTGTTCAATGCATCACTCTCTGCTATACTCTTGCTAAGAGAGAACTGCCCTTTAGGCCAAGAGCACACTCTACTCGAGGCACGGGGGCATCCATAGCATTCATTGCAAATGTTCCCCTTGAGTCCATCTGCAAAGCGGCTACCTGGAGTTCTGTGCACACCTTTACAAAACACTACTGTCTAGATGCACACTCTAGATCTGACTCCCAGGTGGGACAGGCAGTATTACGACACCTTTTCTCTACTGTTCCTTCTCATAACCCATCGCCAACTCCGGGTACTGCTCGCTAGTCTATGCACAGCATGTGATTCTAAGCAGATTAACAAACATCAGAAGACAATGCATTACTTACCGTAAAAGCATTTCTGATGGTTGTATCTGCTTAGATTCACATGCGCCCACCCTTCCTCCCCGCTCGGATGGAAGGAACATAGACTTCCTTTATATCTCTCTCTCTCTTTTCTGTACTCACTCACGTCTAGAAGGCTCCCTCAGGGCAGAAAAATACAAACAGAGGGACCTCGACGCGTGAGGGATTGTGGGTACAACGCACGTCACTATAGGGATAGTGTTTCAGACACGCCTTGTCGACGTCCCTTTTTCGACTACGAAAAACAAAATGCAATACTCCGCAGTGACCACTGGATGTCGGACCTATGCACAGCATGTGAATCTAAGCAGATACAACCATCAGAAATGCTTTTACGGTAAGTAATGCATTGTCATACCTGCCCAACGGGAACATGCTTGACTTCTGGGGGTTCACCGCTATACCAGGAAGACCCGCATATCTCTCCATTACCTCCAGGATATGTTGGAGATTTTCTTCCGGGTACCTCAAGTACAGCAACATATCATCTGCATATAGAGAAATCAGATGTTTTTCCCCTTTCACCTCAATGCCTATTGTATCATATTGTTGTCTCAGATATATCGCTAGAGGTTCCAGGCCCAGTATATAGAGCATTGGAGACCACGGACAACCCTGTCTGGTACCCCGGCTGAGCTGCCACCTTTCCGATATCACCGATCCTGTCTTAACCCTGGCCAGCGGCTCCTTATACAGTATCTGCGCCCACCGTATATACCCAGGCCCCAACCCATACCCATCAACCAAGGCCACTTGACCGAATCAAAGGCCTTTATTGCGTCCATGGACACTATCGCCTTTTCACCTGTATGTTCATTACTACCTTCAATAATTCGCTGGAGTTGCCTGTGATTATTAGAAATGTTCCTGCTTGGGACGTATCCCGTCTGATCAGGGTGTATTAATCTACAAATTACCCTTTTTAATCTATTTGCCAGCACAGCCGTCAGTATTTTGCTGTCTTGGTTCAGCATCGACAAGGGGCGGTATGAGTTACAGCTGTGCCCAGGCTTATTGGGTTTGGGTAGCGGTATTATAATCGCCTCTCTCAATGATTCTGGCAGACTTCCTGCCTCAAACGCTTCATTCAACATTTCCAACAGCGGGGGGAGAATCTCTTCTGCGTATGCTTTATAAAATTCGCTCGGGAGTCCATCCGTCCCTGGAGTCTTGCTAGTAGGTAACTGTCTCACTACCTCCCCCAGTTCCTCCAAGGTGATAGGGGCATCTAGCTCTTCTCTTTCCTCCTCGCTTACCCTAGGCAACCCAATGTCCTCCAATATTTCCATTATCGTGTCTCAGCAGCTTTCCCCATGGTCTGCATATAATATCTTAAAGTAGTCTACAAACTCTTGGTTAACTTCATCTTGAGTATCCGCTGACCTAGCTCAAAGAGTTAAAGTCTCTTTGAACTGCTGAGCCTGGATACATTTTGGAAAGAAATAAACGTGTGTTCCTGTGCGAGTGAAAATTAAGCTGCTTATTGATTTCTCTGAGTTGGTTTGACTGGGCCTGTCACTCAGGAATTATGCCTGGTTTTGGTGAAGCACAGTGAAATATCCTCGGCATGACAGGGCCTTTTGAATCACATTGGTTTCAGAATGAACAGATGGAATTGGCATCAAAGCAGCATTTTTAAAGGGTGAAAACTTTTCATTTTGAAGGGGATTTTTTGCTACTGAAGCAAAGCAACGCTGCTTTTTCACTGGATTCCATTGATAGATTTCAGAACACACTGGCATACTTTTTTAGGGTTGTTCCATTTTGCCTGAAGTGTGCTAGGCAGGATGGTGCAGCCATTTTTCTGTTGCTGCCAAAACTCAGTTTTGAGGTCCTGGTGCACACAGGAGCCAGCGCAGCCAGGTTGCTGTTTCTTGCGCAAATGCAGCTTAGCGATGTGGGGCAATGCCGTTGAATGGGTCAATATATCCCACAGAGTAGAACCCAAGCGTCTTTGAGGTTTGTAGGTACCTGGCAAATCCTAAAAGATAAGTTTATTAATTAAGTGATGAATGGGGCATGGTCTCTGGCTGCCTCTTTAATTATTTGTGCAGGGCTTATGTTGCCTTTTGCTTTTCGAGGGTTTCATGGACGCAATGATATTTTCGACCTCTGAAGTGGTAACTTGGGCACATTTTAATTCTTGAAGCATATTAAGGGCTGGTTTTTTTGTGGTTTCTGGGCTGTTAGGCTCACCTGGTTCCCAAAGGGGTGTCGAGCGGATCTGGACAGTCGCGGCCTCCACCAACGTGATGCGCAGTGAAGAGATGACTGACTGGACCACCTAGTTTCGTCTGCTTGACCCGTAGAAGTAGTCTCCTAGAAGCGGAGAAAGGGAATTAGCCACCCGTGGATTTAAGTGATAGCACCTCACTGCGTCCCACCTATCACCTCTGATATTCCCATTCATGAATCTCACCTTATAGATTTGAATGATGAGCTCTCATCCTGCGAAGAATGCAGGGGCGCGTTGATGACCAGTTACTTCACTGGCCCAAAGGTATTGGAAGAGTTCGAGAACAATCCTGACTCCAAAACTCATAGCGAAGAGCCGTAAGTATAGAGTTCTTAAGAGTTCAAAATGTCTGATATTCACTCTTGTCCAATCCTTACTTTTATCTTGCAGCTTTGACCCAAAAGAAGAATGTCTGTGGCAGCTGAAAGCGTCCAGGTAAGAGTCTGTGTTACCCAACACTGTCCGGTGAATGATGCCAAGGTTTAACTTGCTGCTTTCTTCCTTCCTTCAGGTGCGGCGTAAGAAGATTTGGCCTGCTGATGAAAAATACCTCCGGCGGTAAAATCAGGTAAGAATATGGTGGCAAAAGAGATTGTCTTTGTGTGTTCCCTCTGCTCACCTTGTTGTTTCTTGTCCCCCTTAGGTGCCGGAATTCGGCGATGTAATGATGGAGACAGCGCCGGATTGTAGAGGTGCTGCGAGGAACGGTGAGTATGGCGGGGTACTGCTGCTGGCGATGCAACGCGTTTAAAATAAAGTCTTTCCTCAGATTCGAAGATGGAATGGATCCGGGATCAGGTAAAAACATCAGGTAATGTTCTTGTTCTAACCTTTTGCTTCTTTCCCTTCTTTCTAGGCGCTCCAGGTTCGAGGCGGGCGTGGCAGAAGGCTGGATGCTGGCTGCAGGCACGTTGAGCGTTACGCTGCAGGATGCAGAATAACGCGAAGCATGTGCTGCTCTTTGGGCGTGGTTTAAATAGCCACCAAAGTAGTCCCAGGTAAGTATTCCTCCACAACCACACCCAAGTAAAAAATAGTCCCTAGAGTAAAGTAGTCCCTTCCAGGCCTCACATTGGCTTGGATCCTTTGCAGCATGGTCTGCATCAGGTAAGTGAAAACATATGAGCCTGGCGCCTATGGCGCCAGGACTGATGTCCCCTATGAGCCTGGCGCCACAGGCGCCAGGTCTGTAGCCAGATAGCCCCTAGCAGGTGTTGCTGGGCTTTCCCTGGGCAACATGATGCCTGCTCCCGGGGCTGATGGACTTGGTCTGGATGCCCAGGGATAGGCATCATGACAGCTGTCTCTGAGCTACCAATGTTGAGCCGTTTAGTTGCTGTTTTGTTTTGTAAGGTGGCAATTTTGTTGGCGAGAGCATTTTGAATGTCCGTGCACCATTCTTTGTTTTTTGGGTAGGAGTCGTCGGGGACTAAAGGTGATTCTAGTTCCCTCAGGATTACAAATAGTGCCTTTGTACTGGAACTGCTTTTCTGAATCCTTTTGTTATAAGTTTCTTGTTTAGTCCTGATAATCTCAGCTTTGTAGTTAGCGGATATTTCGCTTACTTGCTTTGTTTTTTTTTTTTAGAGTAGATTCTTCCATTTAGCTTTCATTTTTCTTTTTTCTAGCCTAAGGGCCTTCAACTGAGGGGTGAACCTCAGTTGAAGGCCCTTCAACTGAGGTGAGGTTAGCATTGGGCTTACTCTTACGAAGTTTGAGTGGGGCAATGTAGTCTAAGGCTTCGGTCATAGTGTTGTTAAATAAGTCTATCAGTTCTTCTGGGTCTTGTGATTTAGTAGAGTTCAAGGTCGGGATCAGGATAAATATCAACATATCCCTGGTGATGTTGCATTGGTTTCTAGTGAGGAGGGCTGGTGCAAAGGTTTTAGGTTTAATAGCTGGCCGATTAGCGCAAATTGTAAAGTAAAAGAGAGAATGGCCAGTCCATGTCTGGGGTTCAATGGCCAAGATGGAAGTAACACAGTTGTGGTCAGCCAACCAGTCTAGTGTTCTTCCTTTCTCATGAGTAGGTTGGTTAAATCTTTGCGTGAAGTCTAGTTCTCTTAGTGAGTCCATAAGTAGTTTAGCTGCATGGTCATTGGGATCTGAGAAGCTGAAGTTAAAATCACCTAACACTAAGATTTGTGAGGTGGGTTTGGTATTGTCTGAAAGTATAGTGATATCCTCCTCAAAGGTCCTGATAGGGCCAGGAGGTGTGTATATTAGGTGGATGGTGAGAGTGCTAATTTTGGAGGTGGCGAATTTAGCTGTGAGAAGTTCACAGGACTTCACCAAGGGGGAGGTGGTTACTCTAAGCGCTAGGCTTTCCTTCGCGATGAAGGCAACCCTGCCGCCTTTTGATGTTTCTCTGCCAGCTCTTACAATAGTGTAGGAGTCAGGAATGGCCAGAAGAAGGGAAGGCCCTATAGCAGCAAAGGGGCCAGGTCTCCGAGATTGCTAGGAAGTCAAGTTCTCTATTATAGATAATATGAGCAATGTCTGTTGCATGTGCGATGATGGATGTAGTGTTTATTAGAGCGCCTTTGATAGAAGGGGTCGTGGCATGGGGTCGGCTAGGAGAGTCTTTGTCTAGATTCAGGGTAGGTTTTTTAGGCTGTGGTGTATTGGTTGTGAGGCGCTGTGGTCTCGGAACTGTTCTACCAGAGTTGTTGGGGCAAGATTTTATGCATATTTCCTTATGGTGTATCTCCGCTGACAATACATCAATGGTAAATCTGGAGCCTAGTCTTTTGTTTCTGAGGTCACCATGACAAGGTAGGTTAGGAGTTGGTTTAGAGGCGAATAGCTTGATCCATTGGATAGGGGTGGGGTTGGGTGTAAGGTTAGAAGATCTCATTTGGATGGCGTGGTAGTTACTGGGGCTAGGTGTTAGGCTAGGTAGGAATAAGGTAGGTTTAACATTGGGCATGTGAGGACTTTGTTTCAAAGTTGGAAGACATTTCTTGGGTTTAATCTCCATGGGAGGATTCATACTTAGGGTGGTGAACGTCATCTCTGGCTGAGGATAGTTGAGCACTATGGCATAGAGGAGGCACGAGATTAAGAGAGGCCAGTGACCAGCTGTATAGAACTTTGTGGTGCAATACTATATTCAGAACTGTCACAGGTGGATTACAGCTAATTATCTGTAGCGCACTTTTTAGACAGTACTCCTGGTACAAGGCAGGAGCTCTTAGTAAGAGTTGTTGCAGGTCATTGTCAGCATTACCGGTGTCCGTTAAAACGAATACATAATGTAGGTCGTTGAGTCGAAGGTTTGGTAATATTAGGGCTATGTGGGCTATCAGTCACCAGATTACTATAGGGGTTCGCTGATGTTAACCAAACGGCTGCAGCAAGATGTATAGCTGCCAGTTGTAATACATATATAGTATAAATAGCATTTGCAGCACTTGATAAGGCAGAAACGTCAGTTCGAGTGGATTGTGTCCTCTGACGTATTCCACATCTATGACAGGTAATGACCACAGCTGTGCTGCTTTGGAAAATTCTTCGGCATAAGCGTCCTGCGTCGATGACATCGATACGTTGTCCCTCGAGGGCCTCCGTCGAGGGTCCGTGTCACCGGATGTTATATATAGGATGCACGGCACCCGTAGACTCAGTTCCATTTTTTACGCAAACTTGTTTGCTTCGGAATCTCTGCGTGCTCGATTCTTCTACTTCGAAAGCGATGTCTTAGTCTTCTTCTACCCCGAAGTCAGGCTATAAAAAATGTCGGGACTGCGGTTTGAAAATGTCCATCACGGACCTGCACGACATCTGCTTCTGTTGCCTCGGCAAAAGCCACACCACCGACGACTGCGATGACTGCCAGTCCCTGACATCGAAGGCCTTGCGGGAGTGGAAGAAGAAATTAACGGTCGGTAGGGTATCTAAGCCCCATAAGTCGAAATCTGCTGGGCTTTCGACCGATGACTCGAGGGGCGACTCTCCGCGTCGGTGAAAGTCCAGGGGGTCTCGGAGTGGTTCCCGCCATTCCTCTGCCTCTTCGAGGCATTCTCGGAAGCGCCGTGAGTGGTCGCCTTCCCAGACGGCGGTTGACTTGTCCCATCAAGTCTTCGTCGTGGGCAGAATGGGATGCATTCCGCCAGCAGATGATGGCAATTTTCGAATCGCAAGGCACGGTTCCAGCCGCACCTTTGAAAGAAGCCGGCAGGGAACGTGCTCAGTCCACCATTCGCACGCCTTTGGGCTCGGGCGGTCGGCGTGATCATTGGGAGTTGTTGAGGTCCCAACCGGACAAGGGAGATCACCATAGTCGTGCCAGGTCCAGGTCCCAGTCCTTGACGCCATTGAGGCCGTCGGAACCTATGAAGCCTTCGAGGAAGCCATCAGCGCCGTGTCTATCGAGGGGCTCTCTCGAGGCTCCGCCCTCGCAGTCCTCGTCGACGCCATCAGCGCTGTGTCCGTCGAGGGACATTCTCGAGGCTCCGCCCTCGAAGATGTCGACGTCGTCGGCGCCTCGGTCGACATCAACATTGAAATCCATCAGTGCCCTCGACGCTGTTTGTGGAGGATTTGCCGGAGGTGCCCCAGAGGGCTGTGGAAGCTCTGAGGAAGGCTCTCAGTAAATCTGTGAGGCCTGTTTTTGAGCCCTACTTGTTCCTCCTCCCAGATTGGATTTGTTACAACCTTTGGAGTATATTTCAGAGGTGGAGGAAGGGTCTGATGAGGAGTTGGTTGTGCCTCTTGAGGTCCCTGATGACCTTTTGTCTGGTCAGTCAGATGGAAGACCTCCGTCAGTCCTTGTATGATGCCAGTGGAGTTTGGCAGGCCTGAGCCCAGAACACATGCCAAATTCTCCTATAGGCGTCTCATGTCCAGGGTGATGGAATACTTGGGGTGGTCTGCTCCACCTCTTGATTGTGATCAGGATGATGTAACGGACATCCTGGACCAAGGTCCACCCACTGACCCGGTGTTGCCATTTTAAATAGCTTTGCAAGAAGGGTGGCAGAGGCTTGGACTGCTCCGGAGAGTCTCCCGGCAGTTGGCAAGTCACTTCTGAAAAAAATACCGCCCAGCCAGTAGTGACCCCTGCTACTTGTCGATGCACCCTACTCCCGAGAGTTTGGTGGTGCAGGCGGCTACGGCCCAAGTGAAGCAGGCTGCGTACCCTACCATCCCTCCTGATGGGGACGACAAGCGCTTTGATGGTTGGGCGAAGCGCTTTGATGGTTGGGCGAAGAAGGTATTTTCTTCTGGGGGTATGGCTTTGAAGGCAGCCAACTCAGTTTGTGCCTTGGCAGGATTCACTCACACTCTGTGGAATTGTGCATCTTTGGCGGCTGAGCATATTCCCGAAGGGGAAGAACGGGATGGTTTTCTAGCCCTCGTGCAAGACGGCAAGGATGGCATGTGTGAATCTGTTCAGTCAGGTCTGGACATGGCAGACTGTGTCAGCCCGTCCATGGCTATGAGCACCGTGATACGCAGGTTTGCGTGGTTGAAGAAGTCGGGGTTTGCTCCTGATGTGCAATCCCGGCTTCTGAACATGCCCTTTGATGGTGTCCATCTGTTTGGCAGCAGGCTGACGAGAGCCTTGAGAGGTTGCAGACCTCCAAAGCTGCAGCAAAGTCTTTGGGCACTGCAGCACGTCAACCTCTGCCTTTTTGACCTAGGGGACCGCAATGGAGGGGGAGGTTCCTTTCGGTACTACTCTACCTTTGGTAGATCGAGAGGAGCTGCCTGTCAAAGGGGCCACCGTAGGAGTACCAGAGGTGGAAAGCAAGGTACTCGAGGTGCCAAAGCCGCTCGTGCAGGATCCTCTTTGCCCTCAGGCACTGCTGCATCAGCTCAGTCATAAGGCCATGTCACATGGTTTGCTGGTTGGGGGCAGACTTGCGCAGCATCTTGGAGAATGGCGAGCCATTTCTTCAGATATGTGGGTTCTGGAGATCACAAACCCACGGCTACTGTCTGCCCCTCCGGCAGAGGCCTCACGACAATCCACCAGGGAAGCTCTCTTTGAAGTGTCCGGATTCGCTCCTTGCGCAGGAAATCCTATCCCTGCTGGAGAAAGGCGATTCATCCTAAGCATCGCATTTTCAGTTTCGGGTCCTGCCGTTCGGATTGACCTCCACCCCGAGGGTCTTCACTAAGCTCATGGTGGTGGTGGCAGCTTATCTCAGGAAAGAGGGGATTCACATCTACCCCTACCTGGACGATTGGTTGATCAGGGCACGCTCTCCCGAGCAAGCCCTAGATCATCTGTCGGTCACCTGCCACTCCCTTCACAAGCTGGGCTTCTCTCTCAATTTAAAGAAGTCCCATTTGACACCTACCCAAAGGCTCCAATACATCGGAGCAGTGCTCGACACATCCCTGGGGCAGTGTTCGCCTCCCCAGGTGAGGGCTTGTCACATTCTGCAGATGGTGGACAAATTTCAGCGTTCCCAGAGTCTCCCGGTGTTCGAGTTCTTGAGGTTGCTTGGCCTTATGGCATCCTGCATTTTCCTGGTGCCAGAGGCCAGGCTGCGGCTGAGATCTCTGCAGTGGGCTCTCAAGATGCAGTGGTCGCAGTTCTCCGGCAGGATGCTGGATCCCATTCAGATTCCGCCCTCGGTCGCACAGGATCTTCTGTGGTGGGCCATTGACGACAATCTGATGGGAGGTGTGCGCCTTTTTGGCAACCTTGGCCGGAGGTGACGATCACGATGGACGCACCGCTCACGGGTTAGGGAGCTCATGCCAACGAGTTGACAGCCAGCGGCCGTTGGTCTCCGTCGGAGTCCAGACTCCACATCAATCTGTTAGAGCTGCGGGCTGTCAGGCTAGCCCTGAATGCTTTTCTGCCGTCTGCGCGAGGGAAGAATGTCCTGATTATGACGGACAATATGGTGGCAATGCACTACCTCAACAAAAAATGGGGGGCAGGGTCACTGGTTCTGGACCATGAAGCAGGAAATTTCGATCTCGGCAGTTCATCTGGCCGGAGACGAAAACACGGTGGCAGATGCTCTGAGCAGGCAGAGCACAGTCCCTCACGAGTGGGAGCTGGCTCAGGAAGCTCTGTTGGAGATCTTCTCCATTTGGGGAACCCCACAAGTGGATGTCTTCGCCACCAGTGTCAACCGGAAGTGCGAAAGATTCTGCTTGCTGGAATTTCCTCCAAGAGGAGCCTTAGGGGATGCGTTCGTAGTGGAGTGGTCCTTTCCACTGCTGTACGCGTTTCCTCCAGTCCCCGTCATTCCGCAAGTATTGCGGAGGTTATGGAGGTTCGGTTTCCGGGTTGATCCTCATTGCTCCAGCATGGGCCAGGAGAGCGTGGTACCCGGACCTTCTAGACATGTCCATCTGCCCTCCACGCCGTCTTCCCTACCAAGACGATCTGCTCTCACGGGAGGGGGGTCGGGCTCTCCATCCAGAGGTCAAGTCTCTCAGCCTTCATGCTTGGTATCTGAAATGTTGAGGTATAAGGATTGGGACCTCCCCGAAGACGTGATGGAGGTGTTGCTTTCGGCCAGAAGGCCTGCAACAAAGTCCCTGTACCGTTGCCATTGGAAAAAGTTCTTTGATTGGTGCAGGCTACAGAATGTGGATCCTTTCCAATGTTCCATTCCTTTGTTTTTGTCTTTCTTGCTTTCTTTAGCCCACAAGGGCTTACAAGTGGGTACCATTAAAGGTTATCTGGTGGCGCTGTCTATATTTAAGCGCTCGTCTGAGGAATGTTCTTATTTTAAGATTCCTTTTGATTTCACAGTTTCTAAAAGGGCTAACTAATGTGTTTCCACGGTTGCCTTTCCAGGTGCCGGGGTGGGATTTGAATTTGGTTTTAAAGTTCCTTGTTGGATCTCTGTTTGAGCCCTTACATTCTTGTCTGTTGAGACTGTTATCCTTTAAAACTGTGTGTTTAGTTGCTTTTACTTCCGCACGCAGAGTGAGTGAGTTGCAGGCACTTTTCGCCAAGCCACCCTTCACTGTGTTCCATAAGGACAGGGTTGTCCATAGGGTACGGCCTTCTTTTCTTCCGAAGGCTGTGTAGGAATTCCATTTGATCCAGAAGGTAATTCTTACGGCGTTTTATTCTCCTCCACATCCTGGTAAGGAAGAGGAGAGGCTCCATAGGTTGGATCCTAGGAGAGCTTTGAGTTTTCTATCTCTCACGGATGTCCCGGGTCAGAGTGGATGATCAGCTCTTTGTTGGTTATGTTGGAAGGCATTTAGGCCAGGCTGTTTCCAAGCAGACCTTGTCCAGATGGATCATTTTGATGATCTAAGTGTTACCGTTTGGCGGGAAAGGACCCTCCAGTAGGCTTACGGGCTCACTCTAATAGGGGTGTGGCTGCCTCAACGGCTGTACAGAGGAGCCTTCCGATTCACAATATTTGCGAAGCAGCCTCATGGGCCTCTGTCCATACTTTTGTGAGACACTATTCCTTGGACTCTATCCATGGGCAGGATTTGGCCTTTGGTAAGGCAGTCCTCTATTCAGCAATTTGATTGGGCATTCTAAAATTCTTTTCCCACCTCCATACATTGGTACTGTTTTGGGAGTCTGTCATAGATGTGGAATACGTCGGAGGACACAATCCCCTCGAAGAACAAGTTACTTACCCTATCTGGTAACGTTCTTTCGATGGGATGTTCCTCCGACGTATTCCAACTCTAACCCTCCAGCCAGCCCCTCTACAGAATTGCTTATGCGATTGCAGCTTACGTTTCCGCAAGGCTTTCTGCAGTCATACTGGCAGGAGATTGGTGCCACACGTTCTGGGAAAAAACTACAACTGAGGCTACGGGCGCCGTGCGTCCTATATATAACATCCTGTGACATCGACCCTCGATGGACAACGTATCGACGTCATCGACGCAGGACGCCTATGCTGAAACATTTTCCGAAGCAGCACAGCTGTGGTCATTATCTGTCATAGATGTGTAATACGTCAGAGGAACATTACATCTAAAGAATGTTACCAGATAGGGTAAGTAACTTGTTCTTCTAGTCGTTCTAAAGTTTCGCACATGAGAGCAGAACAGTTGCAAGTTAGTCATAGGTGCAATCACAAACCGTAACCATACCACCAATTGCGGTTGGGTGATATTGTATGTAAATATGTGCTCTGTAAAGCGCTTTGGATTAAGGCGCTATATAAATAACACATCATTATCATAATGGAAAAAGGTGGATCAAATGCAATACAATTAACGATTGCTCGCATAGCGTAGGTGCAGTACAATGATAATGAGAACAAAACAGATCAGAGGTGGGTGCAATTGTCAGTACCTAGCAAGGTGTAGGTACGGTCACAACAGACATGGGCACAGAGCAGATCAGGCGCGCATGCGAATGCCTAACACGATGTAGATCAGGGCACAGCTCGTAGTAGGCAAGAAGCAGATCAGGTACGAGTACAAATAACAGTGACATGCATGAACTAGCTGAAGTTACAGCCGATGTTGGGCATAATTATTGGCGTAGATAGGCGTATTGCGTAGGCACGATGAGTGTAACCGGCAGACAACAATAGTGCACAATATAGGAAGGAAGAGTACAAAGCCTGGCAGTTGCATACCTGCGTTAGCAATGAGCTAAAAATGGGCAGAGTGCTGTGCTCCGTCGACTGGCGTCTCTGGACAGGCTCAGGACAGGTAGAGCCTTGGTGGTCCTGCCTTAGGGGGCGTGCCGGCTTCTCGCCTGCCGGCGAATCAGCAAGGATTAAAAACGAAAGGCTCCAGCCAATCCAGGGAAGCCTTGCAGAGGCTTCCTCAGGACAGGGGTGCGGAGCACCTTACAACAATAGAGTGGCCATTTTGGGGAAGATACCCTCATGGTTTGATTACTGCATTTTGCGCAGATTGTGGGCAAAATAGAAGAAAACAGCACATACGGTTGCAATGGTTGCAAATAAAGTGTTGCAGTTGCGTGGTTGGGAAAGTAGATGTACGTTTCCGAATTTCAGCAGATTTTTAGCGCTTGTAGCTAAATCATGCAGGGGAAGCCCAGGGGCTTACCAGAGGATGGGAGGCCCATCCGTAGTCAGGGCACTGCTCCTGCAGTGTGTAGGGAGCTCCTGCTCCTTCGGGGTGGCTGTCTTCTTAGGAGGTGGGCCTATTTTAGGTAAGGACATCAGAGATCAACCCCCACAAGGTTAAGATACAGAGATTGGGATCTCCCGAAGTACGTAATGGAGCCGTTTATTTTTAAATTGGTTTATTGGCATTTATTGTTTTACATCTTTTACATGACATTTAAATGTACCATTGGTTGTGAAATTATCAGCATCTCGTAATAAAACTGTAACATTTTAAACAAAACAACATTAGCTGTCTCCGTATTTGTCCATGTGGATTAGTTCCATGCCTCCCCGCAGAACGGGGTAGCAGGGCGGCGGGGGGGGGGGGGAATCTAGGTAACTGGGGCCCGTTTGGGTCCGTGCGGGTCTCTCCTGAAATGTCACTGCATTGTTGCAGATCAGCATTGTCTAGGTTGTTTGTTCATGGGGCCTTATCATCTGAGGGGTGAAATACGTTTCTTGTGATTTCCTTCCATGCTTCCAGTGCCATGCTTGAGTCGTCAGTGGATCTGGTGACACTATCCTCCCATGCCTTTATTTCGGCGTTTACCCAAATCTCCAGTTCATTGTACCATACGTTATACTGTTGCCCAGCAGGCTTTTTCCAAGACATTGCGATAGTTCTTTTGGCCAGTATGCACATTAAGTCCATTAGTTTTACCAAATGTTTGAGTTGGGCTAGTCTGGGATATGTTCCCTGGAGGCATTCGTCTGGGGTCCATTTGTACCTGGAAACGCCTGCTTTTTCGCATGTCTGTCTTATTTTTCCCCACAAAGACTGTGTCCTGGTGCATTCCCAGAACATGTGGAGTAGATCTGTCTTATCCGCCCCACACCAGGTGCAATTGGGTTGTATTTGTTTGTTGAATTTCGCCATCTTGCATGTGGTTAGGTATGTGCGCTGTAGCATGTTCAGTTGTATCAATCGGAATCTATGATTTCTAGACACTGCTTTAGGAAACGTTGGCGCTCTGTCCCATTCCCCATCCCTCGCCCAAGTTGTATAGCAGTGTCGTGAAGGGGTCTGTGTCGGGTTCTTCAGGCCAAGTTTCCCATTTGTTTTGTGCTATTTTGTGTATCTTTCGGTACCATAGGAATTGGCCAGTGTGGATATCATCCACTACCTGTAATGATGCAAACTCCCTGAGGGTACCTCCAGCGTATAAGTCCCCACAGGTGTAGACCCCTTTCTTTTCCCAGAGCCTGATGTGCTTCAGGTCAGTGTCATTTTTGCATAGGTCCCAGATCATTGGTATTTCTGGAGAGTATGGGTGCTTTAGGTGTATAAGCGTCTTCACTCTGTGCCATATTTTCCTTCCCGGGGTGGCTATAAAGGGTGCATTTCTTAGCAGGTGTTGGGGCGCCCAAATAAATTCCTTTAGTTGTATCAGGGAAATCATGGATTGCAGTGGGGGGGTCTCGGATGTGGTTTCGTCTGCTAGCCACTTGGTCACAAAGCTGAGTTGGGCAGCCAGATAATATTTTCCGAGGTTTGGCAGTTGAATTCCGCCCTGCCTTTATGATAGGACTAGTGTGGAAAGTGCTACCTTATGTCTGCCCTGCCCCCATAGGAATTCTCGAATTATTGTCTGAAGCAGGTGAAAGAAGGGATTGTTGATGTAGTGTACGTTTTGGAACTCATATAGAAACCTGGGGAGAACGATCATTTTGATTGAGGCTCTGCCCATCATTGACAGGGGGAAACGTAATGGAGGTGTTGCTTCCAGCAAGACGACAAGTAACAAAAGGTCTATATCGCTGCTGTTGGAACACGTTTTGCAGGTGGTGTAGAGATAAAAATGTAGACCCTTTCTACTTTTGAAACACCATCAGTTTTCTCTTTCCTACTACATCTGTCCCATCAGGGGCTGCAGGTTTCCAATGTGAAAGGTTATCTGGCGGTGCTGTCCATATTCAGGAGCTCGCCTGTACACGGCTCATATTTTAAAGTTCCAATTGTTGTCCAGTTCCTGAAGGGACTGATAAACATCTTACCACCGGTTCCTTTTATAGTTACGGTTGGGGACCTTAATTTAGTATTGCAATTCTTAATGGGGATTCCATTTGAGCCTCTTTATTCATGTCTTCTTAGGATGTTGACTCCAAAAACAGTCTTGCTAACATTGATCACTTCGGCTCGCAGGGTGAGCCAGCTTCAGGCTTTGAGTTGCAAACGACCGTTTACTACCTTTTTTATACAGAGAAGTTTTGTTTTTAGGGTTTGCCTTTCATACCTGCATATGGTGGTGTTGCAGTTTCACCTGCTGCAAATAATTGTCTTCCCATCCTTTTATCGACCTACTCATCCTTCCAAGGCTTCATCGTTTAAACCTCATCGTTGATCTTTTACTTTAGCAGGCTTAATAAAGTCAGACGGGAGGATCAGCTCTTTGTGGGATGTGCTGGTTGTAGTTTGGGACAGGGTGTTACTAAGCACCATGTCTCGGTGGATCATTTTGTGTATTAAGAAATGTTATACTATGGCTGGCAAAGAGGTCCCTGCGGGTGTGAGTGCATTCCACAAGAGGAGTGGCTACTTATTCGGCTCTTCAAAGAGTGGATGCTGGTGCAGAACATTTGCAGTGCTGCAACCTGGTCTTCGCTGCATAACTATACATATCATTAATGCCTTGATTCTATATTGGGTCAGGAGGTTACATTTGGTAAAGCTGTTCTCCACAGCATAAATCAAAAGCAACTTCTCATTTTCCCCCTCCATCTGCATACTGCTATGGGAGTTTAGCAAAGATGAGGAATCCATGGGAGGACACAATCTATTAGAAGAACAAATGACTTACCCCAGGTAATGTTCTTTCTGATGAATGTTCCTCCCACGGATTCCTCATCACCCTCCCAGCCTACCCCTCTATCTTTGGGAGAATTTCCATGGTTTACATCTTCCTCTCTTTCAACGTCTGAGTTTCTGTAAACTTTGAGACGGCCATGCATAAAGCGGGAAAAACATGAACTGAGACAACGGGTGCAGTGCGTGCTACTTGTACCAGCATCCACCTCATGGACGACAGCGGGTGGAAGCTGCCGAGTGACCACCAGTTGATGACACACAGCGCCCTCTGCTGTTGAAAACTTTCCAATGCGGCAAGCAGAATATCGGATATATCCAAGATGAGGAATCGGTGGGAGGAACATCCATCAGAAAGAACAGTACCACGGGCAAGTCATTTTTTCTTCTCCGAGGCACATGTCCCTCAATGTTTTGTGAAGCACCAGACCTTCCAGCATGCTACTCCCGCCTAAAGTAATAAACCAATTTCTCTCAAACCATAGTCCATTGCCTGTGTTTATGCCATGCATCACCTTCGCACGTCACCACATGACTTTCAATTTCTGGATAAACATGGCTGCTCAGTTCTGCCCCAGGACAATTTATTTCATTGATATGTAGTCTATTTTCTCAGCTGGCTTCAGTCGGTGTGATCCATTGGCCTTCGTTTAATGTTCTTGCTCCAGTGCCCTGAAGTAGGCAGAAAGTTCAGTCACTGGTTTTGGGGCGCATTCGTAGTCCAGTTAATGATGCAGATGCATTGGCTGAAGCCAAAAGGAGGCAAAGGGGCATTGTAGCCTAAGTCTGCTCAGATTTAAAAGAAAAATAATAAACTCTAGGGTGATGAAATGGGATGATATCATAATAGGGATTGGGATATGTTTTTGATTTGAAAATAAACCCTCTGCCCCTTCCCCTTTATTTATAATTTGTGCCCCTGATAGCCTTGTATTTGTTCATTTTTGACTGCGTTCTTTTGCACTCCCTGTGTGATTGTAATGCAACTATTATAGCAGCACTCTTGCAAGTCTCTACTTTTTCAACATTTGCAGGTTGTGAGTTTTGTAGGCACTGAGCCATCAATGTTCGGCCTTTACTGCTCATCTAGATTTACAATATAAATACAAAATAACTTTATTAAGACATTGGGGGCGTGGCTAAATGGCTACGTGAGCGGACGGATCCTTGAGGGGCTCCTGTAAATCCGACACTGATCCTTCGGAAAAGTGATGTTTTAAGAATACTGAGTGTGCCTGTAACATATCTATGGATATATGAACAATTGGGGCATAAATTAAGCGCCGAGACAGTTCGATCTGAGACAGGAGAGGAAAGTTACAGCCGTCAGCAAGAATTTGGATGCCCGTGGCTGGAAGACTGGCAAGATGGCGGACATGGCACAAAGGGTCATAAACTGTTTGCAGAGCTGATGCCGAAAAAGCACACTGGCGCGGCTGAGATGGAGCCCTCTGCGGCCGTGGGGAATATGCCAAGCCCAGCCCGTGAGCTGATGGAGGACCCGAGCGGAGGGGGGTCCTGTTAGCCCGGAGTGCAGGTACCGCAGCCCGCGACGTGTAGAGCAGAGGCAACGGATCTTTGCCAGTGCCGTGGGTGAGACACTGTGCGGGGCGGGGACGGATCGCCCCCAGGCGCACTGCGGCCGCGGAGCGCTGGAAAGGAGAGCAGCTGCCGCTGTGTGTCCGGTGTTCTGTTGCGGGGCCTCGGAGCTCGGAAGGGGAAGACCCCCGCGGTGCCCAGGCCTGGGGGGCCGGACAGAGCGGGAGACGCCGGCCACTCTGGCGACTCGGATCGCCCCAGGGAGGGACACAGAGTCCTTGTGGCACCGCCAGGAAGGAATCGGCGGTTGCGCAGCCCAGCGGGTGCTGAGACTGGCCGGAGAAACCTGGGCTCCTGGGCCTGGGGACGGGCGTCGGATGCACCGGAGCTGGCTGAGCCAGTTGTAATACGCCGGGCGGCACTGAAGGCCTAGCATCTGCACTTACGAATTGCCAGAGGCAGTCACTTGGGCTAAGAGCCCCCACATAAACAGCTATGTAAGAGAAAAGGATCAATGGGCTGCAGATGGATTTACGGGATTGAGAGATCTTTCTTGCCCGTAGTACGGGGCAGATTGACGCAGTCCACCCCAAGGCCCACACCAAATACCTGGAAGCAAGAAAATAGACTATGGCCAGAGAAAGGGGCGTACCCCGAGTAATACAAACACCCTGATAGAAACACTGGGCAGGAGCTGCAGACTCGAGGGCACGACAAACGTGGGACACAGGCGCACACAAGTGAGAACGAGCAGCAGTAACAGATGTCACCACAAGCGGTGCCAAGCAGTGAAGTGGATTGTGCTGGCCTGCACACCCGGCAGTGAGGAGAGTATTTTATGACACAGTGTTATGACCAAAGGCGTACAAGAGTGAACAAGAACATACAGCTGGCGAACCAAGCGTTAATCTCTGGGCATCCCCTTGGATGCACAGCAACCCGTGGTCAACAACAAGCAGGGCGAGAGGATGTGTGTGAGTGCGCACTGGGGGAAATTGCAGAGTGCCAGCCGAAAGGCTTGACTGGCGAGGCGTCTGGGACCGCGCTCAACCAAAGAGCAGAGGAGGCAGAGCGCACAACCCAAGTGAGAACAGGGAGCAATAAAGCCCTGGAGTGCTGAGCGGCATACATCACACATAGAGGCAGCCAACGCACCCGCTGCCCTGAGGCGGTTGGCAGAGTCGGCGAGAGGAGAGAGGACCCAGGCTGTCACGTGGTAGGGCACTGCCCATTCCTGCAGTGAAGAGGGGGTTTCAGGACGCTCCTGGGGTGGCCCCCCTGGACCTAGGTGATAACAGAAGTCAGCCCCCGCTGGGGCCGCAAACCACAAGTGGTGGGGTTCGCCTACGAATTCAAGCTGCAGCATCATGTCCAATAAACCCCCAAGAGTGAAGGGCAAGCAGCCTACGCTAGACGAATACACCAGGACACCGCCCGGCCAGGAGGGAGCCAGGAGCAAAGACAAGGCCCCCCGCTGGGAGCGTGGCTGCCATGGGCACGAACCAGGAGGTCCTTGCAGCGATCGCCGACCTGAAGGTGGCTTGGGAGACCAAGCTAGAGCTGGCTGTGACCGAATTGAAAACAGCGCTGGAGCTCAAAGTTGGGGCGGTGCAAGAGGAAGTGAACCTTCTCCGGCAAGATGTTAGGTCACTGGCGGAGCGCACAGAGAACCTTGAGAAAGAGGTGGGCCCGAACACAACGGACTGTGCTTCACACAAATCGGAACTTCACGCTCTGGTGCAGCGCGTGGGCAACCTCGAAAGCAGGGCGGAGGAGGCGGAAGGACGTGCCCGGAGGAACTATATCCGCATCGTTGGTCTGCCGGAGGGAGCAGAGGGTCTCAACCCCACAGAGTTTGTGGAGACTATGCTGCTGCAGGAGATAACCGGAGGGGTCTCTTCCCAGGGGTTCGCAGTGGAAAGGGCGCATAGGGCTCTGATGAGGAAGCCGCCACCGGGCAACCCGCCCAGGCCGGTGATCACTAAGATCCTTAACTATCAGGATCGAGAAAGAATCCTCAAGCACTTCCGTAAGGGCGGAACAATACAAAGAAGGACAGCGAACATAACTACCTACCCGGATTATACCCTGATGGTGCAACGGAGCCGTATGACTTTGGGATGGTCAAAAGAAGACTGCGAGAAGCGGGCCACAGGTACATGTTGTTCTACCCGGCGAAGCTAAAAGTTTTCTATAAAAACAGAACCTTGTTTTTCGAGACTCCGGAAGATGCCATGGGGTGGCTCGACATGCAAAGCTGCCCCCAGGAGTCGGGCATCCAGACGGGAGAAGGAAGAGATAAGTAATGCACAGGGGGAGCACCTAAAGGTGTCGTGGCTTAAGACTATGGGACTTGATTATAGTCACTGACGTAGCTTACGGGCGGGTATGCACAGGTTGGAAAGGAACATGATCCATGAGCACTGAGACTATTGCTTGTTAGGGAGCCTCTCAGAGCTAGTCCTATACTCCCATCTAGAGTTTAGTTAGGTCATTGATAGTGCGGTGACACCCTGCTGGGGTCCTTGCCGGGGTGTTCCAAGGCAGGATCAAACGCAGGGGAGCCCGAGATCCAGGGATGGAGCTGGGCACCGGTTGGGGTTGGGGTTGGCGTAGGGTGGGGTGGGGGGAGGGAAGGGGTTGTGTGCAGTGGTTTGTTGTAGTTGGGGAGGGTGTACAGTTGGAGGGTGAGCCTACACCCTTGGAAAAACGAGAAGAACCATGGGAGACCTTAAGATAGTTACGTGGAATGTCAGGGGGCTCAACAGTTACCTGAAAAGAAACAAGGTTATGAAGTACCTGCGCAGACAGAGGGTGGGCATAGCCTTGTTACAAGAAACTCATTTAACGCAGGACAAATTGGAAGTGATACGGAAGAAATGGAAGGGGACGGTAGTAGGGGCGGCATAGTCAGCCTATGCAAGAGCGGTAATTACATGGGTGGCCCCACATGTCCCGTTCCAGCTGCTGCACTCTGCAGCGGAGTCAGACGGCAGGATGGTGGTTATGAAAGGGCTGGTGGAAAATAGAGCGATATGTATTATAAACACTTATGCCCCGAATCAGGACACGGCTGCGTACTTTAGAACACTGTATGGTAAACTCAGCGGTAGTGTGGGGGGGGGCGGTGCTGTGGGGGGGTGATTTTAATTGCGTGTTAAACCCCAATGTAGATGGATCAGACACTAAGATGGACAGACCCACTCCCGCTGCAAAGGCACTGCAGTCGTTATTGGCAGATTTTGGGCTGGACGATGCATGGAGGTCACGCCATCCGCAGGACAAACAATATTCACACTATGCGGCCCCTCAAGGCCTATATACTAGACTAGATTATGTGTTTGTTACGCAGGGACTAATGACTGAAATAACGCATGTGGAATACAAAGCAAGAGTCCTCTCAGACCACTCGCCACTGATGGTAGTGTGGCAGTACCGACCCCCGCGGGGAAGGATACCCACATGGCGCATGCGTGCAGAGGCGCTGAAAGACAACGTATTCAGGGAGGATATGCGGGAGGAAATAATAAGTTATTTTGAGATAAACACTGGCAGTGTTAAAACAGCGGGCACACTCTGGGAAGCCTTGAAGGTGGTGGTGAGGGGGATTGCCATAGCCAAGTCCAAGGGACTGCAGAATGGGATCCTGACGGAGTTGCAGGAAGCTGAAAAGGAGCTAGAGAGGGTGTCGGAATGGAGTAGTACTACTAAAGAAGACGCGGAAATGGTACTCGGCCTGCAACAGAAATGTGCAGTATACTGGGAAAGATTATGCAACCTTAATTACAAAAAGGTTATAGAAAGACAACATGCAGAAGGGGACAAACTGGGAAGAGTCCTGGCATGGCTCTATACAAATTAGATCCCTAGGACCCCAATTAGAACGATAGTGAAAGAAGATGGTAGCATAGCAGACACACAAGAGAGGGTTAATCAGGAATTCGTAGAGTACTATAAACGCCTGTATGGGGATGGGACAGGAAGCAACAGTGAGGAGATAGGGGATACATTGGAAGACATTGGACTACCCCAGATCAGTGCAGAGGAAAGGGAGGAACTAGATGTCCCGATCACCCTGGAGGAACTAGAAGAGGTAGTGAGGCAGCTGCCCACATGCAAAACCCCGGGAACTGATGGACTCCCAAGCAAATTTAATAAGGCATATAAAACAGAGGTACTGCCCCCGCTGCTGGAGATACTTAACGAGGCATACCAGGCTGGGAAACTACCGGAATCCTTGCGAGAAGCGGTCATTATACTGTTAGGCAGAAACCTGTGCAGTTCCCTCTGGGACCACTGCAAAAGATTTAAGACTACAGGTATTTGGCAGTAAACCCACTTGGTAGCAGTCTGTACCACACAGATTCACTTGGTAGCTGTGGCTGAGCAGTCAGACTTCCCTCAAGAAGAGTTAGGCAGTATACAGAGTATTCACAATGGGTCAAAAGAACACAGTAGAACAAGCAAACACTGACCAGAGCTTGGTGTAAAAGAGATATAATTATTTATTTAAAACCACATCTAATAAAACACACAGGCACTAATATTAAGCAGTTCAAAAACACGGTCACTAAAAGATAGACACTCCGTTAAAAGAATATTAGACAAGTCTTAAGTAAAGCCCCACTTATTTTCAGACAGCGGTGAGCGCTTAACGCAGATGGCACTCTAATAATTCGGTTTAAAAGGGAGAGAAAGGCAGAGTATAAATTGAAACAGATCCCAACACTTTCACAAGAACACAACAAGAGAGGAAGGCAGAATCAAAGAATCCACTTTCAGAGGATCAGAATGAAATGTGTCCAAGGTCACACGGTTGAAAAGTGCACAAAAGTCTCAAAGGTTCAGAAAGAGTTGGACCAAAAGAAAGGGACCAGTTAGATGGTCAAGGCGGCCAGCCCAGTCCAGAAGGTTAAGGGATTATTATTACCTTGTAGCAATCTTTAGAAAGGGAGGCCTGGCGGCCACGGTACCTTAAAGTGGTGAGAATACTCCAGCGGGGGCAGTTGTTCCTGGCAGTGGATGCAAGTCGGTGCTTCGTCCGGGGGAAGAGAGGATCTCGTAGGGGAGGAAGACAGGAGTCCGTTGCACTGCCAGGGAAGAAACCAGCCGCGGAGTTCCCAGTTAAAAGGAGCGGTCCTTTTATTCGCGGTCCAGTGGTAAGTGGCTATCCGGTTGCCGGGGTGCTTGGCACGGGCAATTCATCCACAAGACGTCCTGGGATGCGAGGAAAAAAAGGTAAACTGGTTGTGCCCACCAGTCAGGGGAAGAAGACTCTCCAGCCGGGAGAGTGATGAGTCGGTTCCGCAGGGCTCCACCGGTGGTGCCTCGTAGCAGGTCGGCTCAGCTTCTCCCTCGTTGGATTCTCAGGTCCTGTGGCAACTTCTGAAGTTCCAGTCCCCAAAGCCCTGCTTTTATGCAGCACACCCCCATTCACTCAGCCTAGCTGTCAATCAAGCATGCTAAGTGGCGAGCCGGCCAGCTCACCACTTGGGCCAATCACACAAGAGTGCGACTTGAGTTACCAAGGTAACTCAGTCCAGGGTGCCTTAACCCCCTCCCACACCCCCTGTGGAACCCACACAGAGTGGCACCACTTTTGGGGGCTTTTGTGGAGAAGCCCGCCAAAAGTGGAACAAAGGGCTCGACTTGGGTTGGAGTCACAGAAGAGAACACAAACGCCATTTTAGAATCGAGTCGTGGCAAAAAATACCAACCAGCAAATTAATATTAAATAAATAAACCGGCGGTATGTTCGAGGCTATGAGAATTAAATAATTAAAGTTGGTAGCCTCGAACAATGGGAAAATCCCATAGGGATATATTTGCCGTTGAATATAAATAGTAGTATCCACTGCCACCAGCCAAAACTTGATCAGGGGGGACGGAGACGTGCCCCCTTGACTAACAGTCCCCGGGGCAATCGAATTGCCCCGACCAGTACGTCCACAATATGATGGT
This sequence comes from Ambystoma mexicanum, assembly GCF_040938575.1. Taxonomy (NCBI): domain Eukaryota; kingdom Metazoa; phylum Chordata; class Amphibia; order Caudata; family Ambystomatidae; genus Ambystoma; species Ambystoma mexicanum. Next base: position 1,481,853,775 of record NC_090921.1, read on the forward strand.
TTGTACTGGTTTCTGTTCATAATTTGGGACTAGTAAAGCCAATGGTGATTTTACATGCCCTGGGAGACAGTAGTTAGTCCCAGGGTATGGAGTCTATGGTGGGGTGTCACTATGACACCCCTGTGTCACTGCACGGAGGGTGCTGTGTAACACACATAGTAAAAACACATGAGACCCTATAGAGTAAAGGACCCCATAGCCCATAAAACACATTAACAGTCAAAGGAACACCATAAATCATTGTCAAGAGTGGGAGAAAGAGTCTCACTCTTGGCAGGAGAAAAAACAAACTCCAGAAATCCAGCAAAGCTGCTGTGGGACTCACTAGGTTAGGAAATTCAGCCTAAACAGAGAATTCTCCCTAACGTATACCACTTCCAAAACCCAATAAGCCTAGTAGTGACTGTGGCTCTTACAGGCCTTTGTCGATGTTAAACCAAGACAGCAAGATACTAACAGCGGTCCTGGCAAATAGACTGAAGAAGGTCATCAATAAGTTAATACATCCCGATCAGACAGGATACGTCCCGAATAGGAACATCTCAAATAACCTTAGGCGACTCCACCGAGTCATTGAGCATACTAATGGAGATGCAGGCGAGATGGCGATAGTATCATTAGATGCGATTAAGGCATTTGACTATGTCAAATGGCCCTGGTTAATGGCAGCCCTAGCCAATTATGGTATGGGACCAGGATATCTTAAATGGGTCAAACTGTTATACAGCACGCCACTAGCTAGAGTGAAGACAGGAGCTGTAGTTTCTGAAAGGTGGCAACTCAGCAGAGGTACCAGACGGGGATGCCCATGGTCCCCCATGCTGTATATTTTAGCCTTCAAACCCCTGGCGATCTATTTAAGACAGCAATATCATGCAATAGGTATTGTCGTCGAGGAGACACCACATCTAATTTCATTGTATGCAGATGACATGTTACTGTATTTGCGCCACACAGAAGAGAACCTCCAATATGTATTGGAAGTGATGAAGAGGTTTGCAGAATTATCAGGTATAGCTGTGAACCCCAGTAAGTCTTGTATGTTCCCGTTGGGTAGATATAGAGGGCTCCCGTTAGAGCATTTGCCAATCCTACAGATACCGTGGGAGGTTACCACATTCAGATATCTTGGGATAGACATATATCATACGATAGAAGCTGAACATAGGCATAACAAGGAGAGAACAGTTAAGAAACTGGATGGCAGCATGAAGTTTTGGGTGAAGCTCCCCTTGGCAATGATGGGACGAGGGGCGATGCTCAAGATGGTGACGCTGCCCTGGTTGTTGCATTGCTTCGCGAACATCCCATACTCAATACCCAGGAAATTCTTTGCTAGGCTGGACGGCATATGCAGGGAATTCTTATGGCACGGGATGAGGAACAGGGTAGCCCTGTGGAAACTACAAAATCCATACGACAAAGGAGGCATTAAATTACCAAACTGGGAAGTCTATTATGTCGCGAGCCAACTACAATACGTAGCCAAATGGCTCTCCGATGAACCCACCTTAGAACACAGGCTGTTCTAGAGGAACTGCGCCCCATACTTTCTACAGGAGATGATTTGGTTGCCTAAATCTGAGTTGGGAGGCCGCCCGGAGATGTTGGGACTTGGGTGGGAGATGTGGCAAAGAGCATGCCGATTAATGGACAAGCCATCCCTGTGCTCCCCACGGATCCCATTGGTCACAGTGGTGGGAAGAGGAAAGCAACTGAGGCTAATGATTAGGAAACATTGGGAAACGGTGGGGATGGCAATGATGGGGGATGTGTGGCAGGAGAGGAAGATACTGGAATTTGGGGAGCTGGTGGAACTAATGGGGTTGAGCGTGGGGCAATACATTACGTACCACGGGATGGTGCAACGAATTAGAGATACCTGGTCTGAGGTGGCACTAGCGGAGGAACCGGACGCCACTATAGACATGATATATGATATAGCAGAGGGAGGACACGAAACATCTATATTATACGAGATGATAATGTCTCAAGCGGGCAAGGAGGTGGTGCAACTTAGGCTGGACTGGGAAGAAGTAGTAGGGGCCATGATGAGTGATGGGATGTGGGAGAGTGCGCAAGGATATCATAAAAAAGAATCGAGAAATGCCAGGTTACAGCAGATACATCTGTATATAACTCACAGGGCATACCTGACGCCACAAAAGATAGCTAAATTTAAAAATGCCAGACGTCAAGTGTGCCCAAAATGCAATGAAGAAAATGCGGGAATGGTGCATATGTTTTGGGCGTGCCCATTGATAGAGAGATACAGGGGAGAAATAGCACAGAAAATGTAAGACAAAGGGATCCACATGAAGGTAGATACCGCGTGGGCTTGTTTGATAGGAGGGTTCCCCAGACCACGTAAGCTTAAACATGTAAGCAAACTGAAAGATCTAGCGTATGTTCTAGCAAAGAGCAGGATTGCTATGGGTTGGAAGGCATGTCATAGACCCAAAATGGAAACGTGGTGGAGTGATTTGCAGAAGTGGGCGGAGGCAGAAACAGTGTTATGGTAGGAAGCGTGTAAAGGGGAGATAGAAGAAGAAGCTGGAACACTATTGGGTTGGAGGCAACTGATTGCTGAATTATTTGGGCCTTCGCATGACGGACCAAATGATGGAGACTCAATGAGTTCTGTCCACGAGGAATCCCTACCGCAAGAGGTAGAGACTGGAAATGAGGGGGAGTAGGCTAGGGAGGGGGGAGGGACGGGGAGACACAGTGGGCTGGAATATAACAATTGATGTTTATTTGTGATTGACATTATGTATCCACTGTGAGTTTGGTTTGAGTTGTTATGTTTGAATAAAGTCAATAAAATTAATGTTAAAAAAAAAAACTTTATTAAGACATTTCAAGCTTTCATAAGATGAAGCAGTTCTATTTGTAGGGCATGTGATTCTTCACTCATATCGTCAAGGACAAACGATGGATATAGGTCCTGGGTCAAATTATGACTTGCACATCTGGAAGGCCCACTGAGTTGACCATCGATGTTCACTTCTTACTTTAGCATTTGTGGTAGCATGAACGCTACCTGTCAGTAAGAAAAAGTACTGTGTTAATATGGTTATTATATAGGATTGTTCAGAGACTTAATTGCTAATAATACACATTATGTCATCTGGGGTTCATAGAGTGGCTGTACGGTGAGCGACCTTGAATTCCGCTTTCTGCTCATGAAAGACTACTTCGAAGGGATTGTGTCCTCCTTATCTTTGATAGATCATCTTCCAGCTTGCTGGCCTCGGGGAAAGAAATTTCAGTAGAGGGCGCTGCACGTCGACGTCCCTCGAGCCGATGTCCCTCGACGGCCTCCGTATCGGTGCTGATATCACCACGCGTATAAATAGACTCTCGCAGCGTCCATTGCTCAGTTCCATTTTTCCGCGCTTCGTGGGGCCTCGGCATATTGTTGCTCAGTTCTTCAGTCAAATATATCAATATATTCCTCGTGAATACCGACTCGTATTCGATGGCTTCCTCACCCGAACCGATGACTCCACGGTCCGGCTTCAAAAAATGTCGAGACTGTGGAAAGAAAATGTCGTTGACGGATCCTCACAGGATCTGTTTGTGGTGCCTGGGAATCGAGCACCATTGTTCGGAGTGTGAGGACTGCCTGTCCATGACGGCGAAAGCCTTGAATGAGCGGAAGGGGAAGCTCGAGAGAGGAAAGACAGTTCAAACTTCTTCGAAAGTTTCCTCAGCGGAGTCGAGACATTCGTCTCCTCGCCACCATAAAAGACATTCTCGTTCTAGATCTCGAAGCAGTTCCCATCACTCTTCGAGATCTAAGCATTCAAAAAAGAGATGTCGAAGATCCCCTTCCTCGTCTTCGTCTTCCGTTTCCCCAAAAAGGGTCTCCTGTCCCACAAAACATAGCTCTCAGGCTGAGTGGGAGGAATTCAGGAAAAAGATGCTAAGCGTCTTCGAGAAAGCGGCCTCGACCCCCTCGAAGACTGCTGAGGGTGATACCCTGGGTGAAAGACCTGAAAAATCAAAAAGCCGCGAGTCGCAGTACCTGGCGAAAAAAGCCACTCGAGCGTCACGAACCTTCGAGGAAAGGCAAAGTTGCGTCTTCGCCGCCGTCGTCAAGGATCCCTTCGACACATAGATCGGCGTTGTCGACTCCGTTATCGAAGGGTTCTTCGACGCACAGGTCAGTCGAGTCGACGCCGAGAAAGGACAAACCCACGGCCACCTCACAGCCAGTGGCCATACCCAGAGCCTTGAGCACGAGAATGTCGTCGACAACCTCGATTAGAATCCCGATACTCTTGAGTTCGAGGCCTCTACCACCTTTCTCGACGCCTTTTTTAATGGCTTCGAAGCCTTTAACGTCTGCGTCGACGACGTCTTCTCAGCCAATCATGACAAATCTGGCTCCTTCTGCTCTGGAAATGGGATTTATACCATTTTCAAGACCTGACCACTCCAGGGTCTTATCTTCTATTTATGAAGAAGGGGAGGATTCAGATCGGGAAAGGCCTTTTGAGTTACAAGATTCTGCAACTCCTGCACTAGAGGAATTTACCTCTGAGGAAGGTAGGTTGAAAGACCTCCATGAAACCCTACAGGAAGCAAGTGGGTTGGACACTTCCCCAGAAGTGGAATTTGCCACACCAGACCCAGGGGAACATGCTGAAACCCCTTATAGAACCTTGATGGCAAGGATAATAGAGTTTATGGGATGGTCCACACCCTCACCTGCTTTTCAGCAAGACGACTTCACAGACATCTTGGTCAAAGGTCCACAGGAGGATCCTGTAGTGCCATTTCATTCGGCATTACAAAGGAGAATATTGGCAAACTGGGAAACACCTGAGGTTATCCTGGCAGTTAACAAACTATCAGTTAAATATCGGGTGTCTTCTGCTGACCCTGAATATTTATCCTAACACCCAACTCCGGAGAGTCTGGTTGTTCAGGCAGCTACTTGAGCAGGTAGTAAATCAGCTTACCCTACTGTTCCACAGGACAGGGATGATGACTCTATGGCCAAAAAAGTATTTTCCGCATGTAGCATGGCGTTGAAATCCATAAATGCTACTTGTACGCTCGCAAGGTCCAGCCACACACTTTGGGAGTGTGCTTCATCAGCGGCTGACTGCCTCCCGGAGGGAGAAGAAAGGGAAGCGTTTCTCAACATTATTAAGGATGGTAAGGACGGAATGTGCGAATCCCTTCAGACTGGCATCGATTCTGCTGACAGTATCAGCAGGGCCACGGCGGCAAGTACAACAACCAAGAGATTTGCTTGGTTGCGAAAGCCTGGTTTTGCTCCAGATGTGCAAAGCAGACTCTTGAATATGCCCTTTGACGGCTCTTCTTTGTTTGGTAAGAAGACAGACGACAGTTTAGAAAAACTACAAACATCAAAGGCAGCAGCAAAATCCTTAGGAGCTGCAATCCGTCAGACACCATATCACCCCTCAGGAACCTCTTGGAGAGGTAAGTCCTTTCCCTTTCCGAATGCGGAATAGAAGCGAGAGGACAGCCGGTTCAAAGGGGTCAGAAGAAATTCACCCGAGGTGGACAGTGTAAAAACACAAAATCCGCAGCAGGTGCCTCTTTACCCTCGGCATCTGCATCAGCCGCCTCCAAACCGCTCTGAGGACTCTCTTCACAAAATACCAGAAGGGGGCAGGTTAACTCAACATCTGACGGAATGGCAGGCTATTACTTCAGATGCTTGGGCATTGGAGACAGTTGCCCAAGGTTACTGCCTGCCTTTTCTACGCATCCCTCAGTCATCCACCGGGGAACAGCTCTCTGAGAGTTCCAGATCCGCTCCTCTTGCAGGAAATTGTAGACCTGCTAGAGAAAGGTGCCATAGAACCGGTACCTGTAGCGGAGAGGAACAAGGGCTGGTACTCCCCCCTACTTTCTCATACTGAAGAAAGACTGAGGATTGACACCTACTCACGAGAATTGAACAAGTTCCTCAGGAAGGCCAAGTTCAAGATGGTAACTCTCTCTCGGATCTTTCAGGCCCGCCAGCTTCAGGACTGGCTGGTATCTCTGGACCTGCAGGATGCTTATTTCGATGTGCCAATCCATGTCAAACAGAGGAAATACCTGAGGTTCGCAATTGGCGGCTCTCATTATCAATTTCGAGTTCTGCCATTTGGGCTGACCTCGGCCCCGACGGTCTTCACCAAGCTAATGTCAGTAGTGGCTGTAAGTCTAAGGAGGGAAGGGATCCACGTCTACCCCTACCTGGATGATTGGCTGATCAAAGCTGTATCTTCGGAACAAGCTCAGATCCAGCTAGATTATGTCTGACACTTCCTTCACAAACTGGGCTTCTCCCTCAATTTAAAGAAGTCACAGATGATACCATCACAGAGACTCCAGTTCATTGGAGTGGTCCGGGACACTTCACTGGGAATAGCCTCGCCACCAGAGGTGAGGGCTCAAGATATTCTGCAGATGGTCACCAATTTTCAAAATGCCCAACGTCTCCCAGCCTTCGACTTTTTGAGGTTGCTAGGCCTCATGGTATCCTGCATCTTCCTTGTGCCAGAGGCTCGCCTGAGAATGAGATCTCTTCAGTGGGCACTGAGGACTCAGTGGTCGCAATTCTCGGGGAGAATGACAGACCTCCTTCAGATTCCGGACCAGGTGGCTCGAGACCTTCAGTGGTGGGCCTGCCAGAAAAACATCTTGAAGGGGGAACTGTTTTGGCAACCATGGCCAGAGACAACAGTAGTCACAGATGCCTCACTCACGGGGTGGGGAGCCCATACCAACGACTTAACCATCAGCGGTCGTCGGTCTCTATCGGAGTCCAGACTCCATATCAACCTGTTAGAGCTGAGAGCAATCAGACTAGCGCTGAAAGCTTTTCTGCCATCTGTACAGGGGAAAAATGTCCTGATAATGACGGACAACACAGTGGCCATGCACTACCTCAACAAAAGAGGAGGCGTAGGATCACTACCACTGTGCAGAGAGGCAATGCAGCTCTGGTTTTGGGCAATCCAAGAAGGATCTCTCTATCGACAGTCCATCTAGCCGGAGAGAAGAACTTGACGGCGGACGCTCTGAGCAGGCAGGGCACAGTCTCCCACGAGTGGGAACTAGCTCAGGAAGTCCTTCAGGAGATCTTTGCCCTTTGAGGAACCCCTCAAGTGGATCTGGTTGCCACCAGTACCAACAGAAAGTGCGATCTGTTTTGTTCAGGGGAACTTCCCCCGAGAGGAGCACTAGGGGACGCGTTCGTAGTGGACTGGGAGTTTCCACTCCTGTACGCGTTTCCACCAGTCCCTGTCATTCCTCAAATGATCAGGAGGTTGAGAAGATGCCGGAGAACCATGATCCTAATTGCCCCAGACTGGGCCAGGAGAACGTGGTACCCGGACCTTCTGGACATGTCCATCTGCCCTCCAATTCGTCTTCCACTAAAGGAGAATCTTCTCTCACAGAAGGGAGGTCAGGTTCTCCATCCAGAAATCAGAACCCTCAACCTTCACGCCTGGCTTCTGAAAGGTTGAGATACAAGGATTGCGACCTCCCTGTTGACGTCATGGAAGTGTTGTTTTCGGCCAGAAGGCCAGCAACAAAGTCTTTATACTGCTGCCGTTGGAACAAGTTTTGCAGCTGGTGTAGAGAAGTGTATACCGATCCCTTTTCATGTGGTACACCAACGGTGTTATCCTTTCTACTCTACTTGGCAAATTCAGGCCTTCAAGTTGGCACTATCAAGGGCTATCTCGCAGCGCTATCGATCTTCAAGCGCACTGCGGAGGAACCTTCGTATTTCAAATTACCCTTAGTAATACAATTTCTAAAGGAATTAACTAATGTCTACCCTCCAAAATCTTACCAGGTTCCTTTATGGGACTTAAATTTAGTCTTACTCCTTTCAAACCACTCCACTCTTGTTCGCTAAGATTTCTCACCCTTAAAACTCTTATTAGTGGCTTTAACATCTGCTAGAAGGGTGAGCGAATTACAAGCTCTATCTTGTAAACACCCTCATACAATTTTTCATAAAGACAAGGTTGTCCTACAGGTGAGGCCTAATTTCCTCCCAAAGGTGGTTTCTGAATTCCACATCACTCAGAAAATTACTTTACCTTCATTCTATCCGCCTCCCCATCCGGGGAAAGAGGAAGAAAGGCTACATAGGCTGGACCCAAGGCGAGCTTTAAGCTTTTACATCAGCAGACTTGCAAGGATTAGGCAAGCAGACCAACTGTTCGTGGGTTACTCGGGGCACATGTTGGGACTACCGATAACAAAACAAACCATTTCCAGATGGATTATTTTGGCCATCCTGGAATGTTACAAACTGGCAGGGAAAGAGCCTCCTCAAAATCTTAGGGCTCATTCAACCAGGGGTATCGCAGCCTCCTCGGCCCTCCAAAGAGGGGTTCCGGTTCAAGACATATGTGCGGCTGCTACATGGTCGTCCGCACATACCTAAAAAAGATTTTACAACCTGGATTCCTCCTCCAGTCAAGAGACTAGGTTTGGCAAAGTCGTATTACATTCGGTTCATTCCTAAAAGGAAACATGGCGTTTTACTCCCACCTCCAATTGCACACCACTGCTATGGGAGTCTATCAAAGATAAGGAATACGTCGGAGGACACAATCCCTTTGAAGAACAAGTTACTTCTTACCTTGTAACGTTCTTTCGATGGGATGTTCCTCCGACGTATTCCTTATCGACCCTCCCATCCATCCCCGCAGTAATACTTCCCTTGTGGTTGCAGCTTACGCTCCTTCAAGGTCAATAACCAATTCATATAAAACAACTGTTAACGTCAAAACGGAACTGAGCAACGGACGCTGTACGAGTCTATTTATACGCGTGGTGACGTCGGCGCCGTTACGGAGGCTGTCGACGGACATCGACTCGAGGGACGTCAACGCGCAGCGCCCTCTACTGAAAAAAAAATTCCGAGGCCAGCAAATTGGGAGATGATCTATCAAAGATGAGGAATACGTCGGAGGAACATCCCATCGAAAGAACATTAAAAGGTTAGAAGTAACTTGTTCTTCTAGTAGCTGCAAGCTCTACTGTATGTTAATTTCTTTACCTCTGTGATTATACTCTCTAGGTTTTCAAAGAGCTTCAGCACTTTCTTCGGCCATCACTTCCATCTGTGTGAAGACTTGTGAATTTTCTTTTTACTGCTGGCCAACACCTACTAAATAGTTTAACTCCAGTCTGCAGAACAAAATGTATGTCTGTTGTTGAAACTGAGGCTGATTCTACACCTTCACCATGAAATAAGAGGCAACCTGTCAATGATATCCCGGTTGCCCACCATCCCAGCAAATCCCATTTCCCACATGTAACACCTGGCCTTTTCCTAGTTTAAGACATTGCAGCTGGGGTGGCTGAGCGGCCCATAGTATAGTTGAACCTATTCCTAACCATTATTCAAAGGTTATTCCTGAGGCAGTTGTTGGGTATTTGGGCGTACTGGCAAGTTAACACACTTCCCACACTTCTGGGTGTGTGACCCAGTCCCAGTTGCATCCAGCCCACAGGGCGGGCACAAATCTGCTGATACTGGCCTAAATGCCTTTCACTGTGCCCATTGCTGTAAAGATGTATTCTTGACGTCCACAGGCCTATCCGCTGTACTGCCAAACGTCTCTCCAGGGCAACAAGTCTACCGGTATTCCTGAACCATTTCTCAGAATTCTTGGCCAGGTGTTATGCTTCTCGTCTTTGCCCATAATCAGTTCAGAATTCCGGTTACCTTGTACCTCTTCACAGGCAATGTCCGATTGCAGCATCCGACCAGAAGACATTACTTTTATCATTTGTATTAGTACATCTCTAGAGAGCTTTCTGAAAGTCATAATAATATGCAGCGCACCAATGTTCATATCGGTGAGCTATGCCTCTGAGATGAGCCTTGTTGCTCCTTCCAAGCGACCCTAATGGCCATCTAACTTTTGCCTCTTGTATATACCCAAAGCTACAAGGGTAGTGTTAGCCCCATCCAGTTTCGATCAGCTACTTCACTTTTCTGTCTTCCTGTGCATAACTCCTCAGACTGCTGCTGCAGACAGCTCGAGGCCCCTCTCAGTACAATTGGTAAACTTTGTCAAATGCACACAAGGGAATAGTGAAAATCATGATTGCTAAAGTGGTGTTCATAATAACATGCCAAAACCATGATCTATCGATCTTGCTTACTGTGTCATACCACAAAGACTGATTCAGATCTGTGTATTTTTCATAAACTCAGAAACCTCAAACGTAGGCGAAACCAGATATTTCCATTTTCTAGGTTGGTTACATCCGCATAAACTAAGAATGCATGGGGTTTGAGCAAAGCCTCACTAACTATGTTCTCCTCCTGGAATTCAAGGTAGGTAGCAAATAGCTGTATAGTTCTATGGAATTGTTATAATCCTTCGCTAACACACTCCGATTCTGTATATTACACTCTCCCAGTACAGCCACATGATGAAAACCACAGGGCAAGGATATTATATCTGCATCTCTGCTGTTATTCGTGCTCTCAATCAACCCTGTTTCTCGCCACCACCTTTGTATTTGTCATGTAGCAGAACCAATAAATCATTTTGAGAATCTTTTCTTCCCAATCTAGAGTTGCAAAACAGAATAATATTATGTTAGATCTGAAGAATGCACGATTCAGTGTACATTTCAGGAGTTTGAGTTTGGGTTTAGTAGCAGTGGTCATTTGCACATATTTGGGGTAGGGGTACATTTTGAGAATTGTGATGCAGTATTTAAAGCATGAAGGTAAACCTCCTCAGCGATATTTCAGAGGTCCTCACAGGGGTAAGGAAGAACACCTTGGGGGCCCATAGCTGGTTTTGGGAGAAAACCTAACCATATTTCTGTCCTGCTGCCAGGAATCAGTCGTATGCGGGCTCTGGGTAAGGTACCTACCAAAAGCATAGCACCTGCTGTAGTATCGCAGACCGGAAAAACACCTCCTAAAAGAACTAGGTTGTCACCATCCAATACGCTTCAGCGGAGAGCTCAGTTTCTTGCCCGTTACCTATTGCCATGACAACAAGGGAAGCTCCAAACACGTCACAATGCCAGAAGAACATCAAGTGATACCAGTACATGTGACGTTAGGTGAATAAAGCTCGCACCCAAAGCATAGTCCGGTGCTTCTAATTGAAGCTCTACAGACTTCACGCTCTGTTTATTCTGATTGTATTTGGACTTCTGCTACGTTCCGCGGACTGCCTCCATTAACCCTTCTGTTCTGTGTCTTTGGATTTGTTCTTCGTGTAAGTTACACTTCTGTTTTCGTACGGACTGCCCGCACGTTACTCAAATCATCTTCTGAAACAAGGACCGCATTGCCTCGCGTTGAAATCCCTGCCGCTGCCCGCATATTGCTCGACTCATTTCTGCTATCTGGATTGCCTCTGCTACATGTTTGACTGTTACTGTTCACATGTTGCCAACCCATTTTGAAACACGGACTGCTTGGTAAGCTCCCTCTACTTACCCCCACTTCAACTGGTGGCGTATTCCTTCATCCTACCTCCATAATTGGAACAATTAGAGACGCTTACTGTGTGTACTGTTGCCAACGTATGCGTCCTTGTGCCATCGGGGTAGGTTCTCTGAATTCTGGGATTGTGCTTCAAGGAACTATCAGGCATCCTTGTGCCGTCGGGTCAGGTCTTTGAACTACTGGAACTTGGACTTCAGGGATGGACTTTATCACCTTCTGGTAAGACTCTTTTCTGCGATTCCCTGTGTTTGTTTTAGTGTTCAGACTTTGTTCCATTTCATTCATAGGGTGTTCTTGTACTTGGTTATTTAGGTGACTTGTCATCAGAATCCCTGGGGACCGCTACCATCCATACCCACCTTCCTGTACCAAACTGCTGGGTCCACAACTCAGGTTGGTGTACATTCCCTATTTTTGCTGTGGTTGGTCTGATTCTTCAGTGGTATTGATTCATTTTTTCTTGTTTCTCCAGGGCTCCTTATGGGTGTGTGTCTCCTCTTCCAACTAGTGAATCTTTGTCTGTTAGTTTTACACAGCAGAGAGGTACAATTTTGGGAAGAATTCTGCAGCGACTTCCGGTTCCATTGTTCAGAGCTCCTGCCACACTAGTCACTATATTGGCGGTGAGTTCTAACGCCCACATTCGCACCTGCCATTAAGATTGCATGTCCATGTCCTCCCACTCCACCTCTGCTAATGGACTATGAATCTCCTTCTGTACCACAGCCAGGATTCAATATCGGAGGTGATGACCATATTGGATTATCATTTTCGATTCGTGCAGAGGAATAAGAGACATATATCAATAGAAATGCTGATATAACAGAGATGGACAAAGCAGACCGATTCATGTTTTCTTCCTCTCAATTGGTTGTTGCTGCAGCCTCTTTACAGTGGATCACATGGACCAATGCAGGGTGCCCCTGCAGAGTTTGTGACCAACAGAACAAGGTGGTGGCCCCTTCCACTGTTGAGAGTTACGCTCACCTGGTATCCACGGGAACGCCACCCAACCCCGGTTGGATGATTTGCACTCTCAAACCCTCTCCCGATCCCTTGGTAAGGCCTCTGTTTCAAGATGGGTCTGCAATATAGGAGAGCTGTATTCAATACCAGATTGTCTTTGTTTTCCCACCTCCCTTGACCTCAACTCCTTCCTCCCCCTTGGGCCTTCTCCTCACCTTAATATTGTAAAAGGTGGATTCTCCATCCTGCTCCTCATGGCATGGGCGCATAGATGTGGGGGGCGAGAAGCAACCAAGTTACTTCACTGGGTCAAGCCCCCCTGTGGGAATCCAGGCCTGCTGCGACTCCGTAGGTTTGCTGCTTTACAGTCTTTATATGCAGTTCTTATGTTCCTCTTAGTTCGAATAATAATGTCTTGCTTCTTTCCTTTTAGGTATGAAAAGGTATTTTGGTGTTGTCATGCAGTTTGAAGATGAGCATGGGGGCGGTAGGCGAAAGCGCGGTGTGCGCGATGCTGTCCGGTCAGTAATGCGCGATGCGCGGCGCTGTTTCGCCTTTTATATTGCTAACCTGTGTCTTTTTCTCTCCTTGCAGGTTGCGATGTTCCTCGCCGAGCGCCATCATGTTCCAGCAATGATACTGACCAGGAGATGACTACCCAGGTAAGAATTGTGAGGCTTTCTTCATTCGGGAGGAAACGCTTACTAATGCTGTCTATCTTTCTCCTCTTTCCAGATTATGGTATTCCAGGATGCATGCGGTGCCGAATGATGGAGTTCGTACCTTCTGGTGAGTGGAACTGAATTCAGCAATGGATTGAAGACCGGATACTGTTACAGGTAAGTTTCGTAGTGTTCTTTCTCTCTCTCTGCAGGTCCTTGGTTTCAGGTAAGCTGGCATCAAAGAACTGGACACAGTGAGCGTTACGCTGCCCACAGCAGAATAACGCAAAGCATGTTCTGCTGTTTGGGTGCGGTTTAAATAGTCTCAGGTAAAGTAGTCCAGGTAAAACAGTCCGAGGCCTGCCACACCCAAAGTAGTCCAGGTAAAGTAGTCCGAGGCCTGCTACACCCAAAAGACTAGACCGCATAGCTCAGTTCTTTGTAACTGAGCTATGTGTGCGTCTACATGTTGGCTGAACCCCCCTCCCCAAGTTAAATAGTCCCAAGTAAATAGTCCCATTCTAATGTTTGTCTTCATGATGGTTATGAGCCTGGCGCAAAGGTGCCAGGACTGACTTTGTGAGAGTCTTGGAGGAGGTTTTAAGGCCTTTGACCTGGCCCTAACTGGAAGGCTGACTTGCCAGTGAGGGCCAGGGGTAAGGGTCATGACATTTAGTCAAAGCAGACTTCCTTTGGTGTATCTTACACAGCACAGAAAGGGCTGCCTTTACTTGGTTATGGGCAAAGCTGTCAGAAGAAGTTGACGACTTCATATACTCCGATAAATTATCAGTTCAGTGAAGAATAATCTCGACCGATAATATGCAGGTGGAGATGAGGTAAGAACATATAATATTTAATAGGGGCTAATCCTAGTTTTTTCTGCTAGTTGTGCTTCGCATGCTGAATAACAGAATGGACGAGCGCAAGGCAACTTTAACCCCATCTCTTGATGGATCTTTGCTAATTTGTTTTTGATTACACCATTCCTTCTCTCTACCGCCGTGCTGGCTGAGGACGGTGTGAGCAATGTTGATTGTGTTGCACATTCAGAGTTGTCGAGTGTTTTCACCACCTTATTTACAAAATGTGGCCCTAGTTGCTGTTAATGTTAACCGTCACAGCAAACCTGGGCAGAATGTCTCAGACAAATATTTTCACCACTCTAACAGCATCTGCCCTCTGGCAGGGGTATGCCTTTATGAACCCACAGCACACATACAGGATCACAAGAGGGTACTGCCACTGATTGCAGTTTGGAGATTGTACAAAATAATTCTGAAGATCCACAGAAGGGCCATAAGGGGGTGGTGGAATGGGCTCCCTGGGTGGCAGAAGATGCCTTCATTGCATTATTCTGGAGGCAGTTGATGCAATACCTGCAATACTCTCGAGTCATTTTGGAAAACTCTGGGGCAAACCAGGACTTGGATATGTACATAATCATTGCTTCCTTTCCTACATGTGCTTGGCCATGGTACATGCGAACAAGATGTGACAGTAATATTTTTGTTGGCACTTATTGACCCTGGTCACCTCTTCAGAGAATCCCTATGTAATCGACAGTCTTTTCTTGTCCAGTTATCCTTTTTACTGGAGGGGGCATTTTCCTGCATGTGTGCTAAATCTCCTAGGGTTCTACATGGGGAGGGCTCTGTACTGACCTTAACTAGAAGCATGTAGTCTTCTGAATCTAGTTTTGCTGTCCTCTCTGCAAAGTCATTGCCACAACTTATATATTCATCTAAAGGCTGATGAGCGGTACACATGATTGTCTATTTTCCTGGTATGCACAATAAAATCTTCGTGATGGGCGGCCCAGTCGATCTCACAAATCACCTCTGCATACCATCAGTATAAATATTCAGACTGTTTTGCAGGTATCCTACATTCGCGAGTGCCACCAGGTCTGCGACTTGTGTGGAAGTGACATTAGGTAACTTTCCAATACCTTCCCTGGTGCACATACTGCATATGCTGCAACCAATTCGCATTACGATCCTGGTAATGGGAGCCATCGACAAAGTAAAAAAAGTCTGTCCGAGATGAACATCAGATAAGTCATGTCAGGTTGTCATTAAGAAGTCTGACATCAACACAATTATGGGTTCAGCACTGGGCATCTGGTGAAGAATATAGGATCAATAGCTCATATTTAGTAGCTTGGGATATGGCATGTGCTGAGTTTTGGTTTTCTACAAAAGGGAGACCGAGTGTGGCACTGCAACTTCTAGAGGGGAAACTAACACACTATTTTCCCATTGCTTTACTGCAAGTGGTTGCGAATGGTGTGTCTGTAACTTACCGCAATCAAGGCAGCATCCCAGCTAGAAGTAGCTCTAACTTTTTAATATAATAAGCCAAAGGTTTATGCTGAATGCCAGGTCTCTCTCTGGGTGAGTACTGCTAGAGCCACAACCGTTCTTTTCGTGAGAGTACAATGTAAATGCTTTTTTATAATCTGGAATCCCGAATGCCGGGGCACTAGCTAAGCTATTTTGTATCTGGATGAAGGCTTCCTCAGCTTCTGGAGTCCACCGTAGGGCCTCTTTAAACTCTGGTGTAATGCTGTAGGGGCTTAACAATCTCTGCATACCCTAGAATTTGCAGCTGACAATATACTACACCTATGAATGCTGTCACATGTGTGACAGTTTGAGGTTTTGGAATTTGGTGTACTGTCTCCTTCCAGGATGGAGCTACCAATCCGTGTACTTTCGTAAAATCATGACTGCATAAGTATGCTCTTTGCCTGCACAATTCTAATATATTTTTGGATGCGTTATGTTCTTTTTCAGCTAACGCAGTCAGCAATACTTGGGTGTCTGGCTTGCATGCTTCATATGATGGTGAGGCATGAGCAAGTCGTCCACATGTTGGACCAACACTCTTCCTGCAACATTGGATGTCCTCTAGATCTTTCTTCAGTTGCTGGGAAAAGAGGATAGCGAATTTAGTGTACCCCTTGGGCAGGCTAATCCAGGTGGACTAAATTCCTGTGTGTGAACTATCCTTGTGTACAGGGCCATAGCAAATGCTGCACACAGATCCACTATGGTGAAATGGGTACCTTCGGAAGGGATACACAACAAAACTTTTCTAGCTGAATTTGGCACAACTGAAAATGAAGGAAATATTACTCCATTAACGGCTCTCGGTTCTTGGATGAAAGGTTGCCTTCTCAAGCTTTTTCACAGGCAATATCGAACTGGTGAATTGACTAGCAATTGATATAATTATAACCTTAATTAAGAAGTGATTTAATACCTGGATTGATAACATGCTCTGCTTCAGGCTTTAATGGGTACAGTGGAATATATGGGAGCTTCTCAAAGGGGTCAGCTTTTATCCAGCTTTTAACCAGAATGTATCCTACTGCATTGTCATGAGTTGACCACAAAGAAGCACATATGGAATTAATCATTGCTTTCAGATTATCTGGCCACTCTCCCTCGTTTGGTGACTCGCCCTATGGGTCTATCTGGAGAGTTGCAAGAACAGCTTCCACATTACGTTACTAATACAAAGTCTGTGGTGCAATATGTAGTACACTTGAGCTTACACATAAGGTCCTGACCTAACAAATTTAACTGGAGCTGAAGTGCTTACAGGGAATGCATGTGTGCCAGTAATAGGCCCTATTGCAATCATGAGGGGTTTGGTTAAAGCGTATGACTGGGGTATTTGATATTCCTAATGTCCTCATTGGGTCAGTAGACACTGGCACATCACGAAAACTGTCCATATGCAAGACTGATTTGCTAGCCCTGTTTCTACTAGGCAGGACAGAGCTATTCCTTCTACACTACAATGCACATATGGGCCATCCCTATCTATCAGTATTAATATATCCATTGGGACCTCTCCTACTGATGTAATCTGAATGAATTTTGGCCAATCTGGGAAATTAGTTGGCGTAAGCAGGTTAGTTTGGATCCTGGGATGGAATTAAAGATCTCTGATTTGTGAAAGGGAGGGGCACAATATTGTCTGCAGGTGGCACCTTGGTTGCTGTTCTGTGACTGATTACCCTCTTAATAGGGCTGTAGAGGTCTCTATGGATACTTGTTATTTCAGTGCCCAATCCGTTTGCAGTAATTAAACACCAATGGGTTTGCTTATGCTCCACCGCATTCCATGCTGCCCCACTGTCTTTGCTGATCCTGCTGACCTTATTGTCTTTGCAGATCCTGCCGTCTTGTCCATTTGTCTCTGTGTTGGATCCCTTTCTCTTTCAGCTTTTACATCCCCTATTGAGCAGTGTTTTGAACAAATTGTATTTTTTTTTTAAATT
This sequence comes from Ambystoma mexicanum, assembly GCF_040938575.1. Taxonomy (NCBI): domain Eukaryota; kingdom Metazoa; phylum Chordata; class Amphibia; order Caudata; family Ambystomatidae; genus Ambystoma; species Ambystoma mexicanum. The sequence goes on from NC_090921.1 coordinate 1,481,871,182, forward strand.
CTTCTTCTAATATTACGCGCTTAATGTTAACGAGTTGTTTAAAAGCGCGGGATCGGGATTCAAACCTTTTACGCTGCGTTGTCTTGCTTTCAAGACAAACGCGTTGCCCCTGAGCCTTCCTTCCACCCCATTTGTCGCTGGAAGTTCATCTTTTGGATGGACATTAGTTTATTCTCAAAGGTCTCTTTCTTTGATACTGGACTTGCTACACTATGGCTTGCCACTGCCACTAGTTTCGCCAGGGATTTGGTCTGCCAGCCAGTGCACACATTCTTCAGATGTACTTGCAACTTGCTTAGCAGACCCGCTACAAAAGAGTTGGCAAATGCCTCCTGCACAGTCTCATCCGGTATCTGTGATACCTGAATGTTGGGCGAATACTACTTCGTCTGAATAAACTACAGGTAATCGTCACTTATTTTGATTACAATTTCCTATATTTTCCCAGTCAGTCTTTCCAGGGCAAATCTCAGATAGTGGCAAATAGTCTTTTTTTTGCCTCAATAAGTACATCCCCTGTCCTGGGTCTTGTTCTGCCCAAGTAGCGCGTTCAGTAAGACATTGCCTCACTCCGGGAGGCAGCACCCCCTCATAAAATGGTTCATGTATACTCAAGCAGGATTATAGCATTGTGCTAATGTGAACAGCTCTTATGAAATGTTACATTTCCTCCCTTATTCTGGTGAGGTTTTAGCCAGGCTCCACAACTTGCTCAGTGTCCATGGAACATGTACGGTAACAATGTGAGGTTGTCTTTACTCCTCGTTCCGTGCCAAGATCTGTCTAAGGGGTGCTTGAAGGATCCTACACTCTCTTCCATATGGTGTGCCTTCCCTTATCACACAGTGGGGGGAAGGAAAGGGTAACTGGTCCCTCCCCCCTTGGGCACCCAAGTTGCGTGGTCCAGGCAGCACCAGATCAGAGGGTTCATCAGGTTGGACCTGTACAGCTACGGGGAGCTGGACAGATCCTGTTGGCTGTGATCCCTGCCCTTGTCGTGTGCACAGTTGTAAAGAAGTCTAATTTTCTCTGCACTCTCGTAATCCTGATTTGTCTGTCTTTCCTTCTACAGTCTGCTGGGGGGCACAGGTACATCGATTTGTATTGGATGACCCCCTAGCTCTAAGATATTTTCCTTCGCATCAGTCTGGCCTCTTTTAGCCCTTTAATCTTAGTAATTATGCCTAGCTGTTGATTCCTCTAATCAAGTTGTGAGCGCCCTCCATTGACAATGTTTGACAAGGGTTTATTGTTTCCTTTTGTTCTTCTCAGGCTTACCTTAGTGCTCACAATTTGGCCAAGCTAAACACCCATACTATGGAGAAATGTTGTGTCAGATAATGCCAGGGGTTTAAGAAGTCACAAGTAGTACTGTTAAAGCCTGCGCCCACTGACCCTTGCCCTTGTTCTGTCCCTACTTTGTATATCCAGGTGCCTCGTGCTCACTCCCCCCCCCCCACCCCCCTGTACCACTCACTCTTTAACGTCACTCCTTCGTGTCCCTGAGAAGGAAGGTGTTTTACTAGAGACTCAGCGAATTGGCCCCAAAAGGACTATGGGGGTCACACAATCTGAAAGCACATCGCTCTCCCTATTTAAGTACCATTGATATTCCATTAGACACTGTTTTTCCCTTTTTCCTTTATTATTTCCTCATCTAAAACAGCAATGTCGATAGCAGACACGCCTAATTGGAGCCCCTGCAACTAACAGAATCAGAATGCATCCAGACCAATCAAGATAACGAAGATCTGAAACCTGCAGGGTTTTTTACCAGACCAGCTAACGAAATCACCATTCCCAGTATTTTGCCAGATCTATTTCAGGGTACAAATAATACACAATTGCCAAAGCAGCAACAATAAAATAGGCAAAAGCAAATATTAGAATGCTGTACACAAACCAGAATTTCCAAACCATGTTTCCATATCCCCTGAAGAGGTCCTCCCTTTGATTATCTGCTATGATTAAACACTCAGCTTCCCTCAGCGGTTGTGCATGGCCAGCATTTATTTGTATTTTTATCATATTTTGATAGTGCTGAATGCCCAAGCGCTTAACAGATTTAAACAAACGGCACAATAAATGATTGTCGAAGAAACCAACCAATACATCAATTATAAAGAAGATGAGGTTTATTGTAGGTTTTAAAATGGGGAAAAGACGATAGTGTAAAGCGAGAGGGAGAGAGTTGCTATGCCTCGGAGGAAGCAAGGTGAAAGAGCGGAACTGAGATGGTGCATAATGGAAATGTGGAATAGTTAAGAGAAAAAAGGATTCAGAATGAAGAGCACAAGCTGGACAATAGGAGATAAAGAAAGATGAGGGGGAGCAAGGCTATAGCGACATTTGAAGACAAAACAAAGGAAATTGAAAAGGAGACAAGCTTCAAAAGATAGCCATTGCAAAGAGTGCAGAGCAGAAGTGATGGTCGTGGAGGGAAGAGTGCAAATAACACAGATTGCTCCCCTATGCAAATTTTTCATTTAACAATGTGAAAAGAGAGGAGCAATAGAGTATTTCAGAGAAAACTAGAGACGAGATGAGAAGCTTGGATGTGAAATAAGTGAGGATCCAATGTGCTTTCAGGATATTAAACAGTTTATAGATGCTAGAGCGGGAAATGGAAGAGATGTGAAAGGAAAAGGAAAGTGAGGAGTCAAGAATGACGCCAAGGTTACAGGCTAAACTAGAAATGGAAAGGTTTAGAACGGGAATTAAAATGAAAGAGAGTGGAAGGGGAATGGTAGCAGCAGGAAAGAGATTCATCTTTGTTTTTGAGGGATTAAGTTGCAGATAGTGGGTGGACATCCATGACTTGATTGCAAAAAGACGAGCAGTCAGAGGAATGATAGAATTGGTGAACGATAGGAAGATTTGCAAGTCATCTGCATAGAGATAAGAAAAACCAAAAGATGAGATGATTGGGTTGAGGGGGGAGGTAGCGATAGAGACAAAAAAGGAGGCGGACCAAGGACTGTGCCTTGGTGGACACCTTGTAAGAGGGGCAGGGTAGAAGAAGAGTTACCACCCCAAGAGACAGAGTACTTGTAACCAGAAAGGTATGACTGAAATCAGTTAAGGACAGAATAGAGAAACCGAGTTCAGCAAGAGATGAAAGAAGAATACTGTGGTTGGCCGTGTTTAGTATGGTCGAGCGCTTCAGAAGGACGAGAATCGAAGAAAGTTTAGAGTGATGTAAGAAGTGAATTGATGAGACAGGCGGCCAGTTTCAGTTGAATGTTGCAGCCTGAACTCGGTCTGGAAGGGAAGTAGAAGAGTGCAAATTAATAAAGGAAGACACCTGGGATTAAACAATATGCTCCAGAAGTTTGGATAGGAGAAAAGTGACTCACGTCTTAATGGCAAAGGCCGTCCTGCCTGTCTTCGGTGCTGCATACGGCAGGACTGGGGCGGGGGCACAGCTCATCGGTTGTTGCAAACAGCAGGTGCGGAGGTAACGGTGGGGCGGAAAGTACATCCAATTACGTTTTGTCCTCAGCAGACATGAGCTATTCTTTTCAACAATGACACAACTGTGTACCTCCAAATGTTGGGTTGCCCTCTACAGCACTGCTGTTATCTTTAAATCTGCGCAGACTCCTATCATTACTTTGGTCTGGAAACTCATCTACTATTCTTGTTTGATGTATCGCATGGGTGTATGGATGTAAGCTGGGGAACACACACACGGGTTTGTGAATACCGTGTGGTGTTATGAGATGGTTCAACATGACACTGGAGGTTTTCAATACGTTGGTGAGACATGGAGCTTGTTTGTTGGTATTGCACTTTGATTGGTAATCACAATTGGAAACTATTACCAGAGCTGTATCCTTTTTGTGAATCCCCATTTTGTTTAGCAATAGTGTTCAGTTGGAACTTCCTTTTCCTTCGCTTCTACATTTGGGCCTCATGTTACAGGAAGCCAGAGTGGTTTGAATTGTTTGTTAGATATGAATTTACAGTCACCAACCTTATCTTGTTATGGCATATATCTGTGACTATGACTGTCTACATATATTTAATCTTACGGAAGTTGTTGTGTTTTATTTCTGCCCAATGCAGTACTGTTTTTTGTTGCATGACTGTCAATTGTTTCGATGGGTCACTTGATGATGACATTGTTAGGTTTGGAGCTTGGAAATATCAATTCTTATGTGACTACTGTAGAGGTACAAAGTTAAATGCATTATTGTATTGCTTTGTTATGGGTTTAAATGGGTTTCTACTTAGTGAAAGTTTAGTGTTATAGACTGAAGATTGGGTGGGTTGAATGACAAATGTTTAATAATAAATTGTTGGGTCATACATGTTATTATCTGACTGGCTCTTAGGAAAAGTTCTTTCTGGGATACATATTTAGAATACTGGGACTCTAATAATGTCAAAATTCTCCCAGCTCATGCAGAAAATTCAAAAACATTTGTATTAGTGGTGGTTAAGGGGGGTATATAATGATTGTACATAGATAGGGCATAGGTTCTGAGGGTTGCAGTCTAGCAGCAGTGGGTAGTTTCTATCTTTATCATTTAGTTCAGGATTGGACATTGTTCAATTTGTTTTGTTCTATGTTGTGTTTGTGTGTTTAATGTGTCTTTTATTTGAGGGGGTATTTATGATCTATACCAGTTTTGTTTTTACTAGTAGGGTTCTTTTGATTTATGAGTCTCAGATTTGGGTATGTGTAATGATTAATCAAATTGCTTCCTGAACTATAGTTGATGGGGTCAGTGAACTTTGTAATGTGGAATGTCAAAGGGATGAATTGTCCTAGGAAAGGGAAAAACATAGTGATGAAATTGAAAAGGGAAAAAGCGGATGCAACCTTTCTGCATGAAACACATTTAAGGGAACAACCAGAGAATTTTTATGGTGCTTCAAAATATATGAAGGTACTGTTAAATCATTATTCGGGGAGATCGAGAGGAGTGGGTCTGTTAATTCGCAAAACTTTAGGTATGAAGGTTGTAAATGTTATGGATGATGGACGATTTATCCTGGTGGATGTTCAATATGAGGGGAAGATTTTGACAATGGGATCTATATACAGTCCATGTGCTAATGGTATTGTGTTTTTTAAGACGCTAACGGATTCTCTGAAAAACATGACTGGTGACAGAATTGTTCTGGGGGTGATTTTAATTGTGTCTTGAATACTAGTCTCGACAGGCAATCAGAATGTAGGTTTACGGGTTCTAAGTTGAGTGATGTTTTTCATGGTTTTTTGGATACATTTGCACTGGTGGATAGTTGGAGGTCACTTCATCCCACGGATAGAGAATTTTCATTTTATTCACCTGTTCATGACTCTTACTCGAGGTTAGATTATTTGTTGGTTTCGGATAGATTGGTGTATGACATTATAAACGTTGATATGGGTGAGAGATATCTTTCTGATCATGCTTTAATGAAATTAAATATTGATAGGGGAATGGGTAAGTTGTGTAGCGATAAATGGAGGCTGAAGATGTTCATTCTAAAGGATCAAAAAGAATGTGAAGCAATAAATATCTTTATAGAGAATTTTTTTATGGAAAATATAGATTCTGCGGATTGTCTGGTAGTGTGGGATGCTTAACCATTCGAGGGGAATTGATTAATTGGACTTCCAGAAAGAGGAAAGAGGGTGAGAAAAGGATAAAATTTCCTGAATCCGAATTTAAGATTCTGCAGCACAAATATATACTGTCTAGTAGCAAGCGGGATAGGTTAAAAATGGAGGATGCTAGGAGTAAACTGAAGGCAGCTTTAGATGAACAGTTTGAAAAAGGTATGTATTTTATTAAACAAAGATTTTGGGTGGAAGGGGATAAGAGTGGGCGTTTATTGGCTGGTAAGCTAAAGAGTCTATCTGAGAGGTCATTTATTTATAAGATTTTGGATGATACAGAGAATGAGAAGGTTAAAAGTAAGGATATTTGTGAATGCTTTTGATCCTTCTATGCTTCCTTGTATTCTGAGGATTCACAGAATGATGAGTAGCTTCTGAATAACTTTTTTGCAAAAATGTAAATGCCCAGTTTGTCGGATGAGGGGAGGGAAAGTTTGGATGCTGAGATTTGTGAAATTGAAGTGAAAGAGGCTATTTGTCAACTAAATGGGGGTAAATCTCCGAGGGCTAGATGGGTTGCCGGTGAGTTTTACAAAACTTCTGGTGCGGCTTTGATCCTAAAATTGTGTTGCCTGTATAATCCGTTTCTTTCCGATGGGAGATTGTGTCCTTCAATGAGAGAAGCAGTCATCACTCCATTCCGAAACAAGGGAAAGATTCTACCAAATGTGTTAATTATCGACCTATATCTCTTTTAAATGTAGACATGAACATTTTTGCGAAAATTATAGCCATCAGGCTGCAAAAAATACATGGGGGAGTTGATAGATTATTTATAAGTTGGCTTTATGGATAAGAGGTATGGGTATGATAATATTAGAACTTTATTGAATATAATTGGCCTGTCAGGTAAAGTATTGGATTGTCACCACCCACATCCAGAAACCCCATGGCAAGCCCATGGACCAGGAGGGGTCTTGGCTCGGTCTCCAACAAACTTAGCCATCCTTAGCCTAGGCCCTCTTGGGGCCAGTCCTGGCACCTCTGGGGCCAGGCTCATACTTAATACAGACTTGTGTTTAGGGAACTACTTTATTTCAAGTGCCAGCCAACATGGAGGCATCCACATAGCTTGGCTCCTTGGAACCAAGCTTTGCGGTATAGTGTTTTGGGTGTAGTAGCCTAGGAACTACTCTACATGGACTACTTTCTTGAAGCTATTTAAACCACACCCAACTTGGATAACACGCTTCACGTTACTTTGCAATCCTGCAACGTGACGCTCATCGTGTTCAGCTGTACCCGCGAACCTCGGAAGAACAGCATCTGTAAAGAGACAAAAGGACATTGTTGGCAGGAACAGCTTACCTGTAATTTCCATTGTTAGCTGCCCACAGCTCCTGCGAACAGCATCCTAGGATCAGCGTGTCTCCCGGACTGACTGATCTGCAAAAAAGAAAGAAACAAGACATTAGACACTTTTGCAACATAACAAACTGTGCTGAAAAGCTTACCTCGCAAGTCGCCCCTCGACCAGCATCGCCTCGGGATTTCATACACCGGGTGAGCACCGCGATCTATGGGAAAGAAAAGACAACGGGTTAGCAAAGGCAAGGCATCATAGCACTGCGCATATCGCCCACTTACCGCATCATAGCACTCTTTATACGCCATCATTTACCGGCGAGACCAATTCAGACAATGCATCACATTGGACTTCCGTGCACCTAAGGAAGAGAAAGAGACATTTATTAAACCAAGAAAGGCATGCAAGAATAACAACAATATACAACAGCAATAAGACCTACCTGAAAGACTCAAAGCGGGCCGGAATCAGTGAATTAACTAGATCGCATTGGCCCACAAAGGACAACGCGCCCCTGCCAAGAAGGCAGGACGGAGAGCACACCTGAATTAACAACAAGGTGAGGAGGGGTCCAGAGGGGCTACGGGCATACGGGATGGAGGGGGGCTGCTTACCCCAGTTGCCCAGTCTTGAACATTGCCCACCTGTATTCCAAGCAGAACTTCCCCGCTGTCACACCTGGGAACCGCAGAGAAGGATACCAGAGTCCCTACGACTGGGTGGCGTCCACGTGGATACCAGGTGAGCGAAACATGGATGAAATCTTACTTGTATTTTTCGATGCTGAAAAGACGTTTGATTGTGTTAGCTGGTCATTTTTAAATTATACTTTAATCAAAATGGGTTTTGGCCATCAATTTTTGAATGTGATTGGTGCTTTACAATATGACATCTCAGCTAAAATATGGGTAAACGAGGTCATGTCTCGATCCTTCAGACTGTTTAGGGGTACTAGACAAGGTTGTCCACTTCCCCCTTCCTGTTCAATTTGGCTCTTGAGCCATTGCTAGCATATATTAGGCAGGAACTGAATATTTGTGGATGCAAATGAAAAAATAGTGAAGTAAAAGTATTGGCATATGCTGATGATTTTATGGTGGTTTTGTCAAATCCGCCTGAAGGTGGGATTCTACTCCAGGAGATCTTACTGGAAGTGGGACGATTATCAGGTTGTAAAGTGAATTGGGGAAAAACAGTGGTCTTCCCGTTGAAGATGAATCAGCTAAGTAGAAGGTTGTTGAATTGGGATTGTCAAGGCGCTGATGTCTCCGTGAAGTATTTAGGTATTTATTTGGTGCGGGATATTAGGACAGTTGACTTTAACGTAGACAAATTGAGAGAAACTCTATTGATTGATATACGTAGATGGGAAAGATTGACTTTGGGCTAAAATTAAAGCCGTCAAAATATTACTTCCAAAGGTTTTGTACTGCATACAATCCCTTCGCCTAAAGTTCACGAAGAAGGCATTGAGACGCATTGATAACATTTTTATGGATTTTTTATGGGGAGTGGGCAAGAGACCGAAGATTCCGCGATTTATTTTAATACGTAGTGTTAGAGAGGGGGGGTTTGGTTACCAGATATTGGAAAATTATTATAAAGGGTTCCTTTTGAAAAAAAAATCCTATTATTTCAGGGAGGATGAGTGTTTTGATCCCTTTTGACTTCGGATGGAAAGGGAAAAGTTGAGTCCATTCCCCAAGGACTGCTTGTATTCGTATGGGAAGTTACCGAACTTTGGGTTTAGGATAGAGGCATCAGCGACTACAAAATCTGCTTTGGTCTTCTTGATTCAAGGGAGTGGACAGAATAAATTTTTTTACAATTCTGCTTCTATTTGGTCAAATCCCGGATTACAGATTGAGGGGGTGGGCTAATAGAGGTATTTTGAAAATTGTAGATGTGTGGAAAGAAGGCAGAATGGTTCCGTTTGCAGACTTAGTAGAAAAATATGGATTAGGCAATAGGGATATTGAGAGATATAGATCACTAGATCACTAGCACGCTTGATGTTGGAAAGACATCAATTGTTAAGTGGACCAATAAGTGACAAGCCCCAAGTGTACGTATTGTATAATGCTGTTCCAAATGTAGTTTCTACGTTTACCAGAATTATACCTGTGCAGGTGTGTATGCGGGACTCCTGGTAGAAATTGCAGAATAAATGAGGGACTCAGTTGGGAAGGGATATATCTGAAACTGAATGGGATAATACTTGGAGGGTTACGGTGAGAGCCAAAATGGATTTAAACTTGAGATATATTCATCAGCATATCTTGGGGCGTATCTATTGGACGCCAGTGAAGATGAAAGAGTGGGGTTTGACAGTCAGATTTATGTTGAGGGTGCTCTCATTCAGTAGGGACTTATTTACATATGCTTTGGGAGTGTGATAGAGTGCTGAATTTTCGGAAGGAGGTCATAGATCAGGTAGATCTAGTGATAGGTAGGTCGTTCCCTTGAATTTTCATGTCTGCAGTTTTCCTCTCAAAGGAAGGTAGATGTCTGGAGATCTGTGGTTTATCTGATTGGATTGATAGGGCATTGTTAATGGCAACAAAACATACTGTGAAAGTTCTTAAATTGCGTAAAAAGCCACATAAAGATAATTGGATAGTGGATATGCACACGCTTTCAAAGTATGAAAGGTCTCGGGCATCTCGGCTTCATAAAGAAACTGAATACTGTGAAAATTGGGATTCCTCTAATGCTCTGTTTGAGTAAGGTATGGAGTTTATAGGTTTGATGGAATATGGGTATTGGGTGGGGGTTGATGTGATGTGTTTTTGTTTTTAGTTTTTGTATGTGTGTAAGTGTTTGTGCTGTCAAAGTTCAAATTGGAAGGTTAGGGGGGATTTTAAGATGAGGGATTACTGTTAACTGATGGTGGTTATTTTAACAAAGGAAATTTTATGTAAATTGTTACTTTTTTGACTCATCAATATGTTTTGTTGTGCTTTATGGTTTAAAATAAAGTTGGAAAAAAAAAGAAAAAGGAAGAGAAATAGGTCAGAAATTAGAAGGCAAAGAGGGGACAAGCACACGTTTGCTCAGAATAGGGAGGGTTCAAGCACCCTTATAGGAAGAAGGGACAGTGGAAGAAGAAAGATGGGAGTTAAAAAGAGCAGTGAGATCAGGAAGAGGTGTCAAGTAGACAACAGAATTAGGGAGGGAAAGGAGAGGATCACCAGTAGAAGTGGTAGGATGAGCAAAAGCAGAGGAAATATCCAAGTCAGTGAGAGGGTAAAATCTAGGCATCACAGAGGGAGAAAGTATATAATTAGATAGATGAAATGGGAAAGAGGAGGAGGCTGAGGGAATAGACGAGTGGAGTAGACCTTTTTTCTTTAATGTAAAATTGTTGGAAAAGTCTGATGCAGAAAGCAAGGAAGATGAGGCAAGATCAGGAGAGGGAGGGGAAAAATACAATTTAAGTTCTGGAAAAGAAGAGGTTGAGAGGAAAGCGGAGTGTTGAGGGTATGAAAATATTGTTTAGCAGAGAGGAGCAGTGAGCCATAAGTAGAATGAAGAGTAGATGGAAGAGGTCAGTCTGTCGCCACCCTGGACTTGTGCTGGCACTGCTTGGCCTGTTTCAGAGAGCGGAGGGTCAGTGACATCCAAGAATGTGAAGGCCTAGGAGACTGAGTAAATGGGGTAGAGGGATAACAATCAAGGGAGTCAGTCTGGTTGTTACAAAGGCGAGAGGAGGCAGAATCAACAGAAAGAGAGGAAAGGTAGAGTGGGAAGCGAGAGTAGGGTCAATGGCAGAAGAAAAGGAAGAGATATCAGAGTCGAAGGTCACACAGGAAAAAGGTGGAGGAGAGGATTAAGATCGAAGAGTGATCAGAGCAGTGGAGGGTAACTGACACAGATTGGGATAGTGTTGAAAATAAGGTACAGGGTGGAACCCGAAATATGAGAAGGTGAAGCGAATAAGAATCAACGATAGAGAGGTAAGGTAGCATTTGTGGAAGAGAGATGCAGATTAAAGTGAAGAGGAATAGTAGTAGAGGGCAAGAGAGGAAGAAGTCAAGATCGTTCTAGAATGTGGAAACGGTACCGGGGGTGGGTGATGATAAATTACAATGAAAGCCACTGGCCCTGGCAGGCGAAAGAAAAGTGATGTATACCTGGACATCCTCCTCCAGATAAACACTTCAGAGTTTTTATGTAGGACCATCCTATCTTGTCACAGACGTGGCATCTTCAAGAGGAGGCCGCGCGCTGGTGCAATGCAATGCCGCCTTGCACGCAGGTCCGTATCATGGTACAATTTGTGAACGTCAAAAAGAATGGCCTTAATTTTTGGAGATGGTTAAGCATAGGGAATTATTAGTTGGTTGTTAATCCATTCCCAACCAACTAACTCACTCCACCCGCTAAGTCCACCACTTTTATATTCTCTGGTGCACGGGCTCCTCAAAGTTTCAAGAAGCACTTACCATGCCTTCTGCCACGCTCTTCCCACCTCTCTAACCCAGTAACTCCTTGTATCAAACATAGTTGTTTGTCTGTGTTTATGCTGCGTGTCACTATGTGACGTTCCATTTCTTGGTAAACATGGCTGATTAATTGTGCTTCTGTTCCAGTCCTCCCCATGCAATGGGTACAGGCCCTCCACCTCTGACATCCGTGGTCGATGAGGTCTATTGTCCGGGCTGGCCTGAGCTGATGTGATCTTTTGGCCCCAGTTCCACATTCTTGCTTTAGTGCCCTCGGCAGGCTGAAAGTTAAATTAGCGGTTTTGTGCTGTCCAGTTTGATGCTCAAGTGTTGAGATAAGCCTTTTTGGGTAAGGTGGATCACTCGGGAGCCACAAGTGACAGGAACAACTTTACTTAGGTTCACAGACGAAGGTAAGTACATAAGGAAGTAAGTACAGCACATTTAGGTCAAGTTCATGCTTAGAGAAACATCCACCGGTCCCCCTCTACTCAAGCTCCAGGTACCAACTGACACACAGTGGAATACCCAGGAGACTTGCATCATAACATTCTACATAAAGCCTAAGGCTCCACACTCTCACACACAGGTTGCAAACAGCTGAGGTAGATCACAACACATCTCCCCTCTCATATAACAGTACACAACCAGAGGAAGAAACCGAAGGAAAGGTCACCAATGCAATTTGTACAACCACAAAACATTAGACTATCCTTCTAAAGCCACCTACCAAGCAAACCGCTCCGAGCACAAAGCTCTCTCCTCAGTGAACCTCCGAATAGCTAACCACATAGCTATGCCACCACCAGAACAATCAACAATCCTATAACTGGCCTACTATAAAACTCACACCAGGGAACCAGCCCACCAACCGACTCAAACCCAAAAACAAACAAAACACACACCACTAATCATCCTTCTCCGTCCACCATCGATGAACTGTGCCAAGCCACAATACAGGGTTCCAAACCCCACTAACTGCCTAAAGCCAACACACCAGGCATCCAAATCCCACTCACCAATTCTATTCTGAAGCACCCCATCCATGAAGCAGGAGCCTCCCTCAGCCACCTGTTTCATCCGAGGACCAGGAGACCAGCTGCCCGCATACTGCAGCCCAATGCCATCAAAGGATACCGACATGTCGGTAAGCATCAATGGATGCCTCTGATCATCCCCACTACCCTGATCTCACCGTTTACAAGTCCTCCATTAAGCCTGCATCATCGCGACAACCATTTGCTTCGTATCTACATTAGGAGTGCTCACTGAAAATGGCGGCTTCCTCACCGGCACCCGTTTATCGTTGCTAAGCAATGTTTGATCCACCTGATTTGCTGCGCCATTTCCGGGCCACCGAGACACTGGAAGGCGCTAGCCGTCCCTCACACTCGAAGGCCTCCTCAAAGGGCAGCGCCTATCTGTGCCTGTCCATGCTGATTGCGCACTCGGCACGATCCCAAGCCTGCTGGCGCTCAGCCAGCTACCCAGTTCTGTAAGTACCCTTTTTACCCCTTCCTGGATCTAGTGAGAGTTTATTACCGTGCCCCCTGGGTCAACCACAGTACGGTCTTCACTAGCTAACGTTTATGCCTGACTCTTCGTGCGTACCTAAAGTGATGGAAGAGCATATGCCCGTGACTAAAGCATAGCTACTAAGCTGCTTACATCTCCCACAAACTCTGCTCTATTGGTAATCTTCCGTACGGCAGTGCCCCCCGTCAACGGTCCAAAAGGACTAGTCACACAATCCTTCTCAGCGTCACTTAACGTTACTTTGTTGTCACCCCTGATTATGTACCTTACTGCATATACTAGACTATTTAGTACATTATCTGTATCTTACTTGCCTATCTAATGTATTGCAATTGTAGTACTCCTAATTGCATGCAAATCGTATGCTCAGCATTTATCCACTGCTGTATATCGCATTTCGTAACAGCCCAGGGTTGCCTCCTCGATATGCCTATTAGCAGCCGCTTGCGGAATGTATATATTTGTAATAGCCTATTGTTGCATCCTATTATGCTCAGCGGCAGCCTCCTCGATTGTATACACCAGAAATAGCCTATTGTTGCGCCTAGATATGTTTAGTGGCAGCTTCCTATTGAATATCCATATTTCAAAACAGCTCACCGCTGCACTTCTTATGTATTGAGGTAACTCAATTAAGCACAGTTTGTGCAATCCCAAAGTACTCCTTTTTCAGATACATCTGCCTCTAACCATCTTCATTAAATTTAGCTTACCCAGGTGAAGTGGAATTAACCTATTCAGAGACAACTTTTATCCAGCCTACAGCATGTAATTCTATCACCTCTCTGTAAAACTTGGTATCAAGTTAACACAATTCAGTATATCCCATAGTCCCTACTACAATACTTACACTTAAAATGCACAGATTATGGAACCTATGGTCCCTCCTTATCAAGCCGATAGCCTTTGCCTACATAGCAATAATTCCGCTAGACCACAACGATCCTTTTGACCCTAATGCTATCATGGCCCTGCCCTTCACCCACACAAGCAATCTATGGCCAGCCAAAGTTAATATGGCCTCTTAGCATCTGTCTACGCATTACTCCCAACCTTGTGCCACTACTACTAGAAACGGAAGACTCCGCTCGAGACTAGCTAAACTTTATGAACCGCTAGCTAGAACTCTTACCACGCCTAATAAAAGAACTAACCTTAACTTTGAAGTATCTAGCATTAAAAGAAAATGTCATCCAATACATGTGCCTATCAATCAATCCACATCCAAGCCCCAAAATACAGAAGGCTCTCCTTCACGAGTATCGGCCAACTCCAGTCTCAAGGGCGCTTTAATAAATGCTAGATCTTTGGTTGCACATGCAACTGAGATAGCCGATATCATTCAGTCAGAACAGCTCGGCTTCCTAGCTATCACGGAATCCTGGTTGTATGTAGCTGCAGGACCCACCCTCTCATTGGCTATCCCTAACGGATACACCATCCTAAAATCAGACAGAGGTGAAACACGAGGAGGAGGGATTGCACTCATAACCAAAACTACTCTTCCAATTTGACTAGTGCCTTCCCTTGACATCCAATCTTGTGAGAATCTCACAGCCAAGCTTACTATAAACAGCTCCCAGACACTCAAGATCCACTTGATATATAGACCTCCAGGCCCTATCGGAACGTTTGAGGATGATATTTCCAATATTATCTCTAATAACCAAAAAAATTCCTCTCAAGTTTTACTACTAGGTGAAATGAATTTAGGCTTTAACGACCCTAAAGATTCAAATGCATCTAGGGTGGCAAACATGCTAATGGAACTACTACTCCCTTCCCATAATAAGGGAAGAACACTTGACTGGGTGGCAGACTACAACTGTAATGCCTCAATTTCCTCTATATCCCCCCAGATTTGGACTGATCACCACCTTGTGACTTGTACGCTAGCCACAAAAAAACCTAACCTTCTGCCTGTATCGCTAGCACCACCATCCTTACTTGGAATAAAAAGAATATTACCTGTAACAACCTACCCCCTCTTATTCTTCCCACTCTTAATGCGCTGCCGAAAAGCCTGGGACCTGATGCATTGGTTAAGGAATATAATCAAATTATGTCCACCTCACTAGACGCAATAGCGCCACTTAAATGAAGACAAAGTAAACCCAAAGCCCATTTTAACTCCTGGTACACGCCCCATTTAAAAACTCTACGAAAGAAAAAGACAATGTGAGGTATCATGGAGACTAAATCCCTCCGAGGATAATAAGACTAACCTCAACACCATGACCACCCTATACAAAAATGAAATAATCCTAGCTAAACGAGAAACCTATAACTCCAGAATATCTCAGGCTAAATCAAGTATGAAGGAACTTTTCATCATCCTGAAAGCTAGAAGCTCCTATCCAAGTGCCAGATAACTGTATAAAGGATAAACTATGGTGCTCCAACATACAGCAGGTTCTAGCCAATAAAGTCACAACCTTACAAACTGAAATTGCCCTGAAAAAAGCCTCATTAACTAGATCCACCCCCATTAGAATTGCCCCAGCACTACCTAATAATAGTGTGGACCCACCCCGCTTTAAGTTCTCAAAAGTCACCATCATTAAAACCGAAAAAACCATACTATCGCTTAAACCTTCTAATTGTAAAGGTGACCAATGCCCCGCACAACTCATAAAAGATGCAGCCAGAGACCTGGCCCCCTTCATTACAAAACTCATTAATGCTTCATTCTCTTCGGGCTCTATCCCATCTAACCTTAAAGAATCATGGGTGCTCCCTTTATTGAAAAAACAGACATTAGACCCTTTGATACCTACCAACTACCGACCCATTACGACACTGCCATTTCTTCTGAAAATTATAGACAAAATGGCCTACTCCCAAATTCAGACATTTGGAATCAAACTCCTTACTAGGAGCACGTCAGTCCGGCTTTCGGCCCCAGCACGGAACCGAAACAATGCTAATAGATTTGAAGACCCAGATTGATGAACTCGGGGATAAAGGGAAATCGGCCCTTCTGCTCCTTTTGGACTTATCGGCTGCATTCGACCTGGTCGACCACAGGGCCCTATGTAGTCACTTAGATTCTGCTGCGCACTTCTCAGTAGTAGCTATAGGCTGGATACAATCTTTTCTAAATAATCGGACTATGAGAGTCTTTGCGCCTGCGGCAGCTGCTGACCCCATTCCTATCACCTGCGGAGTGCCGCAGGGATCTTGCATCTCACCTACCTTTATATAATATCTTCACTAAGCCCCTTTTTGATGATCTGGAATATCTTGGTATCACCTACACTAATTATGCAGATGATACTCCGATCTTCCTTCCACTTACTGGGGATTATGACAAGGATTTGGCCTTGGCGAATAAGGTATATCTCATCATCCAGGCATGGATGGCCACTCATGGACTATGCCTGAATGATGACAAAACTGAGATTATTATCCTATGCACGACTTCAACCCTAAACAAATTGAGCTTGAAAAACTCTGCCTTTAATATTGATAACAATACTATTACCGTTGCCAAGGAGGTAAAAACCCTGGGTTTCTACCTGGATTCCACCTTCTCCTTCAACAAACAGGTTAATGCCATGGCTTCTGCCAGGGCATATACGTGCAAATTGATTAGAGCAGGCAAACCGTTCTTATCAAATAATAGTTGCATGACCCTGGCCAGAGCACTTATCTAAGCTCGACTATTGCAACGCACTGTACATAGGGGCAAACAAACAAACCATTACAAAAATCCAAGACCTGCAAAATAATGCTCTTAGAGCAGCATTGGGAATCGCTAGGAGAGAACATATCTCCAAAATGAGACAAGCTAAAAATTGGCTTTCAACACATGACAAAATCAGGCTAAAAGTTGCTTCTCTTACACATAAATGCCTGAACAATGCGGCACTGTGTTACCTGACTAAAAGATTCACCATGAAGCCTGTGACAAGAACTACTAGACTATCCAATAAGAAAGACCTCCTGGTCCCTAGATTTTAACTATCTAGAATCGGGGGAAGTAGTTTCCAGCAGATCGATCGCACCAAAACTTCCCGTCCGTGCATAATAAGGCGGCTCAAAGATGCTGGCATCTAGGTAGGTTTATGACACATTAGACCAGCCCATTAGCCCTTCATCTTAATAATCCCAGCTATTAGTTAGATTATTATTGACTGCCTCCTGTACATATACTCTGTATATCTTTTTATATGAACCACTATGCATATACGTTACCCATTTGTTTTATTCTTTGTGCACTATGTCGATATTTCACATGTACTGTATGTATGTATATTCAACTTTATATGTAACCAAGCTGTGAATTATCTTATGTTTTGCGCCCTGATACCCTTGGGTCTGGTGTGCAATACAAATAATAAAACAAAACAAACAATTGGCACACAACACCGGGCATCCACATCCCGCTAACCAATTGGCACCACAAACCGGCCATCCACATCCTGCTTACCAGTTGGCTACACGAATCCGGGCATCCACATCCTGCTCACCAATTGGCACCACAACACTGGGCATCCACAACCCGCTCACTAATTGGCACAATAAAACCGGGCAGCCACAACCCACTCACCAATTTGCACCACCTTGGGCAACCACATGCCCCACACATGCTTGGGCTTCCCCCATGCACACGCCAGCTAGGCAAATTGGACATTAAAATATGGTAAACAAGGGTTATACACCACACTTGAGTCCAACAATTAAGCTTGCAAAGTCCTTAATAGGCATTATCCTGTGGAAAAAAGTTTGGCTAATAAACAGTGCAAAACAAACACAACTCAAATACCTTTGAAATTCAGCACTTCACCTAGTAGTCAGAACACAACATTAACTTACCTTTTGGCACCACACATCACCACAAAAATGTGGCCTCACAACACACCACCACTATTGCCAAACACATGCCACCTCTTTTGACACCACAAAACCCCAGGAAATACATCCCACAAACAAAATATGCCCTTAGAATGCCATAGAGCACCATAACCAGCACCATCATCTACCACAATCTAAATTCGAGGCCAACATATTTTCCCACTGCAAACACTGTGATGGTGAAGTCTCTTGTCACTGATCCACCATTATATCCAACAATGGAACCAAACCACCCCCAAAGCTGACAGCACTTTCAGGCCCCTCAACATGTTAATTGCGACACCTTTTCCATCTCAACATGTTGATTGCTGCAACTTTTCAGCCCTTGACATTGCCACACAACTTTATTAGAGGTAGGTGCCGGGACCAATCCCATGTTACAGTTGACCTCCCACGGGGACATATTCTCAAACAGTACCTGCACAAGCTTAGCGTTAACAGCAGAGTATTTAAACCGGCAGAATCTTTACATAAACCATGACAGAAACTTTCACCAAGATGAAATGGCTGAATTTCACGCTGCTTTGCAATCCGAAAGCATCAGAACTACACACGATGCAAAGACGAGACCCATGGCGGTCGCTGACCACGCATAAATCTGCAGCGACCAGTAACTTGGGGCGCGCAATAGTCAGACAGCGCCAGCACAAGATGTGATTCACGTTGTATTCTCGAATCACTGATGCCCGTTAGCACAGCTGTCTTCCTCTTCAAGATAATCCCAACATTGACGTTTTGCAAACGCTGCAGGGTCCTTTGCTCGGAACCCCTCACCCTTGCCATTTGCAATACAATAATAGTTCCGGCTCACAAGAAAGTTTCGGCCATGTTGAAAGGTTCTTTTCTTGGAAATTCTCATGCTTAGCCGTGACGTACCTCTGACAGCCACCGCCTTCAGGAATGCTCGTAGCATCACATTCACTCACAGCAGGAATTGCTGATACCCTGCAGAGCCCAATGATGTCACCATTACTGAGCGAAGCCCAGGCATGAACAGAGCTCCCGGCTCCAACCGTCATTCAGGCCAGGGAAGCCATGGTACGTTTCACATCAAAATTACAGCTGCGTGCATTCATTGTTCTCAATGAATTCTCCGGTATATTTGCTCTGGCCCTTTTATTTTTTAGATGATTTTAGATGACAATACCAAAAGATCAATCCATTTACTCAAGTGCCCCAGCCTCTTAATAGCTGTCGCTCCATCTCTGCACCGCCCAACGCCAGACTCTCCTTATGTTGGACACAATTAGCTACAGCCTTCAATTAAGGTGTGCTGCGCTGCCCCCCAAATTATCTCCAGGTGTCACTGCTTCCAGCTCACAGTCATACAGGACACGGGGCGTGCTCACCTTTATGGGCCAGGAAGGGACTCCTCAGGGCTGGGGAGGGACCGGTGGATGCCTCTGTTTCCACTGCTTTCCGGTGGATGTCACTCTTCCAGACCTTTGCAGTCCACCACTTGCCTTCTGGTCTCCGGTTACTTATTTTTCCTCTTCTTGTATGTCCCTTCACTTTCCAAGATCCTCGTCACCAGTATTGAGATAAGCCTTTTTGGGTAAAACGGATCACTCGAGAGCCACAAGTGACAGGAACAACTTTACTTAGGTTCACAGATGAATGTAAGTACATAAGGAAGTAAGTACAGCACATTTAGGTCAAGTTCATGCTTAAAGAGACATCCACCAGTCCCCCTCTACTCAAGCTCCAGGTACCAACTGACACACAGTGGAATACCCAGGAGACTTGCATCATAACACATAATACATAAAGCCCAACACTCAATACTCTCACACACAGGTTGCAAACAGCCCAGGTACATCACAACATCAATCATTGGCTGAAGCTCATACTGAGCAAAGGGGTATTGTAACTAATATCTGCTAGGAGTTAAAATAAAAATAATGAAAAAGGATGCTGTTGTAATAGGGTTGTGGGTACATTTATGTGCGTGAAAAAACGTGTACGAACAGACAACCATGCACTTTATGCAATTAGCACAGCTACGTCTATGGACCCTAGTACATTAAAACATGGCCGCCACTTTTTACCCATAGCCAACACGACTTCCAAGCATTTCCATAGCAACCTTATATCAACATCGCTACTCGCTGTGCAACGCGCTTCCCCACAGCTTCACGGCGGTTCAGTGCGAGTTGTTTACGAGCCACAAGGTAAGCACCAGATTTTTGAGATTCGGCAATCTGTCTAGAATGATCAGTGAGTGACCTTCCCCCGTGTTTACAACACTTTCAGATCTACTTTGAGAGATCGTGCCTTATGCCTACGGTTGCATCAAGCAACACTGGGAGAATCCCCAGACACAAGTTATACGTGCAGAAGGCAGGCAACTAAGAATATAGGTCAGTTTTAACTGCATCCTTCTTTTTCAGCTGATTTTTGACTGACCTTAGTGCCATTAGTAACATACATTCCTCTTTCTTTATTTTTCTGCTAATTCCGCGATTCCATCACTCCAATTAATCATACCGACCCGTATGTATACTTATCAATTTCTTTCACTAATTACTTCAATGAATGTCATTGATATCCTCTGTTTTGGTGGTACATATGACAACATGGGACTAATACATTTATGTATGGGGACAAATTCACTCTTTTAATGTCAATAAATGGCTTGTGATAACAATGGCTACCATAAATGCTAATGTTTGGAATGGAAAATTCACGTGGAATTAATATGGTTATTGCAGCACTTATGTAACATTAATTCATAGACTGTGGCCAAATATGGTCATTTGAATATTGTTTTACTTTGGTGATTTTTAATTTGTGTTATGACTATTGAAACCAGATTAATAAGGCCCTGATGAAGGAAGTTAATTCCGAAATGCATTGGCCTTCCTTATGGCACCTGCATGAATAGAGATTTACAATCTCAGAATACTATGAATAAAAATTCAGTAAAATTAGATAAAACGGACTGAATATATGATTCTTCTTACTTTGGATATATATTTACCATAAACTAAAAGAAACCACATAGTAGTGGACAAGGGAGTGCAGCCCGCACCGCTGGCTTCACAGCCAAGGTCTTGGAACGATAGAATAGCCCATGGACTCGCCAGAGGACAAGGCACCACTGTGTTCCACATCCCCTAGTGAGGACAAAAGGAAGCATATAGCAGTCTTTATGCCTCCTGTGGCATGAGTTAATATACACCTAAGATGAGGAGGAAGAAAATGATTTCATTGAAGAGACAATTGATGAACCAACGCCTGTCACTGTGTATTTCAATTAAGGATTTCAGTAACACCAGCTGCATCAAGGCACATTACATAAACCCTCTCCCCATTAGCCACTGTTCATCCAGGTACAACCCAAGTTGATTTGTTTGGTGGTGAGGCCACTGAGAAGATATGGCATGCCTGCATTCACAAGTGAGTTTCTCAAAGCCAGAGCGTGAGAGAATTTATGGCTGTGGGCAAAAAGGTGGTGTTCTCTGTGGCATACAGAGATGGAGAGGTGTGCCACCAAGGGTGGTCAGGCACTAAATTGTGAATTCACAAATGTGGTGTTAGCTCAGCTCTTCCTGGTAGTGGGGAGAATGTGCCATCGAATGAGAGGCAATGGCCACAGAGACGTAGACCAGTGTGATGGCTCATAAATTAGAGGAAGACACAAAGTTACAATGTTTTCATTATAAGTCATCTTTATTAAAACAAAAAGGATTGGATGGAAGGTCTCCCTGTATCTATCCTGAAGTTTCCTACTAAACTAAAACTAAAGATCAGTCTGTTTCAAGTTGTCAAACTCATAAACCGTCTGTGTGTCCAAAACATAGCAATCTGACCCTCACACTAGAAATAAAAAACTAAGGGAGAAAGGGATTGTCTCTGAGTAATGTTTGGCAAAAAGTGTTAATAACTAAAGCAATTGGAACCATCCAACAGAAACAGTCTTATTCAAGGAGAAATCCTTGCCCTGGCTATTTAGGTACTATGGCAAAAAGTTTCTCTTTGAAACAACAGTGTCATGAGGATGGCAAGTGTCTTTCAACAATTCCTTTGGTTCTTTATACACTGTCCAGAAGGTTCTTGTGTAAACAATATGTTCCAGAACATGTAGCTCTTTTTGGGTTTCTTTGTACTGAGTTCACTAAAAGCATTTTATTTGGAGGAGAAATTCTATATAAGGTTTTCTTTAACCTCTTTTGTATCTTAGTGGATTACCGGATGTGCTCCTCCATCTGGAATCCTCCTTTGGGATCTTCAGGTCTCCTGGCATACCCCTCTGCCAGGTATTTTGCTCTTAACATGAAAAGGTCTTTGTTCAACTTCACAACATCAAATGCCTGGTACATCTAGCCACCAATGTCTTTTCCGTGTGCTTTCTCAGTTTTGTGTATACTTCCCTATCATGTGCTTTGCAAGATAAGTTTCTTTCTATGACTTTAGTGGACCCCCTGGTATACTCCTCTGCCAGGAATCCTTTAGTACTTTCTGCAGATCACCTGGTATACTCTCCTGCCAAGTATGTTTCCATAATGTCTTACACTGCCATATACCTTTGGGTTGAGGGCCTGGTATACTCCACTACAAGGAATCCCCTCTGCGGTCTTGCAGATCCTCCTCAAATGTTCAATGCCTAATGCCCTCCTATAAACAGAACTTATTTTGTTTCACTGTCCTTTAGTATGGCACAGTTGTATTACTTCACTGTGTTTCTACTTTATTTGCTTGCAGTATTACTTGTTCCAACTTTCCCCACATTGACATTTCATGTATGGGGACTTGTTCAAGTTCTGACTTTGTAATTTATTTGGTCGGTATTCAGATATTTTTTCATTTGTTTGCTTACATGCCTGTTGGTACGCCCCAGGTTCCCCAATTGCTCTGGGCAGACTCACTGGTATCTTCCCATGTTCCCGACCTGTGACACGTCGCTTCGATGAAGCTTCCTCTCTGGGACGACTTCCTTTGCACTGCAGATCTTCCTTCAGTGCTCCCAACAGCTCTGCGTTTCCCTGCTGGCTGCTCTTGGCACCCAGGATCAAGGACTGCAGATTCTCGGCACAACCGTATCTCCGCTAGCTCTGCTGCTGCTCCCGGGGCTCAGACGGTCCTCCAACATTGCCTGCAGCGTCTCTCCAGGCCTCGCGCCACGCCGGTATATAGCTCTCACAGTTGCGAGCTGTTGTCTGGAAGTGCCTGCGCTCTTGATCTCCGCCAGCATGGTCCTTTCCCATACTGCTTCCTTCTCTGCCTCTCGAGTGTGGATACCATTTTTAAATGTCCCGCGCACTTGAGATTCACCAGAACTAGTCCGCACTTTGAACTTTGTGTTTCTTTCAATCTGTATCAACTCCTTCCTCTTCCTCGTCTCAGTTGAAGTCCATAGCATTTCTAAAGTGATGTTGTTTAAGACTTTTACTTAGAAAAACATTAGAAACATTACAAACAGGAGATGTTAAGTGTGTGTTGTATATGAGAGGTATGAATGGTATTTTGTTTACAGTGATTTGCAGGAAGGAGTTTCTGGGTTTTGCAATGGGAGGGATTTGTATGGTGACAACAAGCCATCAAGATTTAGGAATTGAGGTTGTCTTCTCTAGGAAGGGAAGAATACTGCATCTCTCCTGGTGGGTTAACCATCATTCCCTGACAGCCGTCCCTTCCCATGTGATCCTCCCTCATAGTTCCACCCCAGGGTTAGGATCAGGTAGCCGCTGCCGTCCTTTGGCCACATGGTAGGAGATCAATGCTGGGGAATCTGTGATGACTCCACAGGATTTATCACACCAGGCATGGGACACATTACTATATGGGTGATGCATAGAGTTCACGATTTCCCCATACAATGAAGGAAATGCTGCATCAAAAAGGAACACCTTCAACTGTGCTGCGCAGAGGTCCAAGCACTCCTTATTAAGGATCTCTAGAGGAGGTGCCATTAAAAGTGCAAAAGGGTATTTATTTCAACCTACCCGTTGCTGATCCAAGGAGACATCATATCGACACAACATAAAATATGAATATTTTCAAATGTAGATGCTCCCAAGACACATGTATTTGGTTCAGTTTAGGTACTCTACACTAGCAATGTAAAGTTCTCCCTTTGTGTGGTCTGTGGTAGCACACCTGTGCAGACAATTGATCCATGTGTATATGCTTAATTTGTTCACTGTTTCATAACTGGGAACAGTGCCAACCAGTGTGAAAGACACATGACTAACAATTGTTAAACCCCTTAGGAATCTTAATCCGTGTAACAAAATCAAGCCAAAACCCATCCAAAACAAAGGTTTCTAGGAACAGAAATAGACTCTAATTTGTCACCAGTCTTTCAGTGCCAGGAAAGGATTCAAACGTTGGGTGGCAGCTGTTCCCCTTTACAAGACATAAAAAAAATAAAGCATTCACATGGTCTCACATGCCAAGCTACACGAGACCATTCCAGGAATTTGTGCACAATGATCACCGGCACCACTGGTTTGGGAGGGTCAGTAGTAAAAGTGGTAGAAACAGGAACCGTCGTCTATGCACTCAACTAGTGGAGCAAAGAGAACATGAACAAAGGTCGAGCCTTCAGCAGTCCCCCCTCCCAATTAAATCAATGCTTCCATGACAGGTTGTAACACCCATCTAGTATCCTAATTTGCAGGATGTGGACACTTCAGGATGGACAGGTGTCTTAATTGCCCTCGTAGGGTGTGATTTCTGAACCCCCCTCCCCCACAGGTAGGGCTGTGTGCAGTGGGCATGGAATCAAGTCATATCTTATGATCAGGGGTGCCTCAGGAGTTCGGCCTAAGGCTTGGGACAGTATTCCTGAGTGTTTGCTCCCTTTGACATAATTAACAAAAATATAGCCAGGACATTTTGTGAAGTTCTTTTGGACTCCGAGAGACATAATTTTGAAGCATTACTCAGAAATATGAAACTCAAACTTGAAGGTAGTAAGTTAATATATTTAATATCACATCTATTTCCTACAAGCTATAATTCTCATTGCAGCTGCTATGGAAGCAGCAATTATAACATAGCATATTGCCATACATATGAAGAGCGCTATTGCATAAGCTAAGAGCATGATTTACATTTGATAAAGAACATGTACAAGTAATCATTTAGGATACCAGCTTGAGTTAACCTAGAATTTGTTAAATTGGTCTATACTAAGCTATGGTATGGTCGGGAGTGGGTTAACATACCAAACGCCTGCAGTCTCACAAAAATGCATACAGTTCGACTTCCACATTTAAACTTCCGCTTCCGGGCTCGTTGTCCTGCATACAAATTGACCATGGTTTCCCGTCACTGCTCGGGGACTTCCGATTGATGTACTTTCCCAGCCCCCAAGGATTCGAGTTCTCCTGCTGGGCTGTGTCCTGTTACCCCGTCCGCCTGTGCTTTTTATCTTAAGACTGGCCTTTGGTCTGCATATCATGTGTGCGTCATTTCTGCCCCCCCTGGAAAGTTAAAATCTAGAGCTTCAAACTGTTCCTGTGTTTTGCTTCGCTTTGAACACATGATTCACCTATGTGCAAACTGAAGAAAAGGGTGCTGCTTTTGACCATTGCTTGTTTCCCTTAGAGTGGATGGGCTTCTGTTCGAGGAAAGAGTAAAGCGTGTCATTTCCTCGGGGACAACTTCAGCCTCCAATATAGTAACTGAGCTTTTGAAGAGGTAAAGAGCAACACTCACTTTCACACACTTCTTCACTGTGTGCATGCATTGGGTGTCTATTGGTGCTTCCTGTTTTATCAGATCTAACTGGTGTAAAAAAAAGAAAGGCATCTCTCGAACTCGCTATTTGCCGTTTGACACAGGAAGCTGCTCTTTTGTGGTTAAGGTCTCTTCTGCTTGAACGAGGAAGCTACCATATCCTGTTTGGCGCCTTTTGCTAAAGCCAAGTAACAGGCTATGCGTGTGTTTTGCTAAACACACACGTTATTCTCTACAGCAAGTGTGTGTCTACATCTGTCTCTTGGCACTAGCTCTTGCCTTGTTTGGAACCGTGTACATTGTATTCAACGCACATTAGTGGTCACTCGCTGTTGCCATTACCTGTGTCATCAGTGAAGTCGCCTGATCTGTGACTAACTGTCTTAGCTCGTTTGTCCATTATCCAAAATTCATAACACAGGTGCATATCAATGTCCTAAAGCCCATGGAAATATGCCTGACATTACCTAGCTTCCACGTGCAGATATAAGGTAAAAATGCCCTTATACAACAGAGTATATACCCGCAGTATTAAATATGAACACCGGGGGACTCCCTTCTAGGCCTTCTTCCAAACAGCACTGGTTATTTGGCACTGGTGCATCAAGAGGAATGCATAAGTATCCTTAGTGTGTCATGGATAGACGGCTATCTAGCTGTCAGGCTCAGCTGCCATGTTCTTCAGGAACACTTCATTTGGGTTTCAAGCTTTCAGCCTCTGGCTCGTCTGAAGCCCAGGTAAGTGTTGTCTGTCAATCGGGCCATTTCCGACTGAAGGTGCTCTGGAAAGGTCTCCTTTATTTGTCATCTCACCTTCGGGCCTCAGTTGTGGCTTCGCTGGCTTTTGGCTCTCTGGACCATTGGAATTCTTTTCTTGAGGCAATCAGCATATCTTATTCGATTCCTTCAAGTCTTACAGAATCTTGCTGCTAGAGTAGCAACTGAAACTCCTTTAGGAGTGCATATCATTCTTATTCTCCATTCCATTCAATTCACTGGTTCCCTGTGCTTCAACGGATTATCTTTAAATCTTTGTAAATTGTACATTGTGCCTTATATAGGGTGCAGAATACCTTCAGTTGAAATTCCACCTCAACACTCCCCCTCGAGCTCCTCGTTCGCAAGATGCCCGTCTCATCCAGGTCCCGCATTTTTAATACTCTCATATCGGGGCTGAGCATTTTCAGTGGTGGTGGCCACATTGTGGAATTAGCTCCCGCGTCCGCTTTGGGCTACAGAGAACTATCTCCTCTTTAGACGGACGCTCATTGAAACCATACTTTTTTTTTTAGACTATTTAAGTTCTTTTCCTGGCAGTCGTCCTGTCCCAGGTTTTATTAGCACAAAGTTGCCTTTTTGGTAGACGCGGCGCTTAAGAAATACTGTTAACAAAGCATAACATAACACTAATGAGAATTGAACACAAGTACGCTCAAATATTCAGGAAATGAGGAACACCAGGCATGGAAATATTTGCAATAAGTGCAAATGAAAAAGGCTATGTTGCCACCTCCGCTTTCCGAAAAAGGAGTCCTTTGCCCTGTATAAAACCTATTAAGGGATCCTTTCATCTGCTTCCTAATCGCTTACTCATAAATGCTTACTGTAGTTGCAAGTAGCTGCCTTCATTATGCTTACCTCAATTTAGCAGATGAAACTTTGGTTGTCATGCAGTGTCAGTCATCTTTCACATTTCCTCGCAATTGTCTCACAAATGTATCTAGAAAATGTCATGTAAACTCATCCATTGAAACACCTGAATTATTTTTGTAATTTAAATTTGTTTATTTGTAAATCCACACACAGGAGAAATTATACAAGTATATTACATGTAGCATCTCAGGTCATGTAACCCAGAGTCCCCATCCCCTACCCTTTGCTTTCCCCGGCGAGCATAGTTCTCAGGCCTTAGTCAGAGTGCCTTGGTGGCAATGGCGGGTGGTCCATAGCGTGAAGGGCCCTTGCGATCAGGCGCGGTTTGTGGGTCAGGGCCGGATAGTTCCGGTTGTAGTCTAGCACCGGTGGCCAGATATCTCGAAATCGATGAAGCAGTCCCACTTTGGCTGTCGTGACTTTCTCGGCTATCAAAATATCCTAAAGTTTGACCCAGCAAAGGGCCATCAAGGGCCCGTCCGCAGACGTCCAGGTGCAGGCCACCGTGATCTTAGCCGCTAACAAGAACTGGGACATCAAGGCAGCTCTTCTCCCCGACCGCGGGTATGAGCCTGACAGTGGAATCCCTAGAAGGACCTGTTCGGGCGTGAGCGGAATGGTCACCAGGGTGACGTCTTTTATGGTAGCTAAGCAGAGAGACCAAAACTCCTGCACCCGGGGGCAGGTCCACCACATGTGGAAGTAGGATCCTGGGAAGCCGCAAAGTCGCCAACAGTGGGGGTCTAGTGCCGGTTGGAAGTGGTGAAGGCGTAGGGGGGGTAGTACCAGCACAGGAGTAGCTTATGGGCACACTCCCGGTTGGTGATACAGCAGGATGTCATCCGCGTTCTTGTCCAAATGTCCACCCACGTATGATCTTCAATGGTGTGCCTGAGGTCTATTTCCCATTGGGACTTATAGGAAGGCCTGAACTGAAGGGGGTCCTCCTGCAGCAGTCTATATAGGGCCGAAATCTTTCCCCGGGCCGGTAGGTCGCTCACCGTCAGTTCTAGCGAGGTAAGGGGTCTTGTGGCCGCCGCTCGGGTCTGTGGGTGGGAGCACCAGTGCCTGAGTTGGGCATAGGAGTACCTATCTGTTTCCGCTAACTGGAAAGTCATCTTGCAGCGTTCAAAGGTTAGTGGGGAGTCTCCTTCAAAGAGTAGCCCTAAATTGGTGAGGCCCCCTGCAACCCAGTTTCTAAAGTTTTGGGGATGGGCCCCGGGGGAGAAGGCTGGGTTGAGGAAGATTGTGGAGAGCGCACTCAAGTCTCCTGGGACGCCCCGGTGTCTGCGAGCCCACTCCCAAGACCTAATTTTTTGTTTTGTGGCTGTAAGATTGCCCGGCCAACTTCGGCGTAAGGCTGTGGGTAAGAACATGAGGAAGCGAAGGGGGCGAGAGAGGCATGATTGTTCGATTTCCACCCATTTCGGTCCACCTGTAGCAAGCCCCCTTGCTTGGAGGTGGGCCAGTTGTGCCGCCATCTGGTATTTACGGAGGTTGTGAACCCCCAGGCCTCCCAATCTCGTGCTGGCCATCATTGTTCTCCGCGGGAGGCGCGCTTTCTTCACCCTCCAGATAAAGTCCACCATCTTTCTTTGGAGCCGCTGCAAAGGGGGGAGCGGAATGGTGATCGGGAGGGTGGCACAGGCATAGAGGAAGCGAGGAAGTACGTTCATTTTGCACGCCGTGATACGGCCTAGGAGGGAGATCTCTTTCGATTGCCAGCGGGTCAGATCCTTTTCTAGTTCCTCGAAGAGTGACGGGAAGTTAGCCCGCTAAACATTCGTTGGGCGTGCGGGGATCCGGACCCCCAGATAGGGGATCGATTTGATGCTCCACTGGAACGGACCTTTCTCTGCTAAGGACTCCCGTTCAGCCGGCGTCAAGCCCACTCCCAGCACCGCTGACTTTTGAAAGTTAATTGCAAATCCCGAGACCATCCCAAAGTTGTGGATTTCAGTTAAGGCCTCACTCATGGATCTCTCAATGTTTGTAATAGTGAGTAGAACGTCATCCGCGTAGAGGGCCACTTTATGTTGCGCAGCGCCAGTGCTCTGGCCACTGATTCAGGGGTTTTTCCAGACTCGTTGAACCAGCGGCTCCATGGCCAAAGCGAAGAGCAGAGGGGACAGAGGACATCCCTGCCTCATTCCGCACGAGAGGGAGATTGGGTCTGATAAGCGGCCATTGATTCTCAGCCTCGTCCTGGGGGTCTAGTAGTTTGCAAGGATCATTTTCTGAAAGGTCAGACCGAAGCCAAAGGCCCCCAGAGTGAGGCGCAGAAAAGACCAGTCCACCTTGTCGAACGCTTTGTTTGCGTCCAGCGCCAATTGGCGATCTCAATTAGGTCCAGAGCCCTGCGGATATTGTCTTTCGTCG
Organism: Ambystoma mexicanum; assembly: GCF_040938575.1. NCBI lineage: Eukaryota > Metazoa > Chordata > Amphibia > Caudata > Ambystomatidae > Ambystoma > Ambystoma mexicanum. The sequence continues at coordinate 1,481,900,658 of NC_090921.1, forward strand.
ACCTGTGGTTTATGAAGCCTGTTTGATCCGGGTCTATGATATTAGGGAGGATAGGTGCCAGACGGTTAGCCAAGAATTTTGAATATATATATTGGCATCCAGATTCAGAAAGGCGATTGGTCTGTACGAGCTAATATCATGAGGGTCTTTCCCAGGCTTGGGGATAAGGACTGTAATAGATTCTTGCATTGTTGTGGTGACCGTTCCAGTGGCCACGAATGAGTTGAAGAGGCGGGCCACTAATTGGGGCCAGAAGATTTTGTAGAAGCGGGTGGAAAATCCATCCGGGCCCGTGGCTCTAGATTTTAGGCTCTTAGTGGCCGCCTCCACCTCCTCGGTTGTGATCGGCGCTTCAAGGTCTTCCCTGGGCGCCAGGGTCAGGTGCGGGAGGGCCGCCTCTCGAATATATGAGTGCTACTTGATCAGATCTTTCATGGCCGCCGTCATTATTTCCAAGTGGTGGGCGGTTGCCAAGCGTACTTTCTCATGGTCAGCGTAGTGGATCACCCCCTGCGGATCACGGAGGCCTAGAATAGTGTTACTGCTCTTCACCTTCGCCAGTTTAACCAGGAGCTTGTTGGCCTTATTGTTGTGGGCGTAGTACCATTGCTTAGATTTGGTTAGCAAGTTCCCCATAGCCTCAGCGTAGTGAGCTTCCAACCGTTTCCTGGCCATTTGTAGGATCCTGTAAGATTTGGGGGCCCAGCCCTTCCTTTTGTGAGTAGCCTCAGCCTCGCGGACTGCAGCTTCCAGGGCGGCACACAACGCCCGCTTTCTCTTGTGGAATGCGGCACCCTGGGCAATCGGCTCACCTCTGAGGACTGCTTTCATGGCGTCCCAGGTGTTGGCCGGAGAATTTTCCTCGTCCCGGTTTTCAGCAAAAAAGTTCTTAATGGAGTTAGCGATTGAGTCTCTCACTGCCATGTCCTCCAGGATAGGGTCATAGAGGCACCACCGGCTGCATGGAGGGGGCTCCGGGTCATGAGACTGCAGGGTCAGGGTAACTGGGGCATGATCCTAAAGGATCCGAGGGCCAATTATCACACCATCAGTGAAAGACAGGATCTGTGGGGAGGTCAAGATCAGGTCAATTCTAGAGAAGGTACGATGCACATATGAGTAGAAGGTAAAGTCCCGTTCGTCCGGGGACAATACCCTCCAGGAGTCTACAATGTTAAATGTACGAAATAGGTGGAGCAAGCCGGTGGCCAACTTCAAATCTCTGGGAGATGGGGGGTGAGATCTGTCCTTGAGGGGGTCCGGAGCCCCGTTAAAGTCTCCTCCCATGACGACATGTCCCTAAACGAATGGGAGGAGAGAGTCCTCCAGGTCCTGGTAGAAGCCCTCCTGATACTCATTCTGGGCGTACACCGAGATGAGGGTATAGAGTATTTGACTGCATGAAGCGACCCTCCTGGCACCGTAGTGAATCAAGGATCTGAGGCGTCCAGTCTTTCGCGAATAAAATAGCGGTGCCACCCTTCTTAGTCCCGTTAGAGGTGAGGAATTGTAGCGTAAAGAGTCTGCTCCGCAAGCGGGGAAAGTCCGCCAGAATCAAATGCGTCTCTTGCAAGAAAGCAATCGTAGTCTCGTCTTGTAGCCTCTGTAGGAACGATTTCCTCTTTGGGGGGGGAGTTCAGGCCCCTAACGTTCAAGGTGGTGAACTTGAGTTTCAGATGCAGAGGTTGGTCCGGACGATCCACTTGCTGGCGGGAGGGGAGTCGTGGGGGAGTTAGGTCAGCCATGGACGTGAGAGCATGATTGAGTTGAAGTCTCCTGTGGTCGAGGGTTTTTAACTGATCTAACTGGTCTCCAACGGGAGAAATTCACATTCAAGAACGACCTCCAACGGGAGGACCGAAGTGCGGCCAGGGGGGTCGATTTAGAACTATCGACATGGCCCCTTAGCGCCAGGGCTGTCATCCGACAGCGCCAACAGGGTTGAAGGTCTATCCAAGGGTAAAGTGATGACATCCACCTTGGAGGGGGTTATGGACCGCATAGGGTCTGTGGCAAGATGTAAAAGCTTCAGACAATTCCAGAATCATGTGTCCGGTGCAGGCATCATAGCACTTCATTTAGGTTTGCGGTTCCTCTGCACTCTTGACCATGGGGTCTGTTTCGGTTTTGGGGAGGTTGCATCCAAGGCCGGGCTTGTACGGCCCGGAGCAGAGGGGTCTGAGGACCCAGGGGAGTCTGGACAAAGGATTGACGCTGCATCGTCGAGGTGGCTGATGGTGCGCTGAGTGCCCTTGTACAAGAACTGTAGGGCCGTAGGAAAGAGCCCTCGATAACGGATCTGCTGGTCCCGGAGAAAGAGTGATAAAGGCCGGAGCATCCTGCGCTTTTGAAGAGTCAGCGGGGAGAGGTCTTGAAGATCTGTATCGGGATTCCCTGGAATGAGAGCTCGTCCTTAGAACGGCCAATCGCTGCTATGGCCTCCGTGGTGGTGTAGAAGTGGACCCTAGTGATCACATCCGGGGGGGTCCGTGTCAACCACACGGCGAGGGCGCAGCCTGTGGGTCCGATCCAGCAGGAGTTGGGTCTCATCCAAGTCTGGTAGGATGGTCTGAAAGAAGGTGCTAACGTATTCCGGGAGCTCCCGATCGGAGATCGAGGCGGGAACCCCATGGAGGCCTAAGTTGTTACGGTGAGAACGGTTTTCCAAGTCCTCCTGCTTATGTTCGAGGATTTCGGTTCTTGCCACCAGCGACTGGACGGCACGTTGAATTCCCGTTAGCGTGGTGGAGTGGTTCGTGGTCAGGTCCTCGACCTCTCAACCCTTTGTTCGATGCCGGCGACTCTTTGCTCGGTCTGCTCCAGTTTAGCGGTGAGTTCCGACATGCGTCTGGAGCGCCCACCATCACATGCAGCAAAGGGTCATTTTGGGCCGTATTACGGGAGCATGCATCCAAGCTTCCCGTCGCGTCCTCGCTGTCGGCGAGGGCGTTATGCGCTCGAAACAGTGCAATCCATAGCCCAGGAACTCAGCAGCTGAGGGCTCGCCATCACGTCCAACGAACCCAGCTGGAAACGGGCAAAATTAAGGCTTAGCCGCGGATCCGAGCGGAGGCCATCGGAGGAGCTACCTCATCGCTGGCACTCCAGGCCACGCCGAAATACCTGAATTTTTGAAGTGATGACCATTTCTGCTCTTAGTGTATGTTAACATTTCACTGCTTTTACAAGTCCTCGTTCAGCGTCTGTAATCTTCGGTTCAGATATTTTGGACTATAACTCCCATCAGCTGTATCAAGCTTAGGCAATGTTGAAGGAACATGAAATTTAAGTCTAAACCTTCTGGAGAGCTGCGGTTTAATTGCTTGTGTTCTACATGGTTAGAACACAAGCAATTAAAAAAGAAACAATTTGGCGTGCCTTTTGGAGTGGGGCAAAAGGGGTGCTCCTCAAGCAAAGCAACTATTACAAGATGCATCCACAAGTGTTTTACACTTGCACGCTGTAAGCTAATACACTTGCCAAGAGCCACAGTGGAAACACTCACCTTCCCAGCTAATATAACTCCTGCACGATTTAGAAAGTCCCAATGTGGTGTTCAGTAAACACATTCGCTGTCTTCAGGTCAAGGGCTGGCTCTAGATTCCTTCCTGTTCCTCCAACCACCTGTAAACATTGTTTCATTTACAGTTGATGCCCTGCAGATCATTGAAAAATGTGACTTTTTTGTTTTACAACATCCATTGGTCACATATGGGCAGACATTACAATTTGTGAAGTTAACTTTAGGGTTATGGTCCAATGCATCAGAGCTGAACACAAGAAAGCCATTAAAAATACTGCTATAGAAAAATGTAATACAGTAAAAACTTACATGCAGCATTGGGAATCCAAGGATGCTGATTAAGCACACATGCCGGATACCTGAATGGCAGATAGCTGGCTAGCAAGGAGCCAAACACAAAATAAAAAAAGGCTGGATGACCAAGCCCCTGATGTTTTGCTTGATTTGCTGGTCATCATCCAGATACTTGGTTATCCAGCTGGGAAACCTTATTACCTAGCATTTATTTCAGCCGCTGTACTGCTAGCAATGTGAGATGCCAGTAACTTACCTGTTAATAAACCGGGTGATAATGCTTTACTATTTCTCTGATATTTGGGTTATTTTTATAGACTGATTGCGTATGAATTCAGTGTATGCTCTTTAAGGTGATATTAATCCATTTGGTTCATAATTTATGGACCGCTTAGAGTTTAGGGAGGGGTCTCTGTGTCTTAATGCTTCCACAACCCTGTTAAGCACAGAAAATGTGTGTTTACTAGTTCTGTGGTGAATTGAGTCCGTTAGAATTGATAAATTACGGTCCAAAGTTTTCACTGCGGGAGCACGCAAATGTCTAAAATGCATTCATGCCCTACATGAGTTGGGTTTGACGGCTATGAAGACCATAGTCACCTGGAAGTTTCTGGCACTTTACAGAAAATGCATGATTGCAACAGACAGTGGAGGATTTGCAACATTAAAAGAAGCAATAACTAAAAACAACGAAGCCACATTACTTGAATGCCAATTGATCCGCCAAGCAATCATTGTCGACCTGGGAGAAACCAACCGGACCCTAATAGAGAACCCCGACAAAATCAAACGGAAATGATACACCAGTGACTGGATCGCAATTTAAGAAGAAAGACAAGGGCTGACTGAATCTACTCCCAACTGTGAAATACTTAGTGTTAGTTCAAATGCCCCCCTGAAACTCGTATGCAGATTATGCTGGTCTGAGGGCATTGTCGAGTCATTAGAACCCCTGGTACTTTTATGTCCGGAAATGGAGGGCAAAAGATATCAACTCATGTTAGAATTCTCCAAGAACTATGTAGGAAGGTCAGCAAAGGATTGGTGATTGGAACTTCAAAGGGGTAACCACATTTCACTTACCCTGGCCTTTGTTGATTGAAATCTTTTCACGAATAAAGCTCTGCTTAAATCAGGGAGGAGTGGACTAGGGAGGTACTAAGGATGAGTTTGGATCAAGGCCTGATTATTTAAGAATTAACCTTGTCTCTTTGGTTTCTCGACTCGTCGCTACTTTCCTTCCAATTTTATTGTTCTTAACTTCCTCGTTTTTTTTCATTTTTTTTCATTTTCACATTGACTCACTTTGCTTACCTTATGGTTTTAAATGTCAATTTAAGGCAAAATGTTTTTCTTTATTGTTGAACCAAATAAAGCCTCATAATAAAAAAAAATGTATTGGCTCATCCATTTAAAAAAAAAAAAAACTCCTTTCTTGCTCACTAAAGTCACAGGTCACAGTAAGCTCTTTTCTTCCACAAGATGTTTACATGGTCTCAAACAATCATGTGATTTTGGAGTGTTCAAGTTGGTGTTTGCAGCTTTTTTCTTTATTCCAGTGAAGAGGAAGGGCACAGCATGGGTTTGGAATCGCACCTGGTAAATCAGTTTCCGAACAGTCACTGGTTCCTAACGTCACGTTTCTTCACAATTAACATTTGCCAGCTGTCTCCCAGAGAAAGCAGCTGCACCAGTGTTTACAAAGTCCTCTAGCATCTGAATGAAATCATGTTACATTTTATGTACGTTTTAACCAGTTCCAAAAACAAAGGAGCCCACTGAAAGGTCTTTATCAGCCCTTCAGACCAAACAATGAGTCCTCTGATGTGCGCATGGTGATTTGCAAGGTTCCCTGTTTAACTTCTAACATAACCTTGTATTTTGTCTGAATCTACCACATTGTGTTCTGAGTAGTTCCCCAACAAAACATCCAGTATTTCAGACCGAGCCACATATGTGATCATATGTAAAAGATTGTTGGTCAATGAGATCCAGTCTGTTCGATGGCAAAGCTAATTCGGAAGTGTCGTTTTTTTGCATAGTCGAAGAATATTCAAGCAATGGGAAATGTGTGCACTGCCCTAGCTATGGTCCCTGGGCACCTCTCGCTGATTTTCACCTGTTCTGTACATGGGAAAAGTTTCACGTTTTGTTTTCCTCAGAATTTCCTTTAAGGACAAATAGGGCCTATTCTGTAAGGGCTTCATTTCCTCCCATCACGCCACTCTTGTATTCGGCTGTTGACTACTTACACACACCAGGTATGTTATTTTCCTCATTCAAAACCAAACTGAGCAAACAAGCGCTAGCTACTATGTTTGTGGGTTCTAGTGTCACCAAACCAAAGCATGAATGTATTACAGTAGGTGCTCCTTGACACAGGGTTCGAAATTGAGGGGAACTGGGATCTATTTGAGCTGGGATCTATGCAAGCTCCTGCTTGTAGCCTAGAAGAGCCTGGTTAGCATCGCATCAATAGTTACCAGGAGCTACTTTTGACTCCCCAGGCCATCTGATGTCGAACAACCACACCTAAGTGAGTTGCACTCTGTGCATTTGGGACAATCTATAAATAAACATTAGTCCACATCTATATGATGTTTAAAGCATAGGGGGTCATGAATAATGGACATAATTATATTTTTGCATTTTATGTAGAAATTGGATTTGCAGAGCGCTATTACCTAGCTCCTTGTTCCCCACTGGTAGCTCCTGGTCACTAGTTAACACTAGATGCCCAGGAGCTGCTTTTAGCTCCTGCTTATCAAACACTAATTTCGATCCTTTTTGACGTTTAATATTTTTCCTGCCATTTTGTCATAATGATTGTAAACGTGATGCCTAGGGTGTAGGGACTGGACTGAAAGCAGTGGAAATGTGCACTTTTGAAGAAGGCACTGGAAAATTAGGAGCTTTCAAATGTAGGTGTGATTAGCCAGGCGAATGCTTGCATTTGCTTCTGATGGCCAGTGCCTTGTCCTGTGTCTCACTGTATCATCAGTTCCTCCAACCCCCCTATCGACTATGCTTGCACTGACCAACCTGCCCCCCATCCTTCTTCTTGCAGAAGTGCTTGCGTATTGTCCTGTTGCCGGTGCTGTTCCTCATTGACTTTCTCTTCACTCCGCCAGCTTCTGGCATTTGCCTCCTCCCTCACCATGCGCCCACTAGTGTTTGAAATAAAAAAGTAAAAAAAAAAGGGGTCTCTGCGTGGTGCGTCTGATTTCATTGATGTTCCTTTAATGCTTTGTCAAATTTCTTTTAAAAAAAGACTGCACTTTTAGGAACTGGATGTATGCCGGGTGCTAATAGTGATAATTCTGGTATTAATTTCTTGCTTTGCTTGTGCCTACCACCCTAATACCCTCCATTTATGGAATAGATTTACTTTCCGATGTATATTTTTACAGAGAAATTTCCAGGAACGAATATCCCCACAACAAGAATTCCACCCCAAAATCTGTAAAAACTGTGTTTTTAATCTGGATATTCTATTTTATTTAAAAAAGTAAATCTTCAAATTACAGCCAAGCAGCTTGTTAACAGAAAAGAAAACCTATCTACTCTACTGTTCTCACTTATGTTTTTATTAACAAAACCATACCCAGCTTATTATTCTAATACTTATTATAATCGCAGCAACATATATAATCAAATATAAATGACTATTCTTGAAAAAATAGAATCTTCTAACATCTGGGGATACTCAAAATGAAATACTTTGTTCTGTATTAAATGATACATTAGTCTGAAGAAATAGTTCAACAATATGAGGGAAATGCACACATTGTGCTTTTATCAAGTTGTACCAACAATCTGTGGTCTCTGGTAAGACACATTTCTAAATAATTTTCATTAAGTGACATGTTGTATTATAGGTTTATGATCATCTAAGCTTTTACATCAGTACTATAGGCAAGGCTGTTTTAAATGGCTCGGATTTTACTGTTGAAATATCTAGAAATTACTAGCAGGTAGATCTTATTTTGGACAGCAGGTCCTTGATGCATTAGTGTCTCACAAGCATCAAATTATACAATTGAAATGAAAGAAGAAGCAAACAATTGATTTTAATTGGCATTATGAGTCTATTGAGGGAAGAATCCTTCATTTTCTGATCAATGTTACTTGGAAAGAATGATGATTATTTAAATTGAGTTTATTTTCTTGGGAATGAAGGTGGGAAGAACTCCTTTACTATTCTTTTAATGAGTGGAAAACTATATTCAGATTATTACTGTATAAACTGTGGTTTTCCCAGGTCAAGAAATGTACTGATCTCACCAAATATGTGAGCTACGTTGTACACCACACTCACAAACCCAGATATATTTGGCTCCTGTGAAAACCCAGGAGATTAATTAATACATTACTGCTGTCAGAGAAAAATATGCCCTGTGCAATTGTAGATTTGAGGACAATTTCTTTTAAATCCACTTCCCCAAAGTTTCATATACAGGCGCAGTCCCCCAAAAATATTTTGAATTTGCAAGCTGGTATTTAAGTGACTGTTGGGATGTTTGTCCGAATTAGCTAGGATTATTGTTTCGGCTTGTCTTTGAAAATCCCAGGACAGGTAAGGACATTAACCAGCTTGCATCTTTGCCCCCCATATAAGCTCTTACTTTATCAGTCCTCATCCTCACAAACTCTGTTGGTCTGGATCTGTCGTGGGAAAGACGGTTACCCCATCTGGAAAGTGCCGCCTTTTCCAACAGCTATGTAAGGGTTGACACCGAATCTGCTTTTCTCGTCTCAAACAGGCTCACCTCCTTTTCTGCTTTTTCAAAGCTCTCCTCCTATGTGTTTGAGGTTAAATACCAAAGAAACTCCACCCATGCAGCATCATTTGACACACAATTATGAGACTAGACAGAGACTGTGGTAGGTACCCTTAACTTTTCAGACCTACTAAGATTCTACTCTTTGCTACATTTTCCCATTTAATTATTTTTCAAAAGGTGATGTTAACTATGAGTTTTTTTTATTTTTGTTTTATATATGCTTCTATAGCGCCGTAAGCCCGCAGGCATCAGGGTGCTGAGAGACACAATAAGTACATGGTGATTTAGACATCCAGATCTCTGGTTCCGGTGGATATCGGAGGACTATTTAAATAGGTGGGTTTTCAGGAGTTTTTGAAATTGGAGGTGATTTTCTTGGCTTCTCAGAATTATCGGAAGGGCATTCCATATCTGAGCTGCCTTTACTGTGAACGATCTGCCCATACCGGATTTGAGCCTGTATTTCTGTTCGACTAATAGGTTCTTACCAACTGAGCGAAGATGTCTCTTGGGTGTGTAAAATTCAATATTTTTCTTCAAATATTGGGGCGCTTTGCCAAAAAGGCATTTATGTACCAAGGTGAGGGCTTTAAATTCTATCCTGTCTTTGACTCGCCAGTGGAGAGATTCTCTCGCTGTGTTCACATGGTCTCTTCTAGCCAATTGTTTTACAATCCTGACTGTGTCATTTTGTATGACTTGACAGGTATGTATGTCTTTGGCGCTTCCCCCAATCAATAGGGCATTGCCATAGTCCAGCCTGGATAGCACTACTGCCCTGGCAATGGTAACCATGTTGTTGTTATTCAAGAACGGTCTGATGGCCCTCATTAATCGCAGATAATAGGCAGTGTTCTTAGATTCGCCTGAGCCTCTGAATTAACTGAGGAATTCATCATCATACCCAGCGTCTTTACTTGACTGGAGACTGTAATGATGGCTTTTTTAATCTGGAAAGTTTTATATTCCCCACCCAATTTTTCCAATTGACGGCTGGAGCCAAAGAGCATCGGCTCCGTTTTTGAGTCATTTAGGCACATCAAGTTGGATTGCATCCATTCATCAATTTTGCTATATGTTAGGCCTAGTTTCTCGCTGTCTTTCTGATGTGATCCCTCTATCTCTATTATAAGTTGTGTATCATCTGCATAATTGCAGAAGAACACTTCCAGTTCTGTCAGTAGGTCACACAGTGCTCGCATGTATAGGTTGAAAAGCATGGGTGAAAGGCTCGCGCCCTGTGGCACCCCAAACAAAATTTGGGTGGGGTCTAAGAAGTTGTCACCCCAGTGAACTCTGGCTTGACGGTTGGTAAGAAAGGAAACCAACCACTTCAAGGCCAGGTCCGAACAGCCTATGTTGTCTCTGAGTGCTCTGACCAGCAGGTCGTGGTCCACCAGGTCGAAAGTCGCACTTAAGTCTAATAACACCAGAATCCCCATTTTCCCTTTGTCCATGAGGCCCAGCATATGATTTTGAAGGTCCAACATGGCTGATTCCGTGCTATGAGCAGCTCTGAAGCCAGATTGCCGATGGTGTAGGGATTCTTGTGTTTTCACGTGGGCCTGTAATTGCTGGGTAGCCAATTTGGCCAGTATTTTCAGGATGAAATTGGTGTTTGTTTATGGGACGTAGATTCCCTGGGTCCTTTGGATCTAGCCCCACCTTCTTTACTAAGGGGTGATTGTCACCTTTTTAATTTCTTCCGGAACGGTGCCTTCTTTGAATGATGCATTGATGAGCTTAAGTAGTATAGGGGCAAAATGCTCCTTGTGTTGCAAAATAATGTCAGGGGGTAGGACATTTTCAGCGCACGATGTAGGTTTCATAAGATCAAGCAGTTTTAGTAATTCTGGTTCCGTTATAGGTGTAAACATAAACGTTTCCCGACTCTATTTCTTATTACACTCATAGGTGCTGTCATCCCTTTTTTGTCTGGCTAAAATGATGTTTTGCCTGGCTTTGGCTATTTTTGCTGTAAATGCATTTTGAACAGTGTTAGTCTTCTTTAGATGGAGCTAATGATGGTGTGAGAGTTGTCGGTTTTTCCACGCTCTTTAAAATTTTAAAGAGTTTGCTTGTTTTGTTGTCTGCTGACTCAATTTCCTTATTAAAGTGGTCAGCTTTAGCTAGTTTGATTTTTTCTTTGTATTTCTTATTAGCTACTTTCCACCGTTCTTTATTTTCAGTGGTTTTGTCTGCGAGCCATTTCCTCTCAAGGGCTCGCTTCTCTATTTTAATTGCCTCTATGTCGGAGTTGAACCATTTCTTATGGTTACTATTTTTTCTAATAAGCTTAGTTTTGAGGGGTGCAATCTCATCTGCTAGTAGTTGTATTTGTGCATTATATACCTTAAGCATTTCCTCACAGCTGTCTTTCTCCTGAAAAGAGGTAAGTATTTTATCTATGCATAGACGAATGTGGTCAATGGTGATTTTTTAAAAATTTCTACTGGTGACCTTCGAGTGGGGGTTGTCATTAGTGCCTGATGCCTGAAGTTCAATATTTTGGGTGACCAAGTAATGATCACTCCATATGCAAGGCTCTGTCTTGCAACTAGAGAATTTGAGGTTGTTCGCTATAATCCAATCCAGCTGATTACCTTGTGGTGTTGTTGGGCCCTCATTTATAATACTAAAATCCATATTTGTTAATTGTTTCTCTAAAAAGATGGCTTCCTTGTCCCTTTTGTTTCCCCGCCAAAGATTAATGTCCCCCACCACCAAGTTGAATACATTGGTAGATTTAAGCATGGCTAATTGGGAGCATAGTTCATTGGAGAAGTCTGAACTCAGTGAGGGGGGTCTATATATGACTATAATATTGAGGCAGTTATGAGGGGTGATAGTAAGTTTCATGTGGATTGTTTCACATCCTTCACAGCTAAAGGAGGCCTTAAATAATGTAAGCGTCTCTTTTGCTATGATGGCGACTCCCCCACCTACTGCTCCTTCTCTATTGGCGTTATAAATGAGGTATCCGGTTGGAAGCGCTGCCTCACGTTAGCCCTCCCCTTTGCAATGTAAACTTAAAAATGCATTGGAATATTTTCTTCCCTCATAATTCCTGGTATGGACATGTAACATTAATAAAAATTATATATTCAGATTCACATAAATATTGTGAATCCAAAGACATCCTTTTTTTATAATGGTTTGTATATGTTATAAATATATGCAAGTTAATTAACTTGTACATTTCAATATATACGTTTTTATATGTATGTGGTTGTTGCTATTCCATTGAAATCTGATTTTTTGTTTTGCAAATCTGAAAAATGGTGTTAGTTGTAGCCGAAAATGTATTTCCCACTTGTGCTCTTTAAATGCATTATTAGTGCACTTTTCCACTGTAGAATGTATTATTGTGTTGTATGTGTTGGTAGGTTCCTGGCATTAAAAGACATCTGCTGTAATGACCAAAATTACCTTATAATAGGCTGTTTCTAATGGTGCAGACACCTTCTGCACAAGTCTTAGTTGCTCTGCCGCGTCTAAGGCCACGGTTTGTGTAGACGTCTGCTTCTATGAAGTTACCATTACTGACTGATCATGCATTCATCAGTCTCTTACCAGATTGGCCTTTTAGACAAGCTTACAAAAGTACAATCTTGAATATCCTGAACTTGGAATTAATGTTAACTTATTTTTTATATATATAGTTCTATATATATAGGAAAACAGGCTGTTTTCCTGGGTACAAACTGCTGTGCCATTAACCTGTTTAATGTGTTGGTCACATTTCTGGTCAGTACGGTCTGTATTAATTGAAGCTGAGCTCCTCAGAAACACAGTTTAATTGAACCAAAGGTCACCGCTTAGGTTCACCAAACATAAAAAGTGCATGCGAGATTCTATACCATGTGACAGAAACATGCTATTTATATTGCCTTTATTTTTATTAAGCCTTAATTGTTCTGTTCACAAATATACTAAACCTGTAATGTAATTTATTAACATTCTGTTCATTTCCTTGTAAAATACTAATATATAAGTTACACAGTTTATGATGTTACTTTTTTACATGGCAGCCTAAATTATAACTGTCTTTTAGCATTATCTAAATTCGTTTTTCAGTAAAACATTTGGTCGTGGTGCATTTAACATTATTTACGTGCTATTTCAGTTCAAGAAATAATTGAGCTGACATTCAATGGAGAGCATTTCATTAAATCCAATACTCTACATTCGATGTAGCAGGCAGATGGGCCGTAACTGTCTCTGTTGCACATTACTAATTAGAAGCAGTGTAACCTTGAGAGTAAAAATGGACGTTTATTAATTTCATAAGCTGCAAAATAATACCTGCCAATGTGAAATATCTTTGAATGTCGGACCACTGTGGATTTCTTCGAAAGGGTAGAATTATGTTAATATGTATATTGCTGAAAATGGTTACTGCATGCTATAGCTGGTGATGCAACAATCTGCAGCATCTTTTAAAAAAAAAAAATATTTGTTTTTGGTTCAATTACAAAAATGTAGAACCTTTACAAAAATGTTTTAAAAGAACAATAAAATATTGCAATTGCATTTACATTTTTCATTATTCATTTGTATTTACATCCTTATCTCAATGATAATGGAAATAGACTTTACATAATATTACATTTCAACTAAAATAAGAGAAGAAGATATAAAATATTAATTCTAAGCAGTTAATATCATCTAATTGTTAAAACTGAGAAGCTCTTTTTCTATGTGCTTACACAGGCTGACCAATTCAAATACAAGGGGTTTGTGTATACCTTGCATCCTTTCACAGATATCTGTGTATCATAGAAGTATATACTTTTCCGCAGAGTATTGCACATATTTTTTTCGAAGTTCGAAAAGGGATGTCGACTGGGCGTGTTCCTAATGTTATGCCTAGTGTGACATCTACTGTACCCATGGAGGAGATCAGTGTCAGTGCAATGTGGGGTATTCAGGTCAGGTCCACTTGCAAAGTTTATGGGCAGATTTGAAAGAGGTTTGTGGTGATATTTTTATTGCAGGGCAGAGGAAATTCCAGTGATTAGGGCAGAGAAGAGAAAAAGATTGGATGCAAGAGGTGGTACAGGAGGAGTGGGGAAAAGTTGAGTAGGGTGCTAGAGCATTATGTGTGTAGTAAGGGACGATTCAGTTGAACAGATATAGGGGCAATATTGCCATGCATAAAAATGCACCACCTAACACACTCCAGCCCACCACTACACACACCCGCCCATCCCTACACACGCCTGCCCACCGCTTCACACACACACACCCACCCCTTCACACACACACACACACACACACACACCCACCCCTTCACACACACACACACACCCACCCCTTCACACACACACCCCTTCACACACACCCACCCCCTTCACACACCCACCCACCCCCTTCACACACCCACCCACCCCCTTCACACACCCACCCACCCCCTTCATACACCAACCCACCCCCTTCACACACCAACCCACCCCCTTCACACACACACACACACCACACCCTTCACACACACCTGCCCCCTACACACACACACCCGCCCTCTACACACAAGCCGCCCCCTGCACATACACCCCCACCCCCTACGCACAAACCCCGTCCCTGTGCACACACTTGCCCCTACGCACACACTTGCCCCTACGCACACACTTGCCCCTGCGCACACACTTGCCCCTGTGCACACACTTGCCCCTGCGCACACACTTGCCCCTGCGCACACACACACTTGCCCCTACGCACACACACACTTGCCCCTGCGCACACACACACTTGCCCCTGCGCACACACACACTTGCCCCTGCGCACACACTTGCCCCTACGCACACACTTGCCCCTACGCACACACACCTGCGCCTACACACACACACCTGCGCCTACACACACACACACCTGCGCCTACACACACACACACCTGCGCCTACACACACCCACCCACTCCCTACACACACCCACCCACTCCCTACACACACCCACCCACTCCCTACACACACCCACCCACTCCCTACACACACACCCACCCCCACCTACACACCCTCACCTATACACACCCACCCAACCACCCTCTGGGGAGGAAGGATGGCTCAGGCAGCTTGTTTGTCTTGGAAGCAAACAATGCAGCGCAGCACAGGTTAAAAACCCGATCTTGTGCTTAGAAACCACTTACTGGTATTAAGCGCTTTATAAAAGAACAATTAATTAATCTCCCACCCCTACCCTCCCCCCACCTGCTGGATGTCGGCACATTGGGTTGGGAACGGAGCATACGCTCAAACATCCCTTCTCTCAGATGCTAAAGTTCTGCATTGTGAGAGGAAACCTAATCCTTGAATCCAAATGCAGTTCCTGATGTCACAATCATTCAGTGATTAGATTCAAATCCTGCGGCTGTCCAAACTGTTATGTGGTTTAATGTTCCTAACATTTTAATGTTCTGGTCAGTGTTGTGATAAATGAAGTGAGCACCAAGTTCAGTGGATTCATATGTATTTAGTGATTCAATTTTGTAGCCTGTTTATTATTCCTGACCTGTTTGCCAAATATTAATATGTGAGCTGTTGGGAAATCCCTTAAGGTTGTCCCTCGACCAGAGATTGACCATGACTCTGTGTGAAATTAGGAAGGACATTTCTTTTTGGTGAACCGATTGGTTCCGTACAAAATTACATCACTGATCCAACTCTTGAGTAATTGCAGGAAGATTCGGTGGGTGGAGAATTTTGATTATGCTGGTAATGCCCACTCGACTCACTCAGTGGAAAAAAAAAAAACAGGCGATGAATGAACATCGTACCTTTCAGGCTGCTGTCTGGCTAAGAAAGCCCTTCTCAGAGAAATCAAAACCAACAGACCATCGTATTACGAAGAATTTACTTGGATATGGCCAATATCAAAGAATATTGGCCATATCCCTCACTGTGCTGCAACGTGAACTTTACAATCTGTAGTTTATTTGTGCCATAAAATTAATAACCAAAATAAAGCACAACAGAACTTTTATCAATGGTTGTTTCAGTTTTTCAGGTGTGTCTCCATTCACCAGTGTTCCGGGCCTTGTCTGCACGCCTCAGGCCCATCCATCCCCCCTCCATTATCAAAGGCAGTTGGCACCAGTGGATGTGCGCTGCCAAAGGGGGCTGGCAGGGGCGGGAACGGCCAAGGTGCCAAACAGCATGTAGACTTCAAAGGTATCTTACCCCCAGGGGCCATTGTACACATGGCCTCCCCAGACCCAGTGTCTCTAGGCATGCTCCCCTGAAGCAGTCCGCGCCCCTGCAATCCACATAAGACCATGAAATATACACGTCATTCATTCACATACATACCCTCTTTTCTAATTCTTATAAACCACTTGATATTTATCATGAGAACATCTTTGAGCACTGCAAGTCAACTCGTGAGCGTGCGACCTGAGAAACTCAGTGACCACTGCGAATCTGCTTGTTGTCGTGCTACCTCTGAACATCTCCCTGTTCTCCTGCCACTAACTACCCTGCTTGCTGAATCAAACTGTTTGTTGGTGAAGGTAAGGGCATGTCACCTAAACATATCTCTTTGATCTCTAAATTTCGATATATTTTGAACGAACGTACCCAGTAGTGTTATGTTCATTCGTCTCATTGCCATTGACTTGAGTTTAATGTGTTATGTTATCGATATAACAATTATCATCAGTGTCATTTGTCATCGAATTGCATCCTTCGCGGACCGTGTCTATAATATAAGCATGTTTCCTTTTGATGCACGATAGGGCCGAGTAACATGTTCTGATTTACGTCACATCAATGAATTGTTAATGAAAGTTATCCTATTGATACAGCCGGCCACGCTACACTGCTTTTGTGCTGGTGACCAAAACATACTTGCCTTTAGAAGAATGTATGGTGTAATTCCTTCTTTCTCACGATTTAATGCAAAGTCATTTTTGAATAATGTTGACCTTTTCTTTTTGCAGAACTTCTAAGACCCATGAGAAATCTGAAGGCACTACAATGCATGTATTCCCAAAGACTACAGATCGAATAAGAGAATGGGTCAGATATTGCGGATATGCGCCAGAAGAGCTTGAAAGTAGAGTCAAACAAGTATGTCTTGCAGGACAAGAGGGGTGATAGATACTGCATCTCCAGCCTGCACTTTACCCCGAATATGTACGACCCATCCATGTACACAAAGAAGAATCAACTCAGAACGACTCGTAAACTGCTCCCAAATGCTATTCCGACTCTATTCGGTCACATGCTGCCTCAGGTGAGTCACGGTTCCGGATTTAATAAAGGAGGCCAAATACATAGTATTCGACAGCAGCTTGATGGAGATTATAAAGATGCTGAAATGTGTGCGTTCAGTGAGAGGGGAAATATGTGGGAAGCCATTGGTGAATGTGACTCGTGTATCACAAGGCAGTAACCTCAAAATACATGCCACCTGTGAAATGTTCCATGAAAAATTGTCATGGTCCGCTCAACCAGTGCTGGGCAAAGTGCCAGCTGGCAATCTACTGTGTGCAGCAGCTTTACTTTTCAGTGGCTCTAGTTTCATTAAGTTGTCCACTTTCTGTCAATTTGTGGGACTCCATTTCATTTCTAAAACGCAGTACTCCAAATATCAATGTCAATATCTATTCCCTACCATTAGTAAAGCTTCGAAAATTGTCTGTTCAAAGTACATTCTCCGAAAAATGGTTCAGGCTAGCTGGCGATGGACAGTGTGACAGCCCCGGATTTTCAGCAAAGTACTGCACATACCACTTTCAGGACATGGAAAGTAAAAAAATGGTGAGTTTGGTGGTCGTGCAGGTGTCCAAATGTAAATCCTCAGTGGCCATGGAGAAACTTGGTTTTATAAAATCACTGGAAGATCTACAATCAAGGGGAATGCAAATCGACATCATAGCCACGGATAGACACTTTTCAATAGCCAAGACAATGAGAGAGCAGTTTCCAAATATTTGCCATCAATTTGGTGTATGGCACGTTGCCAAATCCATCAATAAAAGAATCTGAGCTGCAGGGGAAAAAAAGGTTCTGAAAGTATTTCACAGTGGTCCCAGTCTTTCAGCAACCATCTTTGGTGGAGCTCCAAAACTTGTGATGTGTCTGTGAAAATTCTACTAGAAAAATGGCGGTCAATGATGCACCACTGATCCAACGTTCACTCTTAGACAGAAAACCAACATTTCCACCAATGTGAACATGGCCCTTTGTCGCCGGAGCAGGAATGGAAGAAGTGGTTGATTCCATCTTCACCTCCACAAAAAGCCCTTGAGAAGATTGTGTTTGATAAAACTCTATCAAGAGATCTGAAGGGACTGGAAGCATTCTGTCACACAGGAGATTTGGTGGTGTTCCACAATATGTGCCTAAAGTGCAGGCCGAAGAGATTGCATTTCGGCATTCAAGGGATGAAATATAGGCCCTTACTAGCTGTATTAGTGCATAACGAGAATGTAGGCCGTGAACAATCGGGGACTGCAGGAAACCTTGGGATGCTTCGCTACACTATGGCCTTCACAAAAAGAAGCAAAAAATGGGTGGTCAAGCCAGTATATGAGGAAATGGAATTTGATTTTGTGAAAGATCTTATTAATATTTTGGAGATGCATAATCATGGAAATGCGCGCAATGTTGTTCCGAGTACTCATACATTGCCACAAAAAATTGCCAACATGCCCTGTCCACCTAAAGCAGAGCTCGTGGAACAGTTTAAATGAAGGTACAAATGATTACCATCTGTTTTTTTGATCAACAATGTTTTTATGAAGTGTCCAAATAAAGCATCCAATTTGTCTTTCAAAATGTATCCTGTTTGTAAAAAAAAAAAAAATTCAACTAGTGCAGTTTTTAAGATTGCCTTACAATGTAACGCTATGCTTTCACAGTTCAGTTTCGTCAAGCTACTGTGGGACCTTCAGTGATCGTGGGAGGGCCAGATGGATAATGGTGTGAAAGAAACTTTGGGGTTCGGCAGTTGCCTTACCATACAGTTGCCCCAATAGCTGAATAACTGCTCGCCCCACAAAAGGGATGAGACCTAGGCTACATAAGATACTCGGCATGCAAGAAGTACTGATTGTGAACAAGAAATAGAAGCACTCTGACCAATATATTCATGGGGTCATGTGTTGGGGGTCGTTTATGATGTAAGGTAGGGGTGGGTCGGTTGAGCCCCCGGCCAACATACATTATACGTGAAAGTGGCATCCTGATCTTGCACTCTTGGCGCGCACCTCCTTTGCCAATCTACTGCCATGGGGAAGGAGGCTGTGACATAAGCAGAGGTGGGGCTATTGCTGGACACACTTTGACTCCATTTTGTGTACCCTCGACTCAAATTTTGGAGTAGGACACATTCTGTCATGGCAAAGTTTCCCCTACCCGTCAGCAGCGCCACGAACAGCGACCTATGACAGCCCCCACATTTTTCCTCCTGTGCCCGTGCTTCACAATTTCAGTGCTCGTGTATGCGGTGAGACAAGATGTTGCAAACTAAGAATGTATCTTCATTATGAGTGAAGGTCAATGTTTGCTTGCGAGCTGAGGAAGCCCACACATCACACACACAGTATACGGTTCAATTGTTTTTTGACCTTGAGAGAAAGGGACCATTCCGAAAGGAATTGAATTAAAGGAGGGGTGTAATAACGTAAAATATGATACGGTTCTCCATTCCAAAACTGGACTAAGGAACATGTAAGTTCAGTTTATGAAAAATCGTTGATCCGAACGGAGTCTGCGTTACGGTCTGCGTTGCGCCAAGAGAATGGAAGCGCAGAATATAATGTAAGTTTGATTTTTGACGATTTTATGCCCGAATGAGTGAACTTATCGGTGTTCAGTCAATTGGTCGAAAAAAAACTGGTCGACTGCAATTTGGTCGACGCAATTTGGTCGAAAACCAAATGGTCGAATTTTTTTTTTATTTATATATTTATTTTTCGGGTTTTCGTTTAGTAAAAAAAGGGGTTTTTAGAGAAAAAAAGGGGGTTGAGGGGGGACCCCCCCAAACAAATTTTAAAAAAGGGTTAAAATAAAAAATTCGACCATTTGGTTTTCGACCAAATTGGTTCGACCATTTGTCTGGTCGACCAATTTTTTTCGACCAAATGTCTGGCAACCGAACTTATCATTAGCTGACCGTTATTGCTGGGTTACATTGTACTTGTTTGTTCTGTGTGGTATATTGCAATGAAACGCAAGTACAACCTTTGTGTGTACTGGTCTTTCTAACATGCACATGGGCAGTCCAGCATCGAGATGCAAGTAGACCACCACTCGGTTCCCCCAGGTTTAAGGCTAATATTTCATTAAAATGCCATCTATGTGCACCTCGAATTGTAGCGTTAGCTTCCGCATCCCGTTTAGAGCTGAACCTACTCCATAGCACTATCCTCCGAAGCAAGTTGTGGAGTACTTTCCACGTTGTTTTCTCTGTTCACATTGTTTCACGTCTGTGCTAATCGTTAGTTTTAACACAATGCCAAATTAATAAGTAAAATGATAAATTGTAATAAAGATCGGCTACTGAGACACATTTCTGTTATGTTTTCCAAATGGGTACATCCTGCCATCTGCGATTGTCATTGATTCCAGATACCAACTGATGGGTTTTTCAACCGTCAGCTGCAGATACATGTCAATAACTGGATATATTTGACTCTTCTTTGGGACGATCGCCAAGGGCCGATCTGCCCTTACACGGAACCAGCCATTAGGAGCAACAAAACATCCTTTACAGTCGTCTAGCACCAAGCTGATGCAGAAGCCTTGCAATTCACCGTGCGACCAAAGCGCTTCTTTTACCCAAAACGAACACCTTGTGTACCCAAAGGGAACACCGCGTGACTCACGATAAACATTTGCGGATCGAGAGCAAAGAAAAAAAAAATCCAATTTGATTGAATATGGCAATCGCTGGATGTTCTCGTAGTGTTTATTGTGAAATAAAAGTACTTTACAAATTGTACAGTCTTGCCGTTTCCTTTTTAAAATGCAGTTTAATATTCAGAATTGTGACGCGCAGTGTTGAGACAATGTGTGTTGATTTCCGGGTTCTGCGTCACGTAGGTGATGACTGGGCGCGTTTGGCTACGCTGCCCACTAACGTCAAGGAGAAAGGCGGAGAATATCAGTAGGTTTGATGATGTCAGGCTCAGGGGCGGGGGATATGATTTAGTGCCGCAAGGGCAGTCCTGCTTGGGCGATGCAGCAACGGATAAGAATATCACAAAATGGCTGCGCCCTGCTGCCTGATTTCACGTGTTCAAAAGTGAAAAACCATGGTAAGGTGCATAGGAAATGTTTGTACGATTGATCAACGTATGCTTAAAAACACATGCCCGAACCCTGGGGACAATATTTCTGAGCGCACTATTCCTTAGTATTGATAAAGTGATGATGCCTTTTGTTACTGCTGTATCACTGTTGCAAATTTAAAAGTGTTTTAGGCTGCAAGTAAAGCTCTCCTAGTATTAGTTTTCTTTTTGGTTCGCTTTAGAATTAGCAAGTGTTCTGCTGTGTGAAAGAGCCAGAGGATGATTTATGCAATGATATACTTGTGTAATATGAATATGATTTTTAATGTTTTTAATATGGACTCTGATGCAATAACTTGTGTAGGGAACAAATTCTCCTTTTAATGTTTACTTGTGCAGGTTTTATCATATTTAATATGTATTTTTTTGTGTTTGACTCTGATGACATTTTGTCGAATAGTTTTCCAACAACTTGAAATTGGAACCTTTCTCTTTAGAGCTAACGATGCATGATTCTAACTTTTCCACCGTCCTGCGTTATGTAATGTTTACATTAAGTTCAGACGCTGAGCCCTATTTGAATTACATGTTTCACACTTCCTCAAGACCATTATTTATCACATTTAGACACTTAGACGTTTTTTCCCAGTCGCTCAACTGTCCTGCAAATGTCCTCAAAGTTCCTCAAAATTCTGCCGTACTGTATGCGTTTCCTGTTGACATGCACGACTTATGTAACACTGAGGATGAGATTGCTGTTATCTATTCTTAGAAAATACCAGGCACCCTCGTCTGCGGATTTTTATGTTTTATATAAAATGACCAACTATGAGGATGTTATATTTGCAGTTTTAAGCACTCTAGATGAGGCCTGATTGTTAAAAAGCACGGCTCTGAGGTAATTTAATATGTGACATCTCATTGTACGTTTTATCTATGTATTGATGCACATGGTTGATGGTGAACCCTACTTATTTTAATGTGCATAATTGTATTGTCTCAGACTTCTATTAAACAGTGTTTTTTTTATTGTACTTTTATGGGCTATGCTCTAAAAAGGTTGATTTGACTTGACCAAATATTCAATTTTGTGTTCGTTCTTATGTTCAAAAAGTGCTCTTTGAGTTCATGCCAAAAAAGCTGAAACCCTCCTGGTGTTTTTTTCCCTTCATCTGAGGGTTGTTGTGCAATAAGGGCCTACCATCTTGGAATAACCGTCTATCAGAAACGTATGTATATGGACATTGTGGGTTTTGATCATGCACTTTGCTCAGTAACACAAATGCAACATTTGTATAACTAAATGAAGAAATTGGAAGTGAGCATTAGAAATTAACATTGTTCAGTTTTATAAACAACCAATTCGCAATGTTAACCAAATGAAATGATTTCCTTTTTAAAATGTAGTATCTGATTTGACATAACAAAATGACCCCCTGTAAAAGACACTTTTAATTTGCGCTCGTCATGCAGGTATAAGCAACGGCTTTGTTAGTTTTAGCAAACATGCACCGGACTACAAAATATTCGCCCAGATAGGAGACAAGTAGTGTCAGGAGATGTAGTGTGAGGAAATGAGCTAGACAATGAGCTAGACATTGGGCCTCATTACAATGTTGCCGGTCCGGTAACAATGGTACCGATAAGCTTGCCAGTACCGTTGTTACCGGACCGGCAAACTACGAGCTCTACTCGTGGGTGCCTTTGAGCCTGCACCGGCAAGCAGACCTACACGGTAGCGTTAATAACGGTGCCGGCCTCCCCATTCCCATTGACTCATTGGGAATGGGGAGTAATTTCTACCGGCACCCGGCGAAGGGGAATTACCAGGTTCGATGGGGCCAGAATGCCCCGGTACATCCCCATTGCCAGGTGCCGGTAAAAAACGGACTCCGGCGGCAGCCATGCTGGTATTCACCGGCACGGCTACCGCCACCCTTCTAATGAGGCCCATTGTTTTAGTTCTGAATTTGATATGCTAGATACAGCTTTAGGGGAATATTTTATTTTTACTCCACATTAGTACGTTTTTTTTTTTTCCCTGTCATGGAGTTCATATGTAGCCAGAACGGATTCTCTTGCAGGATGTGTTTCATCTGCTGGTCTTTGCAACAGTAAGTATTTTTTCCTCACAGTTGGAACCATTTGGTTCTAAGAGGAGCAGATCAGTTGATTGGCTCATGCAATTTTATTTTTAAGGTTAATGCAGAAGCCTTACCTGATCACGTAGATGATGTATATTCCCCCTTTTCCAAAATCATAGAGCCAAAGGGATGGAGAGTGTCCCTCTATTCTATATTTATCATGATGTTGGTCGTAATGATTTGTCGTACACTGCTGTAGATCTATTAATTTAATTTGGCTAGCACATCCTAACCATAACACTACACTAGACCTTCTATTTAATGGTGTCCAGATATTTTGATATAATTACACCGGGAGAAGTCATTCATCCCTACCACTGCTCATTTTGCCACCCTGGAGAATATGTTTAAAGTTAATGCCAACATACTTAAGTTCCAGAAGAGGCATGCTCCTACATAAGTTTGCATTTGTTTGAGCTATTCAATGCTGTTTGCACCTCGTAAAGCTGTTAAAGACCTTACTTTTCTCCTCTTCCTTCTCTCTCCCCTGCTAATCTATCTGTCTGATCGTCCTGACTGGCTTTGTGGTGCCCTCAAAGTCTCACAGGGCACCATGCCCCCTCTCCCCCCTTGACCAGTCACCGTTCACTTCCTCCTTGCCTACCGCGCACTTCAAGCCTGGGTCTGCACCCATGTAGTCCTTTGCCATCCTTGCACTGCCCCCCGCACCCTCTCCGCTGCCCTTTCTCATTTGCACTTGCACGATATGAATGTAACAAGGCCTAGTTACCTCCATTTCCCCTCCCTTGTCTTGTAGCGCTTAGAAACACTTGTGTATAGGCACGATACAAATACCAAATCATATATCAATTCCTGACTGTTATTTCTCAGACAGATGACGATGGTCTGTGCATGCAACAAATGAAGTATATATGTATAATGTGAAGCAGGGTGTCGCTGGATTAAACTAACTGATGTAACCTTGGAGAAAAGAACATATGTGCCAGTGGGAAACATTCTCTTTTTTTTTCTCTATAGCATGTTCCTCTAATGTTGGGAGATGAACAACAAATAGACCATTCAGAAGTCTATTCCTCTTCTCAGTTACGGATAGTCTGTCACTGGAAACTGGTTCAAGCCCATACCAGTCTAGCGAATACTTAGGAACTGGTGTAGATCTGCAGCATATGCTAAAGTCAGGGAGGTAAATTATCTTAACCATCTACCCCAAAAGCGTGTGTTGAACAGTAGAATATCAACTGCTAGTTTTTTAAATGCCTTTGCCTTGGCTTTATTTGCCTCAACCTCACTGCTACCTCTCATTTCATCAAGTCTTTCTGCCTCCATTTTCATGTTATTGTGTGGATTTAGCTCAGAGATGGCTTCACTGGTGATTCTACCATCTTTTGAATTTTTTTTTATTGATGTTTATTGAATTGTTGAGAAATATTGCAGAAAGGTAAATGATTTTCTACAATTCCAAATACACTGTATATTTAAATTCCCCTCACACCCGCCCTTGTGAATGCTATGGGCTGTTTCCATTTCTTCAATCTTTTAAATTTTGGCCAGCACTTATTAACCTGGCCTATCCCTTCATCTCATCCCCTGCCATTCATTTGTGACCATTGTCCTTGAAGGCTTCCCATATTTGACTTTCATCACTCTTGGATGTCTGCAGCTGTATGCTCTTGGAAATGTGGTATCAAGGATAATGGGTCTAGAACATAGTACATGTATAATCAAGTAAGGCATGCTTGCTGTTTCCAAAATCCTGTGGTGCACAGCAACCCTGAATTATTCCGACTATCTCCCTTACTGAGATTGAAGATATGTTCTTACATCTGGGCTTTGCTGTTTCTCTCTCTCTCTGCTTGAGATAGCCAAAAGCAGCAATAGGTGTACCTACTTCTGCTCTGATAACCTCATGCGGTTAACCCTCTTGACTTCCTCCAACATGGGTGACCCTTATTTATTGGAATGCTGAAGAGCAGGTAATCGCAACTTGACTGCCAAATCCCTAATCTCAGTTTCAATAATCCTTACTTGTTCACTGAAGGAGTTTTGGGAAAATCGTTAGAACATGCAGCATTGACCCCTTTAAGACAGCCTTGTTTAATCCTGACATTCCACTTGATTGCTGGCTTGTTTCCTAGCTTTTCAGAATAAAATCATGAAATGATATGTTTCCTAATTCTTAGCCAATGTTTAATGCATTCACTTTAGCTTGATGGACAGCAACTGGTAAAATTTAAAGATTGAATGCTGCTCTTTGTTCTAGAACGCCTTCAGAAAACCCAGGAGGAATGTACTTACCCTCTTGTACTCATTGTCCACCAAATAACATGATTGCCTGTAGCATACACATTGGGCAGCTATCTGTGTTATGGGGATTTTGTTCTCTGCCAAATCATCCGTGTAGCGGTATCGAAGCGTCTGATGTGTCCTGAAAAATGTGACATTATTTGGTACTAGAAAGGATGAAGAATAAGAGCAGATGGAGAATACAATGAGGGGAGGAGATTGATTGTAATTATGTGGATCATTTGGCTGTAACATTTTAGTTACGACGAAGGTACAAAATATATATTCACATTGGTTTATTTAACGCAATTGACTGTGAGGCAGTTTTAAGGGATAATGTTCATAGAATGTTCTTATGGTGTTTGTTTGCATGATGGTCTCAAGAAGTGCTTGAACTACCTAGTGGGACTGGTAGAGGATTTTCACCCAGTTTGTTGTTAACATACGACTTAGTCAGATCTGAAATTGTAATTCCAGGGGAGCTTCTAGGCCTGGTGTACGAGTGGCTTGGTTGAGAAAGGACCATGTGGAAGTCTGCATGTGGTTCAAAGACAAAAGGAGAGGAAGAGGATGAGCTGCTCTGTCAATGACATTCTAGGAAATGTTTTGGGCCTGGTGCTACGATGAGAAATTATTTTTGACTGAAATCGAAAGGTTTATGATCTTCAGTTTGATCCTTCATTTTTAGTAGCCAGGAGAGAACCTCTTATTTATATAGTGCTAAATTCTCCTAAAATAGTGAATGCATAATAGCAGAACATTTAGATATATTGGGTCTGTGGTTTTGACAGACTTAGACTGGGTTTTGTTCTGGCCATACCTGTATCTGGGGTCCTACCTATTTACACTGGTGACGCATCTAATATTTCACCTGTAATTTTATAAATATTAGCACATGGCCTGTTCATCCGAACTTGTAAAAAAAAAATCAAGGCAGGGAATCAGAGTTTAGGCTAAGTGAAGATTTGTGCAAAATGTTGAAGGACATGATCACTGTCTTTTTTTTCAGCTGTGGTTTAGACCTTTAAGCCTTATACTGTGCCAGATTATCATTCTGAGCCTCAGCATGGTGCAACTATGACCAAGAAAGTACTAACTTACCTACTCACATAGGTTACAAACAGCCAGGATCTATACTATAGACTTGAAAGCTGGATGGATGTTAAGATGGATTTCTGAAATCTGACCTGGTTGGCAGAGGTTCAGATGGCCAGCCTAGTTTCTTGGCACAGGGTAACCTTCTGGACAAGCCAGACCAATTGTGGTGACGAACTTCGAGGGTGCCCTGCTGCTGTGTCCCCATGCCCTGAAACAAGCTGCAGTGGATTCGAGCTAATCCCTTCATCAGATGTGGAGAAATCGCCACTGTCCCGCCACTGAATCATCCCTGGAACTCCGTAGCTGAAAGCTGCAGAACTGCACAATTGCAGGATTTGAACCTGCAAACTAAGTGGATTCGACTGCGATAGTTTGGCCCGGAGTGCGCTGAGGGTTGGTGAGTACTTGTAACCCTTAACGGTGGCCCTTGGCACATGGATACATTTTTACGCACGGTTGTCCCCTGAGGGCCACTCTTCTTTATCGAGGTAGCCTATGCTACCAAGCTATTCCTAACTCTTGGATCCTGTTCTGCCCTCTTGGGGAGACCCTCCTTGAATAGTGGGAACTTAATCTTCACTGCCTCACCCGCCTTCCTGAGCTGCTACAGCCCCTGCAAGAGACCCTGTTTTTGCCCAACCACACGATCGCATGCACCTGCATCTGAAAGTACTTTTGAGCATAAGGCTCCTCATCATAGGGATTGGACTGCCTCTCATTTAGGGCTTGATAAGTGAAGGACTGACTAAAGTTTATTTGCACTATTTGCTCCCTTTCTTCACAGGTTGTGGACCCTCATTGTGCACTATTCCTTTAGGCCATTGGTATATGTATATATGTTTGATAGTAGTGTTGTTAGTTTATTTCTTACTACTGATATTTGCTTTGTGTTTGATTTAAAAGGCCTTTAATAAATGTATATGTATTTTTGATATATACACCTGGCAGAGTAATTTGTAGTGTCGCTTACTGTGTTTGCTCCTTGTGGGCTTTCAGTCACCCTCACCTGTCCTGAGACAGTGTTGACCGTCACCAATGCTAGCACAATGAGATTCTTAATGAAAAATGTATGTCCGGGACGTACGGAGCACTGGAGGTTCTTCTCCCTGAGTCCTAAAGCTATACATGATTAGATGTATGATTTGCTATTTATAATGCAACTTATGCAAGTGTTTCTAGGCACCATAAGACAAAGGAGACAAAGGAGGGGAGATAGAGGGATGACAAGACAAACAGTCTTAGTAGGCCTTGTGACACTCAGATTGTGCAAGTGCAACGAGAAGTGCAGGGAGGTGGGTACAAGGGGAAGTGCATTCAGGGCAGCAGGGTTCTGAGTAAGTGGGAGGACAGCAGAGGACTACACGGGTGCAGTCACAGACTGGAACAGCTGTGTAGGCCACATAGCAGTGCCAGGGGACTGGTCAATGGGGAACAGAGGGGGGGTCATACCCTGTGCGACTGAGGGCAACCACACCACCAGTTAGGACGAGCAGACAGGTAGACTAGCACAGAAGAGGGAAGAGGGAGAGATCAGGAAGAAGAGAAGAGGAAGAAGAGAAGAGGAAGGTCTTGAGCAGCTTCCGGAACTTCAGGTGATCCGGCTGAAGTTTGAGAGGGGCAGGGTGGCCATTGCAGAGGGTGGTACTTGCAATGGAGAGAAATCTACCCCCACTCTGTTTGGAGAAGCGTCTGACCCACAGAGTTTGAGGTAGTGGAGTGGAGGGCCCTGGAAGGAAGGTGTTTAGGAAGAAAGTGTTGGATGTAGAGAGGACCACCACCCCAGAAAGCCTTGCAGATGATGCAGAGGGTCTTGAACTTGATCCTCACAGCCACAGAGAGCCAATGGAGAGATTAGATTTCAGAGCTGGACAGATGCAGTCCCTGGGCTTGAGGCCACGGATACGTCTCGCAGTGGATTAGTTAGAGGGCAAAGAGTAGACTTGGATTGAAAAAGAGGCAGTTGCAGTAGTCCAGCCTGGAGAGAACCAGAGCTCTGGAGACAGTGAGCTTCTGGGGGAAGGTAAGAAAAGGTAGGATACCTCTGAGGAGGTGCATCTGGAAGTGGGCCTTGTTGGCAAGGTTTGTGATGTGTGGAGGGAAGGAGAGAGTGGAGTCAAAGATGACGACGAGGGTGAGGGGAGGGGCCTAAGGAGGGCAGCCAGAGGGAGAAGAGAAAAGCAGGAGCAGTGGTCAAAATGAGAAGAATCGTTTTCTTGATGGCATTAAGACAGAGGTCGTTAGAGGCGCATTCCTTAATAGCGGATAGACTGTGAGGGATGTGCAAGGAGGGAGAAGGTAGCCTGAAAAAGAGCAGAGTGTCATCCGTATAACACTGAATGTTACAGAGGAGAAAGTAGAGAGCAGGGGGGCCAGATAGACATTGAAGAGCCAGCGTGAGAGGATTGAGCCCTGGGGAACACCACATCTTGAAAGATAAGTGGTGGAGAGAAAGGACATAAGTTGGACCTGGGAGGGGCCGGTCCCAGAGGAAGGTGGTCAGCCACGCCGCGCCAGAACCTGTCCAGTGATGACAAGGTTCACACTAAGACGGTTGATCAGGGTGGCATGATTGACCGTGTCAAAGGCAGAGAGGTCAAGGAGGATGAGGACAGAGTGAGAGCTGGAGTCAAGTTTGGAGAGCAGATCTTCACGGAAGTTCAGGAGAGCAGTTTCCGTGCCTCTGGCCGATCTGAAGCCAGACTGATGGTCCTAGAGATAACCAGCAGATTCAGTGTGCAGGTTTAGCTGAGAGGTGGCCAGTTTCTGAAGGCGTTTGCCCAGGAAAGGAGTGTTAGAGATTGGGTGATAGTTGGCCAGGCAGGAAGGATACACAGAAGGCTTTTTCAGGAGGGGGTGCACAAGGGAGCGGGGGAATAGATCCAGTGGCAAAGGAATGGTTGCAGAAATCTGCCAAGGCTGGAGAGAGGGAAAAAAT
This sequence comes from Ambystoma mexicanum, assembly GCF_040938575.1. Taxonomy (NCBI): domain Eukaryota; kingdom Metazoa; phylum Chordata; class Amphibia; order Caudata; family Ambystomatidae; genus Ambystoma; species Ambystoma mexicanum. The sequence continues at coordinate 1,481,929,909 of NC_090921.1, forward strand.
GTTGTCTTTAATGGTTCTGGAGGAGCAGGGTAGCACCTGGATGGATGAAACTTTTCATAGAGCGGACTTGTCTAGAAACATCATCAGGTGTTAAAGGAGAGAGGAGAGGAGAGGGAAGGGTGGGCGGAGGGGGTCTGAGAGAGGTGGACGGAGAGAGATGAGGAGGGGAGGATAGCGTGGACAGTATGTCCTGAGTTTTAGTGGTGAAATGAGAGAGCAGGGCCATACAGAGGGCCTAGGAAGCCACAGGAGAGGTCTACCAATCCGACTGCAGTCTCTAGACTGCAGTCAGATTGGCCAGATTTTAAAAAGTTTGGCCGAGCTTTTAGAGGCTGCAGAGACTGGCCTTGAATGTGGATCCTCTTCTTGGAGTAGACGAAGAGTCTGTATCGTCTTTGGAGCAGGCAGTATGCCAGTTTGCCGGAGGATAAGCCCGAAGCCCTGCACTTCCTCTCGGCCACTCTGCACTTGTGTTTCCGAGCGTCCAGGTTACTCATACCGAGAATTGCACTTGGAGGCAGGCTTCAAGCTGATCCTCATGACAGTGTCAAGGATATTGGGAGCATTGGAGATGGAGAGATTACAGTTGGAGAGGGCTGTCAGCGTGGTAGTCATCCCACAGTGGTAGGAGGAGGAGAGAAAGTCTAGGCAAAAGCGGCAACTGACACCTGCTTAATAGGTTGAATGACCTTGAAAAAAGGTGGCAGTGCTGGGGTAGGTTTTGCAAGGGGGACAGACAGTTTCAAGTGGGAGGAAAGCAGAAAGTGGTCAGTCCTGGAGAGTGGAGTAGTGAGAGGGTTAGAGAGGGGGATGTCTGAGGATATGAGAACATCCAAGGTGTGTCCGGCTGAGTGCGTCGGACCAGAGGGAAGAATAGAGATGGAGAGTGCAATGGTTGCGGAAAAGCCTAGAATGGTCAGAGGAGTCCAAGTGGATGTTGAAATCCTTGACGAAGAAAAGGTTGGAGGTAGAGACAAGGAGAGAGGAGGGAAGATCAGCCCATTCAGAGAGGAGTAGGTCGACCTGGCCAGTTGGCCTGCAGATGGAGAGAGGCCAGGAGAGATGGAGAGCCTGCAGAGCAGGCATTCAAAGGAGGAGCAAACCTGGGTGGGAATGATGGAGGCAGGGACCCACTCGGGGCTGGACTGGCCTATAGGGACCTCTGGAGATTTTCCAGTAGGCCTCTTCACCCTGGGCCTGTTATGTGGTAACCTATTTTATTTCAACTTTTTCGCATAGGAAAAGGGTTTGGCTTGCTGAAAATGTGCTTTATGGGCCACATTGAACATTATTTTGAGGGCCTCTTTTGGCTCCCAGTCCACCCCCGGACCCACTCAGGAAATATCGGGGTCACTCCACCTTCGGGCGAATTGGTCCTGGGTTTGGAGAAGACCTTGGATCCCTCAGAGAGGAGATTGTCAAAACTTGTGACAGAGCTGGCCATGAACCAAGTGTCAGTGAGAGCGCGAACATCAAGATCAAGGTCTTTGAGGAGGTGGAAGATGTCAGAGGAGTGTTTGACATTAGAGCGAGTGTTGAGTAGCTACGTGGACCAGGTTGCCACTTTTGAAAGAACACCGGGGCGGGGTACAGGAGAGAGGTACGCACAGTGGTAGAGGCAGAGGGGCCCAAGAGAGGGTAGAGGTAGGAGGGGGTAGATGGCCCAGAGAGAAGGAAGAGGTGGGCGCCAGAGAGGAGGCAGCAGAGGAGCCAGAGCGGTAGAAGAGGAAAGTGGCAGAGAAGCCAGGGAGGTGGTAGAGGTAGTGCTAGGTGGTAAAGGGCCCAGAGAGGAGGCAGAGGGGTGAGCCACATAGGAGGTAGAAGGGAGTGGCAGAGGGGCCAGATAGGTGGTAAATAGAGTAGCAGGCGAAGGGAGTAAGTTGATAAGACGTGGGAGATGCCTATCCAGGAGGAGGTTGAGGCTGAGTGCCATTGTCTACGACAGTCCCATTTAGATAGCCATAAATGATGCTTTTGGAGGACCGGAAGGAGACAAAGAGGACCTCCCATCTTGTGCCACCATTCATGTGAGATGGAGAGAACAGTGATTATATGTAGGGTCCATAGGCTGGGAGAGGGAATGACAGAGGATGTCAGTGAGAGTCTGTCTGGATGAGGCACTGACGTGGGTGTCAGCGATGGGATTGGAGATCAGGATGTCCTTCTTGAACTTCTTCCTTCCAGACATCGTGAGAGGGATAGGATAGGCGATAGAAAAGCAGTTAGAGGAGATGGGTGAGACCTAGAGCAGCAGAGCGGGGTGAAGGTAGAACGTAGAGGGAAAAGTGAGAGGGAGTAGAGGGTGGAGAGGAAGTACAGCACAGAACTATGCCACACGGGATGCACCGGGTGGGGACATAGCGGGGGTGGGCAACAGAGAGGAGCGACAGTAAGGAATGTAACAGAGAAGCGCACACACATAGACTTAACAGTGGGAACAAACACGTAGGGGAAAGGGCTGAGGAGACAGACAACTGGGAGCAGCAGGACTGGGGGGGGGCAAGTGGGCAACAACCAACAGTAGCCCAAGTGGACACACAGAAGAGCAGGCGCCCAGAAGGGGGAGAAAGGCCTAGTGGGTACCATCAGTAACACAGAGGTGAACCCTGGGGGCGTGGGGGGGTCTAGGGAGCAGAATAGAAGCAGAATGAACGTGCAACCAACAATAAATCAGCAGTAACACGCAGGGGGAAGAACCTAGGGAGGGAAAAAGGCCTAGAGTTCACAACAGAAGCAGAGTGGAAGTAACAGCACAGGAACAACAACCTTGAGGGAGAAAAACACCAAAGAAACAGCGGGGAACACAAAGTGAGGCAGCCATGAGAGAGGAAGCCCATTGGGTGCGTGGAGACAGTGTACGTTGAGACAAGGGTTTAAGTGGAAGTACGCACAAGAGCATAGCAGTTTAGTAGAAAGCAGTAATGGCTGCTCCTCTGCCCTTACCTTTCCTACCTTGCGGTCACCGATGGTTGACAGCTGCGCAGCGTACTTGCACTCTGGGCTGCAACCCAGATGGCTCTTAACCGTGGAATATTTGAAGAGCCTTGGCTTTTTACCCAGGCACCTATGTGCTGGAAATAAATGTGATCTGCTACGTAACTTTATTTTTTTTTTAAATGTGTTCATCACTGGCCCTACCCAGATAATTCGGAGCAACTTATTCAACATATGGCGGACATGTGATAAGATGCGAACATATTGCCATTAATCAACTTTGTAACTAATATTCAATGCCCCTTTAACCCTAAAATGCTTGCACTTGGTATAGTGGAGAACCGGCTCACCATGCAGTTGTAAGCTAAACATACCTCTGTTAATGGCAGCAATTATTACAGTAGCCCATGAGTCAAAAGCTGAAGAAAATCCACCCATTAAGTGTGCTGTGTCAAATTTGGAAGGTTATGGTCATGGAAAATAACTGCTGCCATTGCAAGCATGGCACCATATAGACATTAAATTGTGGACCTAAACCTGTTTAACGTTCTAAGGGTTTCACCGCTCTGAATCGACCTTTTACAGGTCCCTGTTCTGTGTAGAGTACTTACATTTTTGCACTTCACCCTTGCCTAAGCCTCGCATAGGAAATGCTCCGTTAGGCATGTGTGCGTGTGGTCAGCTTTTTCAGTCCGTTTCTTTGTACAACGTAAGTGCTTCGCATGGAACAAACATTTCAAATAAAGTTGACTGCCTTCACCATTTACACGTAGGTGTTTTCCACCCAGGGTTATTAGATTATCATATATCACTGGGAATAGCAGGCTTCAAACAGCAGAGTGACCTCTCTGTAAAGATTTCTAGACCTAATATAGCCTTATAGATGGAAGGAGGGGTCATTATCGCAGGATGAGGACTCCCCACCAAGTTATGGCCTGAAGCGAACTCGAAGCGATGGGATGGGGAAGGGTCATTGTCTCATTATTCCAAGCGACAACACCTCCCGACATCTTTAAAGCTATTTACACACAGTGGCAATAGCAATATATGCTTTGAAGTGTTCGTGGTGAGGTAAAAACGCTGCTTTAGTAGTGAGTAAAGCAAATAGACAATCATTGATTTGTGTTTTTATGTAGAATTTAAATAAGGTTGTTTTCTGAAGTTCAGCTGTTAAATTGCAAACTTGATTATAGTAGAGCAGGTCTAAAATGAGCAAGCTTTGGGTGTTATGTAAAAGAATTGCCTATAAGAAAATTGAAGCATTTTCCCATGTTTTAGTTTTCCGCTTTGTGTGTTAAATATAGTGTTGCTGCAAAAAAGGGGCCTCTTGGGGAAGAAGTGTTTTGTTGAAATAAATCTTGCCTGGAAATTGCATTTTCTCTTTCTGCTTTTAAAGACAGAATGTTAAGAGTGCAGTCAATACCAGTAGTTAACTTCACGCTAAACATTCTGATTGGCTGAGGGGTCAATACTGCCCTTTATGTGCTAATACCGATTAGTTTCATTTTATAGGCTAACTTGTGAAAGTAGCAACAGCCATTTAAGAACCATTGTTTTTCAAAATATTTTTCTTTTTCTTCAGGGTTAAAGACAGCAGGCGCATCTGTACATTATGTGAGAAGACAGTACCATGAATTGAGTAAGAAGAATCCAGAATAAAAAATATTTATGAACGCATATTGAAAAAAGCCTAGAAATAGTCTGCAATCCCTGCATAGTGAGAATTGCAAGTGAAGATGGGGAGAAAAAAGATACAGATACAACGGATCACAGATGAACGGAACCGACAGGTCAGAGAAATTTTGTGTGCTGGAAATTTGGATCACCAGCATGCACTTGCAACGTGATCTGGTCACCATTTGCCGAGTGGTTTAGTCGTCCAAAATGGGTTGGTATTCGATTTAGGGCCCCTTTAGGTTGTAAATACAATTTGTACTCCCACCCTCTGCAACAACTAGGCTACTGAATGTGTAACATATGCCATGAGTTCAACAGAAGCTAGATTATTCTTTCTCACTGTTGTATATTAGGGATATATGTATTTCATGTGAAAAATTGCTTGCTTCACTTATCCAATCACAATTTTACCAAGATTTATGCTAAATATTTATCCATGCCATGTCGGGTCTTTTGGCGAGGAAGACATTTGGTGTCTTCCTCACACTTTTGGACACTTTAGTCTGGCACCTCCCCATGTTTGCGTCTCCATTGGCATGCACTATCCCATTGAGTCTCTCGCTCACCTTCGCTAGGCAATCTCTTCCCCTTCTGTGCTGTCCTTCAAAAATGTGTATTATTGCCTGCTCTGCAGTCCTTCGATCTGTGCACTCTTTGCCCTTCATCTTATAGTCCCTTTATTCAACTTCTTTCTGGTACCTCTGGAATCGCTGATTTATCAGGGACTTTCAATTACAATTATCCAACCATTTTGATAGCTGGGATTTTCTATCTGACATGACTCTAATGCTAAGGATTACACTAATTCCTAGCAGGCAATTTGAGGAGTGGTTTTCATGTTAAACACAGACGCCAATTGTGCGATACTCTTTAAGTGTCTCCTTTAGAATATAGAAAATGGAACATTAAGACCTTTGAACCTTCCTCCGCCTTTCTCTTTTCTTGCTGCTCCTCAGTGGAGTGCAATGTCTTTTTCTCTATTGGAGCCAGTGTAAGATCATATTAGAAGTCCTAACTTCAAAGATGACCGTACCCCCAAAACAACATGGAACTTTTTGAAAGGTCAATTTGTATCTGAAAATGTAAAACAAAATGCTGCGGGAGTTCCATTCTGCATATACTAATATATTTTGGCTTGCGTTCTAGTTGTACAACTGACCTTTTGATGTCATGCCATTTCTGTAGGATCTAGGAAATGGATCCTGATGAATAAAAAGAAATGGCAAACCCTGAGCTGTTGATGATTTCCCCAGGGCAACCTCTTGTGGCTCGGAAGCAGAATTAGCTTTTTCTACGCTGTCATTTTTTAGTCCCGCTTTCCTTTTTTTGTTTTGTTTTTTTTGTTCCTTTCCTCCTTCCCTGCCACCCTTCACCTTTCTTCTCCCTTTCCATATCCTTTTCCCTTTCCTTTTCAATATTGCTTCTTATATTACTTTTTCATAATTCATGTCCTTCTACTCTCCCTTGCCCTCCCCTTTATCTCATTCTTTCCTCTGCCAAAAAGGTTTGACAACAGACTTGTTGGCAGCGAGAAATTTCACATAATGATAACATAGCAGGTTTTCAAAAAAAGAGTGACGTACACATTTCTTCTGTGAAAACAGTTTGATTCTTGGAGGCACTATTTTACAAGGCCTTGAAGGAGAGAAGATCAAAGCTCACCTTGGGTCAGTCGTTTTCCAAGTCTACGTCCGAGGCGTAGCCAGGATTGTATAACAAGTGGGGCCTGAAGCTAATGTAGTTAGTCCCCCGCAATGACATTAACATCTGTATATGCCCACACAACGCTGCTGAGTGGGCCTTTCCCGCTCAGGCCCTGCCCTGTCTATGCAACTGGTCTCTCTCTTCCACACATTCAGAGAAAAAATCTTCTGAAGGTATTATCTCCACCAGAGACAAAACTCCAGAAAGGCCCAAGAAACCATCTCAACATTCTAAACGATCAAGATCCAGGAGCAATTCCCGTCATTCTTCCTCTTAGCTATCACAGAAGATGTCAACGAAACAACCCCATTGTTCCTCATCCTCCGACTCCTTGCCTAACTAGTGTCTTCTATATTTTCCTGCTTCTGGGGCTGAATGTGAAAAGTTCAGAGAAAAGATGGAGATCTTTTTGAAGGGTGCCCCTCCTGGTCCCTCAAACGTGCCAAAAAAAAGGCTGTTGAACCCACTGCGTCTTCGTAGAGCGGCAGGGAATCCATCAAGACTTAGGCCTGCTCGCTCAAAAGTTAGTCTGAAGACTTCAGGGATGTTGTCTTGCATAGTGTCAACAGCTTCTACCATGGAGACTTCATCGAAGCAAAAAGCTTGTGACTTCCTCCTTGTAGAAGTCGAAGGGCTCTTCTACGTTGACCTCAGTCAACTTTGAGTTTTAAACCAAAATCTGAAACAGATTTTTTCAGATCCTTTAGGTCCATCTTCAAGGAAGATGATGATGTACCCTTCGGGTATGAATGTTTTGGAACTCCCAATCTTCCAGCAGAGTTGGTTTCAGAACAATCCCGGCTTGAAGATCTAGTAGTCACTTGTACGAAAGAAGCTAGTGGTCTGCATATCTCCTCTGAGGTGGAATTTGACATACCAGACATACATTCTCACCCTAATGTGGCCTATAGGACGGTCATGAATAGGGTGATTGAGTGTTTGGGTTGGGGTCATCCTGCTAAGGACTTTACCCAGGATGACCATGCAGACATTTTGGATAGGGGCTCTCCTAAGTACTCGTCCATATAGCACTAAGGAGCCCCATTTTGAAAAATGTGCCAAAACCTGAGACCCCCACTCCTGCTGTGAACAAAGAATTGGTGAAGAAGTACAGACCATCTTTTGTTGACCCTGACTTCCTTTCCAGGCACCTTTCACAGAGAGTTTGGTGGTGCAGGCAGCTGCTTTGTCTGCAAAGGGCACAGCTTCTCCGACCATCCCACAAGATAGGGACGATAAGAAATAAGACACACTGGCAAAGAGGGTATTTTTTTTTAAATTGTACTCGGTTTCAAAAAACCTTTACTAAGAACACACTTGTTTAAGATTATACAGTCAAGAGAAATACGATTCAAGTATACATAGACCAGATAAAACACCACTAATTTCTCCTTTTCATACAATTCCTTATAAAACACGATAAAAGCCACGCAATTAACTACAACAAATAATCATATATATATATATATATCAGTTATTAAAAAGCATTATTCAAAATGTTTGCTTAAAAATCATCCACATGTTAACAATCAGGTTGTCAGATGCAGGGCTTTCAGAAATGCCACTATAGCAAGCCCATTCTTAATATGATTTGTTCCCAAGCATCGTCCCCACACATATTCACCTTGCCAGCTTATTGTTAAAAACAGTTTATCCAAATAAGTAGTTTGCAGATCATTCAGGGCTGTACATTCTAATAATAAATGTTAGATAGTTTCAACTGAGTCCTTGGTTTTATCTTTGAAAGATAGACCAATAATGATTGGGAACTGGAATAAAAAGGGCATAGTGGAGCCTGTCTTATGTTCATGGGCCAAATGCTTCCTTGAGACATTCTCATGCAGTCCATCTGTTGTATCGACCCTATCAAATAGAGCATTGTTTACTCTGGATTGTGAATCTGAGCTCCCTGGTCTAGGCCCAATTCTAATAAGACTATTTCACACATATCGTTTATATCACAATTTGTCCCGTCACCCAATGGTTCCGTTACTTCCATATTAGCTTTCATGTCACCGTACAAAGTATTGTGATCAGAAGTCATTAATTTCCGAAACAGGGACATCAACCTCAATTGCACCCGACCTTGATAGAAAGCCGACCCAATTCAAATCTAATCGCTAGTAATGGAACAGCATTTGGAAGACTCAAGACACGCCTCCATATCAAGGCCTCCAGCGAATCCAACCACTTCATAGCGACTACAGCATATAATTCTACTCCATAAATTAATTTAGGGACAACCTTCCCTCCATGAAAATTAATAGCTGTATTTATCAAAAATCTTCCACATTTTCAATCGATCTTTATCGATTGGTTCGCCAATGTGGCTGCCTTTGAGGTGAGGGCCTGCTTGAGATTCCTATAATACTGGTTGAGCCTCAATGTGAAAGCCTAAATAAACTATGCTGGCGGAAACTCAAATAGTATTATTCTCAAATGCCCAAGTTATTGGAGTGCGTCTCTTGCCTCTCAACAAGGATTGAATTCTCGTTTTCAATTGGTTAATAAGCAGACTGTTTTTTTTCTTTTCTGCATAAGCCGAAAAGATATTCAAAAGCCTCTGCGATCCGATCAAGTTTTATCAAAATGCAGAATAAACCTAATTTAAGCAGGATGAAAGCAGACTGTATTAGATGTTCATCAATATTTGATACATATAAATTGAAGAGACTGGGCCAAAACACACCCCTGTCTCAAACCAGTTTTAGTTTCAATTCTAGTTAACATTTCACCCTGTTTATTCAGGTGGATCCTAATACCAGAATTTTCATATAATGCCATAATGAGTCTCCTGCAGCAGTCCCCATGACTAAATTCGGCCAGAGTTTTACACAATCCACTCTGTTCAACGCTACCGAAAGGTCTTTTGATGCCACATATGTGGTCAATGTTCGGTCAGCCCATACAGACTCTTGAATTGTCTATCAACAGCCCATTAATATTAATGGAGTACCCCTTTCGAAAACCCATCTGCAATTTATGCAGCCTATGCGCAGAAACTCCCCACTCCTGTAGATGTAACAAGAGGGACGCAAGTATCTTACTGTCCGCATTGATCAGTGATGTCGGCGTATAATTCTGGGGTTCGGATTGTGCGCCCCTCTTGTAGATTGGTATGACAAAGCTGCTTTGCCAAGTGGTCAGAAATTTCCAGACACTAATCTCCCAAATAACATAGTTAACGCATTGGCCCAATTATTTGGGTCCGCCTTCAAAGTATTGTTAACCTATTTGGGCCAGCCGCTCTGGAGCGCTCCGTGGCTTTGATAATTTCCAAGACAATATCCCTTTCCACATGGAGGGACCAAGCGCACAAAGATGAGTCCTCTCCAAGAGGAATAAGAGACTTCGCCATTAAGTGTGTAAGCATACAACTCTTCAAACACATGGACCAAAACAGGTTAAGAGACTGCATTCAACTGGTCAATGCACAGGGAAACCTCCTGCGCATTGATCAAAGACCAGAAGGATCCCACATCCTTTTTCATAAGGATGTGTAACATAGCCTTTGCATCATTCTGAAGAATTATTGCTGGTCTTGCTTTACAATAGTTTCTGAAGCTCTGTTTAAATTTCTTGAACTGGTTCATTTGCACCTCTTTTTCTTCATTAGAGTATTTCTTTTCTTTAAATATTATCCCTCATATCCCTCTTGACTGCCGCAGGTTGCTCATCATACTTGTGAGGATGGTGGTTCCTCTACCAACATAACATTACTGCCTGATTACCCAGAGCAAAATCAATCAAATGTTCCATAAAAAAATCTAAATGGACCACATTAAACATATCCATTTTGCATTGATAATTCCTGTAGTTCATTATCTTGTCAGTCTGAATTAAGCTGACCAGTATAAGAGGATACAATTATTTCCTCTGTTCTCAGATTGATAGGACCACCTTTGGTTTAGATGTTCAGCATGCCATTGAAATGTACCCTCATAATGTAGTGGTCACAGCAAGAATTTTTACTGACCTGTAGATCTAAACAATAGTTAAACAAATGATGGTCAACAAAATATAATCCAATGTAGATTTGCTAGTACCCCTATGCCATTTGTGTTGAGAGGACTCCTCGCCCATATTACCATTCACAAGTGGACTTGGATAGAAGACATAGCAAGTAGACATTTCCTACCTACTTGAGTTTTAAAATCAGGTGCCACCCTATTAGCTGTTATATCCCAGATATCTCCCTCTTGATCGATTGAAATCCAATTAGCATTAAGATCACCAGCAAGAATAATATGCCCCTTGAACTTTGACTGCCAGCATAAGATGTATTCTATAATACTGCTAAGGAAACATCCAACTCGACCACATTCTTGAGCCAATAGATATTGATCAGGAGCAAGTGAAATGGATCCCCAGATATTGTCAAGGCGACTTCCAAAATTCCAAATGGAAGATTAGAAATCTCCTCTGCCGACAGACTTTGGGACGATTTTATGGCAGTGAACACGCCTCCCAAACCCTGCCCCACAAGACGAGGAATAGCTGAATGGCAAAACACTTGAAATCCATCAATTACTGGGGGGGCTGGTAAATGACACAAGGATAGTTTTAAGCCAAAAGTGTTTGTGATGAGACTAGTACCTTTAGAATAACCTGGGACAGCACTTTGCCACAGAGTCAATGTGACATCGGTCCATTCGACTTTGGTCAAACTTTTATTGTCTAGATATTCTTACTTTACAGGGTTGGGAACCATCAGAATTAATAATTATTTTATAGCAGGTCCCTGTATTAGATGTAGGTATTTCAGTTTCATGTTCATTCGCATACTGAATAGAAAAACACAAATCTGTTCATTTAATTTGCTGCGTGTAGACCAACTCCTTCACCAACCTAGACCCGAAATGAAGAATATATTGATTAGTGTTTCCCCAATACGAGAATTGCACTTGATCTAGATCAAAGGAACTCTGAGACTATATCAGGTGTTTGACCAAAAGATCGCGCTGGCAGTGGAGGCCTCCAGATGTAGCAGGGATGAAGAAAAAACGCCATGCCCAAAAACCTGAATGATCAGGAAATCCCATTCAAGTTGCGTGAGATCATGAAGCTCCAAAAAGAGATGAGCCAGCCAATGAAGAAAAGGAAACGAAAAGCTGAGAACAAATATCAGCCAAGTCAATGGTCTGAAGTGCCTTACCAGCCCTTGAATATCATGGTGCTAAAATTCAAGAAAAAGACTGAGCCTGTTCACCTCTTCATCCAGCATATGGATACTGTGGTGAAGCACGTCATGTTCCTGACCAATAACCAGCCTAAGCGGGAGCCTGAAAAGCTTGAGCACTTGGTGGAGGAGTTAGCGAAGACAAAACCCAAAAAACAGTTTGATAGGTGCCGGGAGGTGAAGATGTTAATTAAGAAGGCTGGAACAAAGGTAGATCAACTGGAGAAAGAGATGTTTCAAGATCGGGTGCAATTCGGTGAGGTTGCCATGGAGCCCCCAACTTTCACAGTTAAACCCAGAAAGGGTGTTGACAAAGTAAAGCCTGGAGAGCGGCAGCTACTGCTCAAGAACCTCTTCAACAGAGGAAATGACACCACCCCTAAGAAAAAGCTTCCCCCTGCATCACTTGCTCGGCAGAGGATAATCGAGGATGAGCGAGAGTGCATTGCCCAGGCCTACACGGCCCTAAAGACGCAAAAGCAGCTTCAGCGGGCAATCCGGGACAAGCAGCTGGTCATGAGCAAGAAGAATCTTTTTGGAGCCAACAGAATGAGAATGAGTAACCTGGAAGTGGTCTTGCATTTCATAATCTTGATGAAATGACAAAATCATACATGCTGTTTGGGTACAAGTGGTTTTTCCCCTGTGCCTTGCGGTTTTTCTGCTGATCCGCACTTGCAGGGTGCTCACAAATGTTTTGAAATTGTCTTCTGAACGATTGAGGTGACCCATCAGGTTTATGCATGCTGATGTGCATTACTACAGATCTAGGGACTACGTGTGGCTCGTGTGTCTTCACATGGCACCAATGAACCTTTTTTCACCTTGTTTGTAGTTTAAGCATCATGTCCATCTGTTTTCACCACAGGCAACATCTGTTAACTGGTTACTCTGATAAAGTTGTGCTCTGGGGATGGATTCCCATCTGACATGTGATTTTTCTTTTCTTTTTACCTGCACATTTAATAACAATAACACGTTTGAAGAGAAATTACATGTGCTCTACTATAAACTATTTTTACAACTGTGTCTTTATATGGAGCTGTCAAACTATTTATGAACGGTACTCAATGATTCTCTTCCCTGATCGCAAAATCTTTCTTTTGCACTTTTTTTTTCTCTTCTGGTTGTTCTTTCTGATTTATTGAAGCCTAACTTTCTTCCTATTTGTATCTTGGACCTGGGAAAGCAGCTGGTGCTATTGCAAATAGCAAGAACAAGATGGCAGCTTTGGGGCATCTTCCATATTAACTGGTCAAATAGTTTAAACATGTATTCTAGTGTTTTTAAACTATTCTGTGAACAGTTAAAACAGACAAAACAATGGGGTAAAATACAGTAGCTGATATATACATTAGTCTGGACTCAATAGCTGCAAAAGACGTTTTTTGTGGTTCGTAAAGAAGCTGGAAATTAATATACTGAACTGATGCTTTACAAAAATTAAACAAAAGTCAAAACCTCAGAGAATCCACAAAACATTTAGTTCTGTTTAAACATACAGGGAAATTATCCCCCAATAGACCAGTCAGTACCAATTTATTAGTTCCAGTATGGCTCAATGGAATGTTATTTTCCATAGAACAGTCTGCCTCGTATGTTGTATTATTCTCCAAGTGAACACACCTGTCACATCAGTGGTCCTAGTATGTCGTAAAATACTAAATAGTTTTTCATGATCTTTGTCTGAAGTTTTTACTATTTATCTTATATAAGTTGCTATTCCATTGTGTCTGTACCTTGGGCGCACATAAATTCTCACGCACTATGTTCATCCAGCAGTGTGGGAGGAGCCCTATGGTAATGTGCCTTCAAACTTTTTTTTCAATACACTTTCATCAGCAAGACTAATTGAGGGTGGGGTGGAAGGTGAACTGGTACCTCCTATACAATTGGGAAGCGGGGATACGGGCCCCAGAGCCACCTCCCGCTCCAAGACCGATGTTCCAAGACCGATGTATCTGACCTGGTGAGCAGACTGCACGCAGAGGCTGTATTCTTTGGAGTCTTTCTCAATGTCACTGCCCCTCATCACTTGCCTGAAAATCATATCAGTTTCAGCCCAAACATCAAATGTTAAACCAGTTTTTTACGATAAACAGTATTCTGAAATGAATCGGTTGGAGCATTAACCATTTTGGATCCCTCATTCTGCTAGATTCCATTTCCGACTTCAATTTGTGCCAGCACCAGAACCAGTCCCCCATTCACTACAGATCTAAATATGGTATCACATTGGACTCCTACACTTACATTGTGTCTACACTAACATTGTGTTCTATCACACTTTCTTCTAATACAGGTGAGAAAGTTTTGACTGACTTCACATGACTCTGGAATAGTTATGTTTCTCAAAATGATTCTAGAGGAGGCATTCTTCCTTTTTAACATCCTTACATTTTTTTCATTTTCGAATATCCACCCGAACACTCCTCTCCCATTTGAAGCCTCCCTCCCCCCCCAGTCCTCACTGTGCATTGGTTATTAGTATCCAGAGTGACTACTACTGCGTTACTCATCCCAACCTCATTATCAGGCGTTGCCTCCACCAAATCACTATCAGGAGCTTTTGGGAAAACCATAAGGATGTGGGATCTCCTGAACCAGATTCTTTTGATATTAGGATGGGTGTCGCATTTAATACTGGTTGCAGGCGTACATCATAAGTATGAGGTGAGGCAAAAGAATGGAGACCTTTTGTCTCTATTCATTTATTCCATAAATTCTAATCTTATATTCATTTCACTCAGAATGAGTGTATGCACCTTGACCTCATCCCAAATATTGTCTTGTAAATTGACAAAATAACTGAGGACCATATTGAGTGCTGACACAATGGGGGAGGTTAGGTGCATCTGCTCATCAACCTCCCTCAGAGTGTGATGGATTGCACCCTCTTCATGGTAAACCTCTTCCTCTGCACACCCAGACAGAGTCTGCATTTGAACATTGATCAATTAGGTTAGTCAATTCTGTATGTGAACAGACACAGGAAGCATGACAGGTTTGTTGTACAACACTTGGATGGTTGCTGTCCTAATTACCCAGTAACACTGAATCTGCATATTCAATGATGCTTAAGTCAGTCACATTATTTGAAACAATAATTTGAGAAAGATCAAAAGTTGCTATTCCTCTGATAGACAGAGCCGTTCTGATTTCCGTAGTCATACTCGTTTTAAATATTTTAAAAAGTTAATTCTCTTCTGCCCTGCAATTGGAGATAAATTAGAGTGTCGTACATGTATGCGATCTCGAACTGTCGTAGCAGATGACACTTTCCTGCCCTCATTAGTACGCAGTATCATAGGTTGGTCCCGAGGGAACGGTCTAGATTTATCCTGGGGCAAGGACCCTCCCCCGGGCTAGTCAAGTCTGTTTGGTCATCCCCCAGATTATGCATAAGGGCTGCCACAATTTCAGGTTCTTGTCGGTTGTAACCCAAGATGTATTCTTTAGTATTGAGCATATGGGTGCTATGAGAAACCAGAGGCTGTCTCACCGTCTAGTCCTCTTGAGATTTCTTGCCCAGGTAGCCAGGGCACAGCCATCGCCTTTGGAACCAGTTCCTGGGGGTGGACCAGTGCGGGAGGATCTCTCGGGGAGCGGGGGCTGAACACCCAATGGTGAGATGCAGTATTCCCCTCTTTTCAACACCCTTACCCCATCCTATTTTTTCGGATACTCCGACTTTCCAATTTGCCCACCCCACTCCCCTTTTACACAAACACTGGGACTAGGAAGAGAGGGACTGAGTGCATGTAGAGTACTGAGAAACCACACACTTAAGAGAGAGGACAGACTCTCCCATTTTGATAACCGGCTGTCCGGTTAACAAGGACAGGCTGGGTCAGGCCGGCCCAACCCTGACCACACACCTGCAGCACATTAACCTCTCACAGGTGTTTAGAAGGAGCCTGCAGGGGGGATGAAGGCTGTTGCTATTGGGAAGAGAGGAGGGAGGCTGCAATGCTGCATCTGGCAGAGGATCCCTACCCAAATCCCAAACACTCAAGGGGTGAGGCTTGACACGAGAAGGAACAGCTCAGCAGGGGCTAACAAGGACCAGGCAGCGAAGCACGGAAGGCCAAGGGGCTGTTCAGCTGCAAACAAAAGTAAAAGAAAGCCAGGCAGGAGAACCACATTTACATGAGGCTACAAGGGTTTGTGATGTGGAGCCAGCAAGCTGGAGAAAGCATCCTTTTTTGCGTTACAAAATGGGCCATTCTCTTCTTGGGTAAACAAGAGTGTTGGAGAGGAGCAAAGAGGCTGATGCTGAAGGCCATGACTGCAAGCTAGCTGGAAAAAGTGGAAAGCCTGAATGCTACCGGTGAGTGAGTGAATGAAATAAGAGTCTGGTTGGCAAAAGGCACCAATGAAATAGGCAAGAGCAAGGCGTTATGGGATTTGTAGTCCAGTTGGGACAAGAGATGCACAAAGTAACGGAGTGATCCGACAAAGAAAGATTTGCCAGTCGAAAGTCTCTGCAAAGTGTATTGATCTCATAAATGTGGCTAACTGAGTGAAAGAAATGTGAGATATGTGAAATGAACTTTGTAACGCAAACTTGAACATGTGATCCTGACAACGGGAAACTAAAAGAGTACAAGATTGAATGGAACTTTTATGCTCGAAACTACAGGTACCAAGAGGCATTGGGATAGGAGCTAAAAGTAAAAAGAGAATGAAGGTCAAAGCAGTCCTGCAGAGGTATTTGAGAAAGCTTTGCACATTCAAAATTCTTAGAGAGGAAACTAAGTGTAAAGAAACTTTTTTAATGATAAAAGCTTGAGGAAGGGAGCCACTAGGCATTGTGTTTGAGAGGTCCGAGCCCGACGAAGGGAGACCTACCAAGAATTGTAATGTGAACCGGAATATTGGGAACTTTGTTGAACTGTGAAACAAGAAGTCGTGTTTGAACTGTAGAACAAGGAACATTAATTTGGAAGGCAAAGTAAGCCTTGATCCACATTGAGAACTGTATCCTTGCAACCAGAGCCAAAGCATGTCTCCCAGCCAGAGTGTGCCACCTTACCCCGTGCTATGTAAACGTGGGGAAGAGAAGTTGCTCAGCAATTTTTTAACACTATTTTTCCTTTTTACATATATATCCCTTTTCAGTTATTCTAGAAGTGTAAGGGTAGGCATTAGGTTGTTTATTTTTGTATAAGCCATCTTTATTTCGACTTAGACTGACTAGGACTGTGTTTTCTTTATTTTGATGGTAGAGACTGCTCCCATCTTAGTATTGGGGCAAGTTAGGAGTTTTCCAACCCCACAAATATTAAATAAAGGTTTTGAAAACATATTTCATTTGCGTCAATCTCTGCTTGTGATACCATGCCTTCCCTAAAGTGAATTCCGCTTGAGGCGCTGCAGAGTGTTTGAGTAGCGACGTTGCACCCGACAGACTTTGCAAGCCAGAATGTGATGTCATATTACGTTGCATGAATCGAAGGAAAAAAAACAACAATGGAAGAGAACAAGTACTTGGCCGTTGAGACTTATTTCAAAATTGCCTGACTCAGACAGTATTTAGACAATACTGTTTCGCGAATAAAATGGATTAGCACTTATCACTTACTTTCAGCAGTTCACTTTAATAAAGTGCATATTACTTACAAAGCGTTCACACCCCCTACAGATCAAAGGGCCAGTCCGCTGCAGTCTCTGTAGGGCAAGATTTGAGTTTTGGGAACAATTGTAGCGAGGTGGATCAATTCCCAAACCACGTAGTCTGCAAGTCAATGGGTGAATAAACCTAAAGTCTCTGTAGTCTTAAGGCATAGGTTTTAGAGTCCCACACTTAAGTATGAGGTTCTCCTGCTAAACCATGCTTGCACAAATGCGGGTCGACAAATAAAGCGGGTGATACGGACCACCTGAAGTCTCCAACCACAACAGTCTGGAGATAGTTTGTTTAATTTACATTTTTTCCGCAGACAGCAAACACTGCTGTTATAAATTTATAATCTACAAAAACATGTTTCAAAAGGACAGCTAAGAAATAAAGTCCCAGAGGCGAACTTGTACTCAGTCCAAAGGATTATGATATGATATTTTATTTATATCGCGCTCGTACACAGGTGTTTCAGAGTGTGACCAGGCGAAGGGAGGGGAACAGGGGAGAAGCAAAAAAAACGATCTTACTAGGCCCAGTGACATTGAGAACGCGCAAATGCATGGGGAAGGGAAAAAGGGGGAAAGTGGAGAGCATAGGAAACAAAATAAATAGTAAGTAAATAAATAATAAGTGTTACCGGTGGTAGTGCAGCCTGTAACAGGCAAAGGTGCTAGGTTAGTCAGATAGGGTGTATCTGATAAGTGCAGAAGAAAAGTGGGTGGGGAACTGTATGGGTACAGATACAGGCCCCAGTGCAAAGGGTGGCCCAGAGGCAGTGCAGGAGGATGGCAGGGTGAGCAGGTACCTGGGCCCGAAGGACAGAGGGTGGCCAGGTGCACAGTGCCGAGGGAAAAGGCAGATCAGCAGGGGAGAAGCGAGGCAAAGGCAGAAGCGAAGAGGAAGGTCTTGAGCAGCTTCCGGAACCGTAGATGGTTCTCCTCAAGTTTCAACGTGGCAGGGAGTCAGTTCCAAAGGGAGGCCCCGGCCAAAGACCGAAATCTACCTTCAGCTCGTTGCTTCGAAAAACCACTGACCCTGAGGGAGTTAGAGGTAGAAGAGCGAAGGGCTCGAGAGGGGAGGTATTTACGGAGGGATAGTTGAAGGTATTTTAAACCCAGGCCTGAGAAAGCCGTGTGGACAATGAAAACGGTTTTAAATTGAATCCTTGCATCCACTGGGAGCCTTGAAGGGATTTCAGAGCTGGAGAGATATGATCCCAGGGCTTGAGGCCCAGGACAAATCTTGTAGTCCTAGTCCTGTTCTGAATTAGTTGTAAAGGGCGGTGAGTGGAGCCAGGTAGATTTAGAAAGAGGCTGTTACAGTAGTCCAACCTAGAGAGAATCAGAGCTTGGGAGACAGTGAGCTTCTGAGGAAAAGTGAGGAAAGGAAGAGTACCTTGACTCGAGAGCCGATGTTTAAGCAATTCCCCTTTCCAAGTCTGGTACAAAGAAATGTATCCAAGACAAGCTCCCTGCCACCTGTGGACTGCTGACTGCAACACACTTGCCAGCCACACTTTGCCAGAGGGTATTCCTTGCTGGAAGCATGGCATTGAAAGCCATCACTGTATCTTGTGTTCTGGAGAAATACACTTCTACTCTGTGGAATGTCATTTCCCAGGCAACAGAAAACATTCTTGAAGGGGAGATGAGAGATGGATTCAACAATCTCGTCAGTAATGGTAAGGAGGCTTCCTACCAGTCGCTTCAGTTAGGCCGTCATGTGTCGGCTGATTTATGGGCTTCTGTTAGGTGATCAAGAGATTTGTGTGGTTATAGAAGTCTGGGTTTGCCCATATGACCTCCAATCAAGGCTCCTGGACATGCCCTTTGATGGATCCAACCTTTTTGGAACAAAGGCAGACAACAGCCTAGAAAAGCTACAAGCTTCAAAGACTGCACCGAAATCTTTAGGGGCAGCCATTCATCAGCCGCAGCAACACATGCCTACATAGGCTTTGGAAGGGCACTCCTTTCGCTAACACTCCTCTTTTGACCAATGGGGAAGACTCTCTGGGTCCTGCTACCCAGAGAGGACAAAGGAGGTTCTCACATGCCCCTAGAGACTATGGAGGAATAGGTGCTCAGGCAGCCATCACCTCACTGCCCTCTACCACAGCCACACTCCCAAAACCTCTCTTAGCACTTTACTCCCAGGACCCCAGTGGGGGGCAGGTTGATCTATCATATGCGAGAATGGCATTTCATTATTTCAGATGCATGGGCAACACAGACAGTAGCCCAAGGGTACTGTCTCCCATTTTGACTAAGGCCTCCAGATTGTCCCTTGAGTGCGCAATCTCTTCAGGAACCAGATCCGCTCCTTCTACAGGAGATTTCCCTGTTGGAGAAAGGTGCCCTGCAACGGGTATTTGTAGCTGAGCAATACCAGGGTTGCCACTCCACCCATTTTCTTGTTCCAAGAAAGACTGATCACTGCAACCCATCTTAGACCTGAGACGCTTGAACAAGTGTCTCAGGAAGTATGGATTCAAGATGGTCACTTTCACAGATCCTCCAGGCCCTTCAGATATATTATTGATGGTGTATTTCGATCCTTAGGATGCTCATTTTTGTGCCTATATATCCCAAGCACAAAGTACTTGAGGTTCGCCATTGGCAGTTCTCACTATCAGTTTCAACCACTACCTTTCGGGCTCACCTCCCCCAGAGGGTCTTCACCGAGTCGCCCCGAATGGAAGGAGGGGAGGGATTCACATCTTTCCATACCTAGACGAATGGCTGATTAGAGATCGTTCTTCTGAACAGGCTCTGGAACATCTCAATAGCACCGATCACTCTCTCCACAAACTGGGCTTCTCATTCAATTTCAAGAAATCCCAGATTACACCCTCTCAGAAGCTGAAATTCATTGGGGCGGTCCTGCACTCTTCTTTGGGGAAGGCTTTGCCTCCTGAGTTTTGGGGGGGGGGTGCAACATATCTTGCAAAGGGTAATGAGATTTCTCAACTCCTAATATCTGCTGACATTCAACTTTGAGGTTGCTGGGGCTCATGGTATTGTGCATTTACTAGGTGTCTGAAGCCTGCCTGAGGATGAGGTCCCTCCAGTGGGCTCTTGGATCACAATGGTCACAATTCTCAGGCAGGATGACAGACCTTCAGGTCCCAAGCAAGATTGCACACAATCTCACGTGGAAGGCCTCAAAGAAGAATGATGACCAATGAACCTTTTTGGAAACCCTGACTGGATATAACTGTAGTCACGGATGCTTGCCTCACGGGATGGGGAGCTCACATGGGCGATCTCACGGTCAGCAGACTTTGGTCCCTATCAGAATCAAGACTATACAGAAACCTAGATCAGTATTATCAGTCTCTGTACAGTAGTGAGGGAGGGCTTATTTGTGGAGGAGGAGGCAATTGATGTGCTGCGTGAAGTATGATTGCCACGAGTGTCGGGGGAGCAGAATGTGGGGCTAGAGGCACCCCAAGACGACAAGGACATTTTGGTGGCCATATGCTCCATGCAGAGGAATCAGTCCCCGGGGATCGATGGCTCCCCAGTGCAATTTTACCACAGCTACGATGAGCTGCTAGTTCCCCAACTGAAAAAAGTGTTTGACGTGGGATTGAGAAAAGTGCTTTTCCAGAGTCCATGAGGGAAGCACTCATGGTACTATAGAAAAGGGATAAAGATCTGTGTTACTGTGACACTTCCAGACCGATTTCCCTGATCCATGCGGATGCAAAGATGTTGGAGAAAGATGTTGGCGAACAGGCTGTCCATGGGAGTCCCACATGTGATACATCCGAACCAACGTGGGCTTGTGGGGGGCAGTAATACCTCCATGAACTTGAGAAGGTTGCATTATGTAATGGAGCATGCACACCTGGAAAAAGAGGTGATGGCCTTATTGTCTTTAGACGCGGTTAAGGCCTTTGACTCGGTTTAGAAAGTGGACTTGGCAATTCGAGGTCTTGGAGGCATTTGGTCTGGGTCCTCATATAAGGCAATGGATCCAACGGTTATAAAGAGACACCATGATCATGGTGAAAACATGGGGGTGGGTTTCTCAGCGCTGGGTACTCGAGAGGGGGATGAGGCAAAGTTGCCTGATATTCCAGCTCCTCTTTGCTATGGCGTTGGAGCCATTAGCCTGCTATCTTAGGAACTTTATGCTGGAAACAGGGATTGAGGTTTGGGGTATTCGACACAGCATCTGGCTATTTGCAAATAATGCCTTATTGGATCTGGGCAACCCCCTGGTAAATGTACCTATCTTCGTGGAGGTGCTGGGGCAGTATCGGAAGCTATTGTGATTCCTCATGAATACGGACAAATTGTGCTGTTCCCTCTGGCATCCCTTAGGAGGAAAGGGAGGGAGGAGTTCCCGATGGGCGCATTAAGTGGCACTGCGAGTTCTTCCGCTACCTTGTATTGCAGATCTTTCATGAGTCAGAGGAAACATTGGAATATAATACAGGAAAGGCGCTAGCAGGCGTGGGCGATACTATCAACTTCTGGAAGACCTTGCTGATATCTCTTGACAGGACGGGTGGCCTTGTACAGTATGGTGATTCTTCTCCGATTTAAGTACGGGATGTTGACAAAATAATATAATAATCAAAAAAGTCTTCTTTAAGATGTTACATAGTGAAATAGGGGAACTGCTGTGGGGTAATGGAAGATGGATTGTGTCCTCGTGGATGCTTCAGAGGCCGCATCAGGACGGAGGTTTGTCCCTTCTTGACGAAGAGTTCTATATTATGGCGCACAGTTGCAGGCGGTCAGAAGATGGGACGATTCAGAGGAGGGGGAAGTGCTGCTGTTGCTGGGAACACTCCTGACACACCTACAGGGAATTGAGTTACTATGCTAATCTATAAGATCAGTGGGGTGGGAGAATATATATATGAATATATATAGTACCGAAGACAACAGTGTGGAACAGATACCAATAGAATTCCCAGGGTAAGGGGTTATACAGCCCTGAACTCCCCCTTAGGATTTGATGGCAGATTATGGTATTTGGTAAAAGATATAGGTTTCCCCAGGCTACAGAGCCGAGGATGCCGCCGACTAGGATTTTCTCACAGGGGGGTCGGGGAGGGCGGCTGCTCACATTTGTGCAATGGAGGGAGAAATAGGTTATGCATGTGGGATCCTTCCTATTGTATGTACGTGTGGTGAAGAAGATAGCAGCTATGTATTCCAGAGGAGCCAGACACAGATCCAGAGTTAAATGCTCGATTAGCCCTGGAAGGGAGCAGAGGCACAATTGCACGTCTATATGGGGGTCTTCGAGATAGAAAACAGAGGTCGGGTTTGAAGGTCAAGGGGGAGAGGGATATAGGGGAGGAGATAACCTAAGACACATGGACAAGGACCTGGGACCAGGTTAAAATAAAAGATCTAGAAATGCATGCTTGCGGTTGATGAAATATAAATGTTTACATGGGGTCTATATGACCCCATCGAGGCTTCATGCCATGGGCCCCTCATACTTGTCCTAGATGTGGAGAAAACTCAGCAGGTTTTTGGCATATGGTGAGAGGTTGTCCAGTGATCACTGCGTTTTCGGGCACAGTGATTGAAAAGATCAATGCGCTGGTGGTGGGGACATATGGGTGTACACCAACTATTTGCTTGCTTTTACTGTTAACGGAGAAGAAAAAGAGGGACAGGACCAAAAGGAAAATGGCTCCATTTTTATTAATTCTAGCCAATTCATGCAGAGAAAGTCAATTTGAGAGCTATAGAATAAACCCCTCCCCTGCTTCTCCCCAGCTCCTGGGATTCCATGAGATGGCAATCAGTTTTTCTATGACCGTGGAAAAATGTATAGATGACATCTGTCGGATTACGTCACTCATCCCATCACTCCCCCACAGACACATCAAAAATCAAACCTCAGCCCAAGCCTGACACCCTAACCTTTGAGGTACAAGAAGTCCAGGAAGTTAGTGACATCGTGAATGGAGTGAACCTCACCTGTTGCCCCAATAACCCCTGGCCTTCATCCCTGGTTATTGAAAGCATCCACACTTTGGGCCCAGTCATCAAGGATTTCTTACATTCTACCTTCCAGACCGGGCTCCTACCCAACAATTTTTAACTGTCATGGGTCATAGCCCTCCTTAAAAAAAATAAAAAAAAAAATAAAAAAAAACGCCTTTGACCCTGATGACACAATCCAACTACAGGCCTATTACCAATGCCTCCTTTTAAAAAAAAAAGAAATAAACAAAAAAATAGTTGTTAAACAGCTACAAACACATGTTGACAAATTGATGCTTCTAAGCGTGAGACAGTCTGGTTTTGATCCAGCCTATGGAACTGAGATTTTTCTCTTGGACGTCAAGGAAGGGCTAATGTAGAACATAGACCAGGGAACAGGAATCCTGGTCATCATGTTGGGCCTATCGACAGCTTTTGACACTCTAGACCACACCACCATCCTTTCTTCCCTGCTGAAAGTGGCTGGAGTGTTGGACCACGCTCTGAAATGATTTGCATAATTTCTAGGAAACCATTCAGCACAACTCCCCCTTGACCCCAAAGCCCCCGCCCCGCTTTACAACCTCTATACAAGCCACTACATGACCTGCTTGAAAGTCTCGCCATTGGCATCCACTGCTACACCAATGACTATCATTGGGCAATCTCACCTGCAATGCAAAACTTTTATACATCCTTGATACCATTCAAGATTGGATGGACCACAACAGGCTGACCCTTAACAAGGGTTAAACAGAACTTCTGCTAGTGGCTGCTAAACATCAATGTTCCAAACTATCTTTTTTCAACATCAATAAAATCCCAGTCATCTTACTTCCCAAAGGAAAAATGCTTGGATTCTATTTCGACTCTCAGATGACATGCGAGTCTCAGGTCAACCAAATTACATTGTCTTGTACTTACTACACCACACTCTTCTGGAAAATGAGGCCATTCCTTGACCAACATCACCTTGCCATCTTAACCAGGGCCATTGTAGGGGCAAAGATTGACTATTGCAGTGGATTCTACGCAGGGATCACAAAAAACAAATATTTTGCCTTCAGATTATATGGAACACAACTGCGAAAATAGTCGCAGGTGACCCGAGACAAGATCATGCTTCACCCACCTGTCAACTTTTCTGGCTCCCAATTAAGGACTGCGTAACCTTCAAGATATTCACCTCTGCACATCTATGGTTCTATGGGGTACTCGCACCTTATCTACATTCGGTCTTTAAACACCCACCCAATCGCACCCTGCGATCTAGCCCACATAAACTCTTGGCCGTTCCTAAACATAAATTGTCTACGAGGGTCCCCATAGCCAGATCCTGGACTCGCTCTCATCCATCTTCGCCAGGAGGCTAACTATCTTATATTCAGATCTGCACTAAAAACCTACTTGTTCTAGATCTTCCATCAAGCGTCACCCTTCACAACATGAGTGCCTTTATGACCAAGGGCTCTGGCGCTATATAAAAGACCCAGTACCAATTGAAAGAAGGAATGAAGGTTTGATCTAAAAGCCTCCATGCTGTGAGGATTGAAAAGGTTGGTTCCAAGCCTCGGAGGAAGTGCAAATCAGAGTACAGAGTTTGATGACAAAGCCCTTGGAACCTGAATAAGTGTGCTTGTTGTCATTTGTCACACAGCTAACCTATCAGCTATTCCCGTTACACCACCTTTCGGAGCGTACCTTTGTTGCAAAGCCTTCAACTTCTGAAAAAGCTTCTCAGCTTTACACCACAACTCTACTGCTTCACTCTCAATAATTCCACTACCTGTCCCCTTTGCATATCCCTCAGAATCTGGTTTGCGTTCCCTGAAGGGGTTTTCCCCCTGCTCCCTCCCAAAAATGTCCTGTGCCAAAAGTTGGATCTCTACCATCATTTTTTTCTGTGAGCATGATCTAGAAATTAAAAATACACATTTTCATTTATGACTAGCTAGCTATAAAACAAAATATGTATTACATCAAAAATAACATTGTTTTAAAATGTGTGGTAGTGACAGTGACATCTGTGCAAGGGTATGTAATCCTGAGCTTTTTTACTGTAAACTGATGGTGGTTTTCTTGCTTAGCAAGTGTTCTCTGCTAATAAACAGATCCCACTGTCAAGTGCTCCAGGTTGAAACGTATACTGCCGACATGTGTACTCTGCTTGGCCCTGTCTATTTATGCACCCACAGCTTGTGTGTGAAGTGGCAACATAGCAGCTACAGAGTAACATGTTCCTTCCTATAACAGGCTGCTAGAATCGAAATTAATTCCAACAGCCATGGGCTGCCTTTAAAAAGTGCTGGCACCAATGTTAAAAATAACCTAACCTAAATTGCATATCTTCACTTTTCAGGTGGCATTACTTTGCTTAAGTATACATCTATTCGATATAGCGGCATATGAGGAAAATAAATTGCCAAAACCCAATCTGATGTCATTTTTATTATCCACTCAGTTTTAAATGTGCCCTGCTGCTACTGAAAACTGAGAGCATAAAGCTTTCCCCAAGCACACTACAATGGTAGTGTGTGGATATTTTTGCAGCTTCAACGCAGTACATCAAAGGAAGAGCCTTGTGGAGTACATGGGACATGCTATGAACTCTGTGGTCTTCAGAAACATTGTTACCACTTTGTGACTTACGGAAGGCTGAGAGTTCAGTGAGGGAGGAAGAGTTTGGGGATTTATTCCCCTGCAGAAGGTGCTCAAGAGATACTGAGTGTGCTGGGAAATAGTAAAATTGTAATACAAATATCCCCAAAAGCTTACCCAGTGTGCTGCAAGCCTGCAAGTCGCATAGAAAAATTCAAGAGCTCAAGCCAGCACAGACAACACCCAGGAATGTCAGAGAAGAAAATTAAACCCCAAAATGGTGAACAGACCAATTAAAGACTTGGCCCAGAAGCTTGAGCACAAAGGAGACATCACCAAATCACACGTGCAAACCCTCATTAGAAGACCCTCACTGGTGAAGAAGGGAACACATAATAAAACATTTACAAAACACCCAGTCAGACAGTGTTGGTTGCAGGAGGCTTGTGTTTGGAGAAGGCTGGAGGGAATAGAGCGGTGGAAAAAGCAGAGGCTAGAGGGAGTGAAGAGTTGACGGCAGTGGAGAGCTAGGAGGTCAAGGAAGAGATGGTAACTTCTGAGGGTGTAAGTGAAGAGGAGTGTATTCAAAGAAGAGGTTTTAACATTAAAGGTAAGAGTGGATGCATGGAGGTGGTAGCCAAAGAGAAGGGAGGTATCAGAAGCTGGGAGAGAGCAGCAGGAAATGGTGGTGAGATTTAAGGGAGCAACAGAGGATGTGATGCTTTCAGGAGGGGAAAACATCAGGATGGGGGTGATTGTCGAGACGAGTTGGTGGGACACCAGTGCAAGAGAATCTGATGAAACTCAAAGGGGGGAAGGATGAGGTACCATCAGACAGTGAGTGACATCAGGGGCATTTACTGATAAAGTAGAAGCAGAAGAAAGACTACCAAGCAAAGTGGGGAAAGGGAGAGACAGTGATATAGCTGGTTCCAAGGAGACGGGAGGAATAACATCTCAACATTTTCATCTCCTTCTGAGAAGTGTATTGGGTGATTGGGAAAGAACCCAGAAGGAGCGCAAACACCAACACTTACGAAGAGTGGGCAGGGTCTGGTGTGGCTGTCAGCTCTAGGCAGGATAAAATGGTGGGAGAAGGAATGAGCCCGGATTATAGAGGTGGAGAAAGAGAAACCAGGGAGAGGAAGTACCAGCCCGACTAGACACAAAGGGCCCAACACAGATGTACCTGATGGCTATGTCCACCGAGTGTGGTATGTCAATATCAGGACTTGAACATTGAGGCTTTGTTTTAAGGGTTTCATTTGTTATCAAGTTCACGTAGTCTTTCCTTAAATCTACCTGCACAAAGCCCTGTTCTATAACCAAGAAGTCAAAAGGGTGCTTATAAGGATGTGTAAAAGTAATTTTAAAAAGTCCTCTGTCTGGTATCCTACTCTAAGCTAACCACTTTTCCTATCTTCTAAAAGAAAACCACAGTCTGTTCTCTCCATGTCATCTCACTCTCAGATTCTCTCTCTTTCTGGCATCCTTTCAATCTTTCATCTTCCCCACTCTGGGGTTTTCTCAGTCTCTCACCACTGCAGGGCCATTCTTCTCACACCCCTCCTCTGTGTGCAATCTTTGTCTTTCCTCAATCTGGGCTTTTTTTCTCTTCCTCTCTCCTTCACCCACCTTCCTCTCCACTAGAGCCACTGCGTACCTGAGTGTATTGAGTGGTGTTCCTCATGAGGGCTGTTTGGTCTTGCCCGATCTCTGTTCGGCGGGGAAGCTGCTCACATGTCTCTACTGTCTGGCTCTGTGTCAGCCTCCCGAGGTTAGACCTTCTTGTCACGTAGAGCAAGCACCCTCCTCTGTCTGCTGTATCCTTCAAGGCCATTTCAACAGTGTTGAATCTTGGTGTTACTATCGGACATATAACAGTGATACAATGCAAAACAAAAGTTGACTCAACGATTTAGCATTTTCAGTAAGATGTGTTTTGTTTGTGATGATTATGCATTGAGTGTCAATTACTTGCAATGCTCAACAGTATTTGGTTCTTTGTGTGACAGATAGGTCATGTATCTGCTTAAAGGGTTGCGAGGATAACTCAGGGGCAACGTGTTTGTCTTGGAAGCATAGCAACATCGGTTTGTATCCCGGTCTCGCGGTTAGAAACTGGTATCAGACATTAAGCGTGTTATAAAAGAACAATTATAATTTTATAATAGTTGTGCCATGATTCATTTAATGTTTTTCTGAGTATTTTTCATTGGGAGAAGTAACTTTCTTCAGCCAAAAGAGCAAGATCTGAGTGGTTAGTGAGAAAATGTAGTTTATTTTGTTGCTACATATTGGGGATTACCTGGCGGTCCTTTCTGCCATCCAATATTCAGCTATGTAGATGCATACATTTGTAAAGTGCGCCAGGTGTCACAATGTAAAAACCTTTTTCTTCAAACGTTTCAATAATTATGGTCTTGAAAGCAGTTTTGTGACCTGAACTAACATGTATGGTTGCATGCGTTCTTTATCCAGCGTGTCTGAACTATTTTTCTTGTGTTCAAACACTGCCAGCATAGTGAGTCATTGTTTTTTGCTAAAACTTTCAAAAAGGTGATCTGCATTTGAACACACATGTTGTGTGCATTTGCTATTGCAGAGGAAACCATTGTTGTTTCAATCAATTAATAAGACTTTAGAGGCATCACAAATAAAAGCATATACAGTTCGAACCATTGCTACTAAATGTAAAGCCATGCAAGTAGACCAATTCAGAAATGAAGAGAACATATTTTTTTTAAATTGATAAAATACCATTACATTTAAATTTTCTGTTGTTGGTAGATACATCAGAATTATTGCTGACACTCAAGGACCCAGCATCCAGTAGAATAGTGTTAACTCAGGCTAGAGCACATTCAGAGTGAGCTCAAGAGAAGAAAACAGGAAATTTAAGGGGTGGCCTGGGAAGGCTTTTTGGGCGCTGTTAGAAGAAGGGACCAGAAGGCATTTTCGGAGTTTGTCAAGGGTGGTCCCGTCGGGTGTGGGTCTTTTGTGGGTAGTGGGACCCATGTGGAGGAAGGGGTATGGACAAAGTATTTTGGGAGTCTGTTTGGGGCAGTGACAATTGAGGGTTGTGTAGGTCTAGCCGCATCCGGTTTAAAATTTGAAGTGGAGGAAGTTAAGAAGGCCATCAACCAACAAGCCCATAATCGGGTGCCGGGCCCGGACATGATCCCTTCAGACATGTTTCAGGACCCCTTGGACTTGTGGGCACCATTTTTAACGGCGTTGTTCAATGCCTGTATGAAATCTGATAACTATCCCCCCTCGTGGAAAAGGGCCATCATTTTCCCTATTTTAAAAAGGGGGACAAGGCCAGCCCCAGCGCCTATAGACCAATTTCACTGTTGGATTCTTCCTTTAAAATTTTCAGAAGAGTCTTGTTAGTACACATTGAATCATGGCTGGCTGAAAAATCAGTCTTAGCAGACATCCAGTTTGGGTTCCGCCCAGGTGTTGGAACTATGGAGCAGAGTCTTAATCTATACCTCCTAGTGGCCAATTCGGTCTTTTTGTAGGGGTGGGGCGGTGCACTTGGCGTGCATGGACCGGAGTACGGCCTTTGATGAGGTAGACCGGGCAAAACTCTGGGCCGTACTCTGGTCCCTGGGCTGTCCGGGGGACATTTCGAGGGTGTTGGTTGATATACATACAGACAATGAGGTGTGCGTGCGCAGTGGTCCAGGGGACATTGCACGGCATGCTTCAGGGTCGGATGCGGTGTGCGGCAGGGCTGTGTGTTGGCCCCCATATGCTTTTGTTTATATATTAATGGTCTTTCTAGGCATCTTAGGTAACATTGGTTACAAACTTTCCTCTCTTGGAGTTTGCCAAAGTCTTTCTTCTTTGCCACTTAGCTTCGCTTTCTTTAATTGGTATTCATCAGATACGTTCTGCTTAGATTTATTAATTGTTCGTTATTCAAAATCATATGTTGGTAACCACTTTCTTGCATGGAGCGCCCTGGGGTCATCATTCGCTCTCTGCCAACTCTCTGGTTCTTCGCGTGGCTCCCTCTGACTGTCAGGTTTCGTGGCGGTGCTTCTGAAGTCAGTCTGCCTTCTCTCCCTTCTCTCCCGCTTCAGCGAGCCTTAGGTAAGTTGTGTGGTGGTCTCCGGGAGCAATGACAGCTCTGTTGGTCTTTGGCTTCTCCAGTCTGCTTCAGGCTGCTTTGGTAGCATGTCTCCTTCACGGCTTAGTACACGGTTTTCCGCTGCGCATACTCTGCAGTTCTTCTGATTTTCACCCATCGGGGGTGACTTCTGGTGGGCTTCTCTCCGTGGGTGCTCCTGCGCCTCGGATGGCTTGAGCTCCCTCTGCAATGCCTCCCGCTTGGCCATGAACTGCTTCTTCCTTTGCTTCTTCACAACACAATTGGGCCGCCTCATGGGTTTTAAATTTCCCACTCAGGTGCTCTCTAATTGGAAACGACTAGAAAAGTCCATGGGAGAATGTGTGATATTAAGTTGTTCCATTTCATTTTAAATTAGATCAGATTGTTCTAAAGACTGAGAGTTACTGGAGTAAGGGGACCTTGGGTAAAGAGTCTTTAATTTCACATTAGAGTGAGGAGTTCTGTTTAAGACAAAATCACAACAGCACAAGGTTTTCATCTTCAACTCCTGAGCCTCTGAGGCACCAACTTGGCGCTGTTTAACTGGCTCTTTATAACTGGTTCCATGAGTGTTGATTTTGGATGGATTGGAACATTGATCGTATGCCATTAACTATCGGAATTATTTCATCTTCATCAGAAGATGAATACTGCGTCCCTCCGAGTGGAGTCACCACTTCCCTTTGATGGTTGTCTCCTCCCGTGTGATCCTTCTCCCTGATACCACCCCCAGGGTTAGTATCAGGTAGCAGCTACTTTCCATGGCCACAGAGAAGGAGACTTTTGTCTGGGGTTTGATGATGACTCCACAGGATTCATCACAAAGCTCACTCCTGCTCTGTGCCAGGAACATGCAAAAATTACTCCCCTTTAATGAGCACTAAAGCCTTTGCAATGTTGGCCCACTTTGCACCCTCAAACGTTTCTGGTTTCATCTGTGCCTTAAAGGCATATTGGTGTCATTCTGGCCATTTTTAAATCAAGCATAACAATAGAGAATATCCATCTAACTTCTAGCTTGCTTACCTCAACAGCTTGCATTCAAAACATCTGTGATTTGTCTCACCTCTCAACAAAGAGGTCCTGTGACTAGATTCTCATCTCAAAGCACAAACCAAACTTTCTTTTGCTAACCTAGCACCCAGAACTATAAAGAAGTCAATTTAAATCCTATTGGATACTAGCTGTCCAAAACCTATTGTGGCAGTCATTCCTGTTACTACATAATGGCTAGCTAAGATGTTGTATTCATCTTCCACTGTCGTTGTGTAAGTGTAGCCGTTTATAGTTGATCTGAGGTTACATAGCTATCAAAAAACAAGGGTGCTAGTTGTGTGATCTTGGGCTCATTCACTTTAATGTTGAAGGAGAGGGGTGCCTTGACATTTCCCATCCAGAAAAGAAACCAGAGAACAAATGTTATGAACCCACCCTACCCCTCACGTCAGATTTGTGAATGGTGAATGTCCCCCTGACCTCGTTCATCCTCTACCTTGTTCATAGTGAAAGATCACTACTAGTAATCAGCTATATTCCTTGGTCCAGTAATTCGTAGAGAAGTGAGACTCCGCTGCACTGCAAGATCTTGGCCCACCTAGCCCATTCACAGAATTAGAACACTGGGGTTGAATCGGAGTGCTCACACCTAGAGGCCCTGTTCATATGCACTTAAGTAGGCATGGAGGGACGTTGCATGCCATGAGCAATAACTAGGGACTCGCTCAAGACTCCAGTAACAACTAAGATGTGGCTACTTTCAGGGTGTCTTCTGCTCCAGCTCTCAAGTGCCCTAGCATTCGGCAGCCCAATCCAAATCCCACCCTATCCCTGTGAGCTGATGGGACTGTATTTTTGTCTCTACTTACTCTTACGTCCCGTCCCCTTTCCTCCATACTGCATGGGTGTCCCTTCCAAGGGACGGGCGACTGAACCCGAAGAAATCTTCCCCTTTAAATTTAGAGGCGCGCAGGGGTGCAGGCTAGGGAGCATGCGCTGCCCTGACTCTGCCCTCCGGCGCCACACCTCAGTCCCCTTTTCCACGCTGACGGGAATGGGCCGAATTCACCAGCACTCCTGGGTTTGGCTTCGGCCATGTAATTCCATGTGTGGATACTTCTTCTCTTTGTCGCTTTTTGTCTTTTTTTTATTCAGGTATTCGGTCCTCAGGTGTCATGCACCTCCCTGGCGCATACCGACTTCCACAGGGTTCAGCGGGTGTCCATCCTGCAACAGGCTCTTCCCAACTTCAGACCCCCATGCCCTCTGCCTATGTTACCTTGGCCCAGACCACGGTTGGCAAGCTTGTACTGCGTGTGGCTCGCTGTCATCGAAAACGCTGAAGAACAGACTAGCCAGGTCGAGGGAGATCTTCCAAAAGTCACCTCCAAAGGACTTCAAGGACGTTGTGAAACACCAAGCCAGGCCTAAGGTAGGGCAGCTATTTTCCATCGCACCCCGCAAAGGAGACGCCTGCCCAAGGACACCCCTGTACGGGAGGGACCGTTCAGGTCCTTGTACCAGAACATGCACCGAGGCTGCTACAGCTACCGGCCTGCGGGCTGAGGGATCCTCAGATCCTCCCGGTGGCAGTGTTGAGGGACCGGAAGGTTCTGGTACCGGATCGTCATCCAAGGGGCTCTGCCCTTGTACCAGCAATATGGCCGAGGGGCTACGCCCTAATACCGGTAATACATCCGAGGGGGCGCCTAAATGCACCTCTACCGAGCCCTGGGTCGAGGGTGTCATACCTACTGGGCCTAGGCCCGAGGAGCAGGGTAGACCTTGTGATCCACATACAAGAGTCCTGAAGGAGGCTGGGCCCAGTGAGCTGAGCAACATGTCGCAGGCACGTGGCAGGCAGCTCGACAAGATGGCCGCCGCACCAGACGGAGGCACCCGTCTGACGCCATTCCAGGAGTTCGGCGAAGAACGAGTGTCTAGGTGGGACTGGCCTCATCCAGGCTCATGAATGCAGTGGCTGCCCTCCTCAGAGCGCACGGCCTCCACATCTACCCATACCTCGACGACTGGCTCGTCAGGGCTACATCTCCGGAAGCGGTTCACCACTCTTCCCATGCTCTTAGGAACACACTGCATGATCTGGGCTTCTTGCTCAATCTCAAGAAGTCGCAGCTGCACCCCACGCAGACTCTGACATTCTTGGGCCTCATCTGGGACACGTGCTCCGAGAAAGTATTTCCGTCGGAGGACAAGATCTCGGCCATCAAGCGGATCCACCACCCACTTCCTCTACAGAGAGGTGACCTCGCCATGGTGGTAGATCAACGTTCCTCGCTCTCTCCACCCGGACCTAACATGGTGGTCCAGGGACTGCAAACTACGGACGGGGGAGCCCATTCGGCCACCCACCCCGCAGGCCTCCATCACCACAGAATCCTCGCTCGAGGGCTGGGGAGCCATTCTGGACGATCTCTCGGTCCACGGCACCTGGAGTCGACAGGAGCAGGAATATCACATCAATTGGTTAGAGCTGAACGCCATCTGACTAGTGCTCACAGCATTCCTACCACTTCTCAGGGGCAAGGTTGTCCTCATCCAGACAGACAACAAGCAGGGAGGCACCAGATTTCCTCTGTGCAGACTGGCAATCAGCATGCAGTAGTGGGCCCTGGAAAACGACATCTACCTCACGGCAGTCCACCTCCAGGGGGAATCCAACCTGGAGGCGGACAGGCTCAGCAGGTTGGGAACGGACAATTACGAGTGGCAGCTAAACGTCCTCATTATTCAGGAGATCTTCAGCAGGTGGGGTTATCCCCAGGTGGATCTCTTTGCCACCTGGCACAACATGAGGTGCCCTCAATTCGCCCCCTGCAGTGACAGGACCCCGACTCCCTGGGCAACTCATTTCGGCTTCAGTGGAACGGCATGAAGGCTTATGCCTTACCGCCCACACCGCTGACTCACAGTGATTTGCGAGATCAAGCATTCTCGCCAACTCAACATCATTCTAATAGCTCCATGGTGGCCGGCCAGCCCATGGTTTTTGGAGCTGCTCAGCCTCTCTGAGATGCCTCTGATTCACCTCCCGACGGCCCAGCAAATCGTCTGGCACGGCATGGGGGGCAGGGTCATCCACCCGTGCCACAGAAACTTGCCCTCACAGCATGGTACCTGAGCAGGTAATGCTGCCGCACCTCAGCCTCTCTCAGGCTAATCTGGAAATCATTCAGGGTGCAAGGAGCAAGGCTACCAGGGCCCAGTATTAAAGTAAATGGACCAGATTCTGCCACTGGACAGACTCCAAGGAAATCGACCCCCTGGCATTTACGTTGGATGACGTGCTCTCCTTCTCGGCACCCCTCACCCACTCTGGTGTGCAGGTGGATACCTGCTGTACCTACCTTGCAGCCATCGGGGCTCACAGGTACTCGGAGGAGGGGGATCTTCTCCTCAAATCCTATTGTCAAACATTTGACGAGGCTCGCAAGGCTCTACCCGCCCATCAAGAGGCTGCAGTCTGTGTGGTACCTCAACATAGTCTTGGGCGCCCTGGCGCACAAACAGTTTGAGCCAATGGCGTCCGTGGACATCAGGCTGGTCACCATCAAGACAGCCTTACTAGTCAGCCTTACCTCGGCTCGTAGAGTCTGCGAAATCCAGGCGCTGGTCGCCTCGAACCATATACTACCTTTCAAGGGGACAAAGTAGTCCTGCGGACACACTCAGAATTTCTGCCCAAGGTACCGTCTGCTTTCCACTTGAACGAGGAAATAGTCCTTACTACATTCTTTGCCGATCCTAAGGACGAAGCACAGAGAGTGCTGCACTGCCTGGATGTCAGGTGTGCCCTGAAATTCTACTTGGACAGGACCAAGGGCTTCTGCAAATCGGACGCCCTGGTCATCACTTTTCAAAGAAGCGTACGAGGGCCAGCACAAGCCGCATCGGGGCCAAGGCAACGGCCATCGCATTCCAGCACCAAGTCCCTTGGCAAGTCATAAGCAGGGTGGCCACTTGGGCCACTCCCTCAGCTTTATGCAAGCATTACTGTTTGGATGCCGGCTCTAGGTCTGACGCGGCTTTGGACAGTTGGTTCTCAGGAACCTATTTGCTTAAGGAGGGTCTCCTCTCCACCGTGGTGCTACATTCAGTTGTAATCGTAAATGCAGTATGGAGTAAAGGGGACGGGACGTAAGAGTAATTATAAGTTACTCACCGTAGTGACTAACTTACTCTTAATCCATAGTCCCCTTTCCTCCATAAGTCCCACCAACCTCCACCCTAATAATAATGGTGTCATTAGACAATGTTAAATCTATTTTCGACGCGTCAATGGGGACTGAGGTGTGTCGCCGGAGGGCAGAGTCAGGGCAGCGAATGCTCCCTGGGCCTCACCCCTGCACACCTTGTCCACAGCTAACCCGTTGAAAAGTAATGCAAACGCAGGATTCTCAATTTAATGTAATATTTTTTTTTTTCAGGATAGTTTGAACTATTAATCATGTTTATTATCCTCATCTTCTCCCAAAGTTAGTGTCCAGGCTACGCTGCCAGATTTTCATCTCCCTGCTTTAGTCCCAAAATGACAATTCGGCTTGTGCTCTACTTTTCCATGGTCTGAGACAAAACTTTCTCTGCCTTTTCCCTTGTCATCTGTTCAGTTTTTGCTTTGTGTTCTTTCCTTGGCCAGCAGCTCTACTTTTTTCAAACTTGTTTCCCTTTGGCCAGGGTGTCCACAGTTTCTCTTTCCACACTTTGGCTTGGGGGTTTCTCCATTTGTCATGTTATAGGGTTATTTACACATTGATAGCTAAATGATATTAAACCGGCCCAAAACACAGAAATCAGTTTCCTCAGCCTCTTTTCAGGCAGGTCAGCTCTTCTTCCTCTTTTTGGCTTAGGTGGTGCTTTAGGGGTACTCTCCTTCTTCCCCCTGTGTCAGTCAGTCCCCTCTGGCTCTTCAGGCAGCTTCCCGGTAGGCAGTGTTCCAGGGTAGACCATGTTCCTTCACCCAGGCAGCAACTCCTCCTCCTTCAGCATACAGCTTCTCTTCATGTACCAGCATGTGAAGAGAAGGACAGGGACCCTATCCCTGACTGAGCTTTTATAGCTGGATTCCTTCTCATCCGCTGGTTGCTGACTGGTGGAAAGCCCTGCTTACATAATAGGGTGGCAACGTTATTCCACTCTGGTTCTCTTGTGTTAGGCTCTTTCTATTGGGCAGTTCAATATCTGTTTTTCCACTTTCTTTTCTTTCATGTATTCTTGTTCTATCATGAACTCCTTTTTAAATATTATTTGTCAGATCTTTGCGGCTCAAGTTTCCCCAAGTTCCTCTATGGGGATTTCAACTTGGGTCCTTCCATAGGCTCTGATTTTCCAAACAACCAGGATGTGTCCTGGTGCTAGCAAAGGGAAAGGCTTAGGCCTTTCCTTTGAGGTCCTGGAGAGTCTCTCTGTTGTCATCTCTCGTCCAATCCATCCTGCAGAGCGGAGCATGCCCCTGTCCCAACTCCTGGTGCTCCAGCATAAGTTTGCTGAAAGGTGGATGCCCCATTGTTCATGCATGTGTTGTGAGCTGCGCCACTGCTGCCACCAGCCACAATGCGTTTTCACCACTTTCCAGAAGACTTAACACAGTTCAAAATAAATACAACTATGAGTGGATTGTGTCCTCCAATGTATTCCTCATTTTAGATGTATTCCATCCAGCTTTGCTGCTCTTCGGAAATTTTTTCGGCAGAGGGTGCCGTACGTCGATGTCGAGTCGATGCTCCCTCGAAGGCCTCTGTCGAGGGTGACGTCATCAGGTGTATAAGTAGCACGTGCAGCGCCGGTTGGCCTCAGTTTCGTTTTTCCGCAGTTACGTTGCTTCGGACATTCGGTGCGCCTCGAGTTCTGTGAAGAATATATGTATAAACATGAAGAAATATGTCATCAACACCGACCACGACCCCGAGATCGGGTTTCAAGAAATGCAAGTCGTGCAGTTCAAAAATGTCGATCACGGACCCGCACCACGAGTGTTTGTGGTGCCTCGGAGAAGGCCACGACTTGGAGGCCTTTTCGAAGTGTCAGGCGATGACGGGGAAGGCCTTGCGAGAAAGGAGAGGAAAGCTACAGGTAGGTCAGAAGGATCGAAAAGCCTCTAGCGTCGAGTTGAGACCCCATGAGGAGAAATCTCCTAGACGCAAAAGGCATCGATCTAGATCCCGGACCGATTCTCATCACTCGTCTTCATCAAAAATATCGAAGAAATGACGCCACAGGTCTCCCTCCACCTCGTCGTCGGACGAGTCTCCGAAAAAAATGAAATGCCCCACGAAACATTCGTCTTCCGAAGAGTGGGAAGCATTCAGGGTCAAAATGATGGAGGTGTTTGAGAAGGCGAAGCCTCGGTCCGCACCTTCTTCGGAAGCCGGCCTGGAGAGTCATCGCTCCGACACTCGCGCGCCCTCGAGCCCGGGTGATCGTAAAAGGAAGGATAGGGAACCTTCCAGGACGCCGAGCGATAAATGCTCGAGTCGAGTCGACTGCTCGAGGTCACCGACACCGTCCGAGACCTGTCACACCTCGAAGGGAAAATCGTCGAAGACTGCCTCGACGTCCTCGAAGCGGACCCTGTCGACGACCACTATGTCGTCGACGCCTTTATCGACGTCGACGCTGAAACCCTCGGTGCCAAAGGCTCCAACCAAGCCAGGGCAGCCAGAAAAAGAGAAGGGGAAAGTTACAAAACATGTCATTTCTTCCGAGCCTGGTACTACACCTCTCCTCCTTCTCTCCCAGAGAAGGTTTTCAAGCCTCTCCCTAGGAAGGAGTTTTTCAAATCCTTGACCTCAATTTTTTAGGAACAGGAGAGATCCGAGGAGGAAAATATACCTTTTGGACTGGAATATGGCACCCCAAATGTCCCAGAATGCTTGATCTCGGAGGAAAGCAGAATGAGGGATTTGGTGGAGTCTTTACATAATGCAAGTGGCATTGACACTTCTCCTGAGAATGACTTTGGTAGACCAGATACAGGAGAGCATGCCAGTCCATCTTACCGTCAGTTAATGACAAAGGTGGTAGATTACTTGGGATGGGCTAGACCACCAGCCCAATTCGTCCAAGACGATTTAACAGACATATTGGACCATGGTCCCACTGAAGACCCAGTACTACCTTTTCATATAGCCTTACAAAACAGGGTGGCCAAGAATTGGGAAACTCCGGATTCTATTCCTCCGGTAAATAAGTCCCTTGCATCAAAATACCGCCCAGCCAGTAGCGACCCCGGCTATCTGTCAAAACATCCAACTCCTGAGAGTCTGGTCATACAGGTAGCCACAGCTTCCAACAAACTTGCGTACCCGTCTATCCCTCCAGACAGGGACGATAAGCGTGTGGATGGTTGGGCACAGAAGGTATTTTCAGCGGGAGCATGGCATTAAAATCTGCCAACCCCACATGTGCCTTGGCAACATTTTCGTACACTCTGTAGGAGTGCATCGCAATGGCGGCGGAGCACATACCAGAAGGGGAAGAAAGGGAAGGTTTCCTAGCCATCGTTAGAGATGGAAAGGAGGCCATGCAGGAATCCCTTCAATCTGGATTGGACACTGCGGATAGTGTAAGCAGGTCCATGGGCACTAGCACGGTAATGCGCAGGTTTGCGTGGTTACGGAAGTCGGGTTTTGCACCGGACGTACAGAACCGCCTTCTGAACATGACTTTTGACGGGTCTCGCCTTTTTGGCAACAAGGCTGACGAGAGCCTTGAGAGGTTGCAGACCTCAAAAGCAGCGGCCAAATCTTTAGGCGCTGCTATTAGGCAACCTCAGCCTTTTCGTGCGCAAGGGCAATCATGGAGGGGACGATCCTATCGTTATTACACCTCATATGGAAAGACGAGAGGAATGGGCAGTCAAAGAGGCCAAAGAAAGGCCACTCGTGGTGGACGAGGAAAACATGCTAAGCCAGCTCCAGCTGCAGCCTCTTTGCCATCAGCGGCTGCAACATCCGCCACAAAACCACTTTGAGGGCTTGCACCACAAAACACCTGTAGGAGGCAGGCTGTCGCAGCATCTGCAAGAATGGCGAGCCATTACTTCAGATGTTTGGACTCTAGAAATAATAGCCCAAGGCTACTGCCTTCCTTTTCTAAAGCAACCTCAAAGCAATCCACCAGGGAGACGCTCGTTGAAGTTTTCCAACCCGCTCCTACAGCAAGAAGTTCTAACCCTGCAGGAGAAAGGTGCTATAGAACCAGTACCTGCAGCGGCGAGGAACAAGGGATGGTACTCCCCGTATTTTTTAATCCCCAAAAAGGACGGAGGACTGAGACCCATCTTGGACTTAAACTTGAATAAGTTCCTCAGGAAAGACAAATTCAAGATGGTTACCCTTTCTCAGATCCTTCAGGCCCTTCAGCTCCAGGACTGCTTGGTGTCATTGGACCTCCAGGATGCTTATTTTCATGTGCCGATTCATCTCAGACATAAAATACCTGAGGTTCGTAGTTGACAACTCACACTATCAGTTTCGAGTCCTGCCATTCGGGTTGTCCTCCGCCCGAGGGTATTCACCAAGTTAATGGTAGTGGTGGCAGCGCACCTCAGGAGAGGGGGGATTCATGTCTACCCCAACCTGGACGATTGGTTGATCAGCCTGCCACTTCCTCCACAAACTGGGCTTCTCCCTCAATTTCAAGAAGTCTTAAATGACACCTTCCCAACAGCTTCAGTACACAGGATCTGTACTAGACACATCCTTGGGAAAGAGCTCGCTTCCCAAGATGAGGGGTCAAGACATTCTTCAGATGGTTTCCAAATTCCAAAATGCCCAGAATCTCCAGGCTTCCGACTTTTTAAGGTTGCTCGGCCTCATGGCATCCTGCATCTTTCTAGTGCCAGAGGCATGCTTGAGGATGAGATCTCTTCAATGGGCCCTAAAGACTCAGTGGTCCCAGTTCTCGGGTCAAATGACGGCTCTTCTTCAGATTCCGAACAAGGTCAGACAAGACCTTCTATGGTGGACCTGTACAGAGAACATCCTAAAAGGAGAACCTTTTTGGCAACCATGGCCGGAGATCACAGTAGTGACAGATGCCTCACTCCTGGGGTGGGGAGCTCATGCCAATGATTTGACAATCAACGGTCGTTGGTCTCCATCGGAGTCCAAACTACATACCAACCTTTTAGAGCTGAGGGCAATCAGACTAGCGCTGAAGGCCTTCCTGCCATCTGTCAGGGGAAAGAATGTCCTGATAATGACGGACAACACAGTGGCCATGCACTACCTAAACAAAAGAGGAGGTGTGGGGGTCACTACCCCTGTGCAGAGAGGCAATGCAGCTCTGGTATTGGGCGATTCAGGAGGGAATCTCTTTAACGGCAATTCATCTAGCTGGGGAAGAGAATATGACAGCAGATGCTCTCTGCATGCAAAGCATTGTGTCCCACGAATGGGAACTGGCTCAGGAAGTCATTCAAGAGATCGTCGCCCTTTGGGGAACCCCTCAGGTAGACCTATTCGCAACCAGCACCAACCGAAAATGCATAAGGTATTGCTCAAGGGAATTTCCCCCGAAAGGAGCCCTGGGGGACGCGTTCATGGTGGATTGGAATTTCCCACTATTGTACGCGTTCCCTCCGATTCCCGTCATTCCTCAGGTCAGCAGGAGGCTAGGCCGCATGACCCTAATTGCCCCGGATTGGGCGAGGAGAACGTGGTATCCGGACCTTCTAGATATGTCCATCTGTCCTCCAGTACGTCTTCCTCAGAGAGAGAACCCTCTCTCAGATGGAAGGTCAGGTTCTCCACCCAGAGGTCAGAACACTCAACCTTCATGCTTGGTATCTGAAAGGCAGAGATACACGGATTGGAACCTTCCAGATGATGTTATGGAGGTGTTGCTTTCGGCAAGAAGGCCAGCACCAAAGTCTCTATACCGTTGGTGTTGGAAAAAGTTTAGCAACTGGTGCAGGGAAAAGAATGTCGATCCTTTTCTATGTTCTGTGTTATGTTATGTGCTTGCTTATTTCGCGCCGGTAGCCCGCAGGCATCCCGCAGGCATCAGGGCTCGGGAACCAAGGAAGTAAAAAAAAAAACACGTCACTCTCCTCATTGAGTAAGGTTAAGAACCTCGAGGGAGGGACTCTATTACTCATTGAAACAACACATTTTTAAGCTGTTTCCTGAAACTCTGATAGTTTGCTTCTAACCGTAATGCCATCGGCAGCTTGTTCCAGATGTCTACTGCTTTCACCGGGAAGGATTTACCTTGCCTAGATACATACTTTGCCCCAGGAGTATTCAGAGTGCCCCTGTCGGCTGATCTTCGACATCTTCCAGGTGAATAGAAGGAGAAGTGTTTTTTAAAATAGCTGGTGGCTTCTCCATATAGGCATCTATGAATTATTGTCATGGCCTAGAACTTAACTCTATCCTCCACTCTTAACCAATGTAGAGCTCTTCTCCCTGTTGACACATGTTCTCTGTTTTTTATATTCTTGACTATCCGAACTGTGTCGTTTTGAATGACTTGGCACTTTTTAATTTCTCTTTTAGTGGCTCCTAACAAGAGAGCGTTGCCATAATCAAGCCGCGACAGGATCATTGCTCTGGCAATTGTTGCGGCATTGATTTCATTAATGAAGGGTCTTATTGCTCTCAGAAGACGTAGATAATAGGCGTTATTTTTCTTCAAGTAGCTTACCTGTGCCTCCGAGCCAACCGAAGCTTCCACCATCATCCCGAGAGTTTTAACATGCGACATCACCGGGATGATGGCGCAATTGATGGTAAAGGATTTATATTTGTTACCTAACTTGCATCTAGCCTGTCATGTAGCAAAAATCAGTAGTTCCGTTTTGGTATTATTTGAACACATCCAATGATGTTGCATCCAGTGGTATATGATGTGATAAACCTCTGAAATGTTTGCACTGTCAATGATGTAGTCACCCGTAAGTTCAAAAATGAGCTGTGCATCATCGCCGTAATTCGTGAAAAATACGCCGAAGTGTTCCAAGAGTTCGCAGAGGCTTCTCAGATATAAATTAAACAAAAGAGGTGGCAGGCTAGCTCCCTGCGGGACTCCATAAAGAATAGGAGCGGCCTTAGAGAAAATGTCACCCCAATGTATTCTGGCTTTCCGGTCTTTGAGAAAAGATGACAACCAGGCTAATGCCTTGAGGGAGCAACCAGCAATGTTAGTCAGTGCCTCCTGAAGGAGCTGGTGATCCACCAAGTCAAATGCTGCGCGTAAGTCGAGCAGCATGAGCAAACCTGCTTTGCCTTTATCTCTCAGGCCCAACATATGCGACTGGAGATCTAACATAGCTGATTCGGTGCTGTGGGATGCCCGGAAACCTGATTGTTGATTATGCAGCAACTTCAGGTCCTCCACATTTGTATTTATTTGTATTTGTATAGCGCAGACCAGGCCCGGAGGCTACCGGGCGCATTTCTTAAGGCAATGGTTACATATGTTGCATACAGTGATGATATATCAACAATAAATATGGCATGGAAATAGACATAGGTAGGTGGTACAGCGGTACATGGAATGTCAAGTAATACTTCTTTACAGATGTTATTACAGCACGTTTTAGAAAGAAACTTAGGCATTGGAGGAGGCGAGCCAACATTTGGCTCTGTGTTTGAAAAGGTTGAGGGAGGGGAGGTTTCTGATAGTCAGTGGGACAGTATTCCACAGTTTGGCTGCCATGTTTTTGTAGTTGATTTGTGGCAGTTGTATCTAACACCTTCAGGACAAAGTTCGAGTTAGTGATGGGCCGTAAATTCCCAGGATCTTTGGGGTACAAACCTGCTTTTTTGTCTAATGGGGTAATGGTTATCTCCTTGATGTCCTTAGGCACCACGCCTTCCCTGAAGGATGCATTAACTATCTTTGTCAGAACCGGTGAGAAGAGTTCTTTATGCTCCAAAATGATTTTGATGGGCAGAGTATTCTCTGCAAACGATGTCGGTTTGATCTTGGCTAGGACCTTACATAAATCCTCCTCAGATATGGGTAGGAACTTAAAGCTCCCTCTTACTTCCACGTTAGAGGTTGCAACATGGGTAACTGGTCTTTCGCCTTCCATTCTGGCCGTGATGATGTTATTTCTGGCCTTTTGGATCTTATTTGCGAAAGCTTCTTGTACCTTCTCACAGTCTTCACTGGTAGGTGTGTGTGGCGGTGTTAAAATCCTGTGTTTTTCCATTCCCTTAAGAATGTCAAAAATGTTGCTATTCGTGTTAGATGCTGCCTCAATTTCTTTATCATAATT
This sequence comes from Ambystoma mexicanum, assembly GCF_040938575.1. Classification (NCBI taxonomy): domain Eukaryota; kingdom Metazoa; phylum Chordata; class Amphibia; order Caudata; family Ambystomatidae; genus Ambystoma; species Ambystoma mexicanum. The sequence goes on from NC_090921.1 coordinate 1,481,972,950, forward strand.
CTTTTTTGCGATCTTGATCCCCTTCCTATAGCTGAGATCAGCCCTTTTCCAATTGTCTGTTTATTTGGGTGGGATTTTGCCTCCATATCCTTTCTTTATCTCGTTTCTCCTGTTTTAGTTTATTAAGATCTCCACTATACCATGGGCGGTGGTTGTTGTTTTCCCTGACCAATTTCTGTTTCAGTGGGGCATATTCTTCCACCAGAGCTTGCATATGAAGATTATATTTCTTAAGCATGCTCTCACAGTCCTCCTCTTCAAGAAAGGACTTTGCAACCTTCTGTAGGCAAGGTTTTAGTATTTCAGGGCCTATATTCCGGAAGTACCATCTTTCCCTCTGACCCTAGCACATAGAGGTCTGAATATCGGAACAATAAAAGGTTACCTTGCAGCGCTTTCCATTTTCAAGCGCTCATCGGAAGAATGCTCCTACTTCAAAATTCCTTTCATAACACAATTCTTAAAAGGTCTCACTAATGTGTTTCCGCCTCACCCATTTCAAGTACCGTTTTGGGATCTAAATTTAGTCCTAAAATTCTTAATGTGTGCCCCTTTTGAGCCTATGCACACGTGTCCATTAAGATTCCTAACATGGAAAACGGCCTTTTTAGTTGCTCTAACATCGGCAAGAAGAGTGAGCGAATTGCAGGCACTGTCTTCTGGGCCACCCTAATACTTTGTTCCATAAGGACAGGGTTGTGTTGAGGGTTAAACCATCATTTTTACCAAAAGTAATATCTGATTTTCATTTGTCAGAAAATTGTTTTACCCTCATTCTATCCTCCACCTCATCCTTCTAAGGAGGAAGAAAGAATACACAGACTGGATCCAAAAAGAGCTTTAAGCTTTTATATCTCTAGACTTTCTAGGCTTAGGGTGGACAACCAGTTGTTTATAGGCTACACAGGAAGGAAACTGGGTCAATCGGTAACAAAACGGACAATTTCACACTGGATTGTACTTTGCATTTCAGAATGCTACAGACTAGCACAAAAAGACCCACCAGAAGGGTTGAGGGCTCATTCCACCAGAGGCATCGCCTCTTCCACGGCCCTTCAAAGAGGCGTCCCAATAAGGTCCATTTGCGAAGCAGCAACTTGGTCTTCACTTCACACCTTCTCAACATTCTATAGCCTGGATGCTTCCCAGTCTAGGGAGCTGACCTTTGGAAAAGCAGTGCTTTATTCCGCCATCTAAAGTCATTGATAAAAAAAAATCTGACCCCTCCTCCAGAGAAAGTAACAAAATACTGCTTTGGGAGTCTATCTAAGATGAGGAATACGTTGGAGGACACAATCCACTCGAAGAACAAGTTACTTACCAACTGGTAACGTTCTTTCGATTGGATGTTCCTCCAACGTATTCCTCATTGCCCTCCCAACCTACCCCTCTGTAGATTTTTCCGGGTTATTGCCATCTCAAATCTCGCAAGGCTGATACCTGTCTGCCGGCACAATCTACACAGTACAAGATCACAGGCAAAAAAAGGGGGAAAAACAGAACTGAGGCCAACGGGCACCGCGCGTGCTACTTATACACCCGATGACGTCACCCTCGACGGAGGCCTTCGAGGGACCATCGACTCGACGACATCGGCGCCCTCTGCCGAAAAAATTTCCGAAGAGCAGCAAAGCTGGATGAATACATCTAAGATGAGGAATACGTTGGAGGAACATCCTATCGAAAGAACGTTGCCAGTTGGTAAGTAACTTGTTCTTCTAGAAGATCAGCGGAACACCAGTCTTGGTTAACAGTCCTTATTCCTTTATTCAACCTGTGATACAACCACAGCTACAATACTTTGTGATAGAGCCACAGCTTCAGTATATTGTAACTTTTCAAAAGGTATATTTGCCAGGATGACTTCACAGTTCTGCTACTACGTCCACAACTTCACTTCTAGAGTTTCCTATGAGGACGTTCTCCTTTGCGGCATAGCATTCCACTGTGTTTGTGTCATGGAAGGTTTGCATCCACTGACTATTCCACCACAACTGCTTCTCTAGAATTAAGACACAAGACTCACTTTATGGTAGTTCAACATCTTCTTATAGGCAAGGCACTCTTCCTCTGAATGCCTCTCTTCAAAAGGGGCAGCCTCTTTGCCTCTCTCGTCTGTCTGACAGAGTAACAACCCAAGTTTGTTCTTAAGGCCCACTTCTCTCGCTCTGTCTTTGGCAATATAGGTTGTCTACTTCAACAATCTTTATGAGCAGAAAGTTCCCATTCCCCAACTTTGCCTTCACTTTCTCTGCCAAACAATCACCCAAAGGCCTTGGTGCCACTCTTGGCAATGCTTGCACAGTGATCTCTTAAGCAAGATTGAACTTCTATTGGCATCACAGTATTGATAAGTGTGTTCTGGCTCTGTGAAAGGCTGCTTTTACTGTCAATAGGGAATAGAGTCTAGGCTTGGGCAGTACTTGATTTTTCTCTCCAACCGTGTATGCCAGGATCCCCTGTTTAACCACTTCACTTCTTACTTCTATTGTAACTCGTTGTGGGAATAAAGAGTTGGAGGTCAGTATTCCTTTCAAAATTAGGCACACATAACCACTTCTTAATGGTTTTCTCAAAGGTTAAAAGTTCAACAAAGTCTTGTGCAACGTTTGCTTTGCACAATGTAAGACATGCAACCATTTCTTAGCAGAGTTTGAGCTTTAAGGGTTTAGCAATGGTCTGGGTAACGTTGGCTCTTCACGTGAGTGATATGTAAGTTGCTTAAGATTTCAGCAAATACTTCATCTCGCTTTAACTTATATGTGAGTGAATATTTGAACTGGATACTGTTGCCGGCAGCGCTAGCACAAGGAATCAGAATGCCAGGTTTGACTAAACGGGTTTTCTGACCCTTGTTCTGCAGATTGCCCAAATTCTACGACTTCGGCACAACTTGTACCTACGACTCTCCTGCAGCGCCTTTCTTCAGTCTCCAGTACTGCTTCTGCCCAGCAATCAGGCTCACTTGGGGAAATACAGCCTCCAAGCACGTCTTCCGCTGCACAGCCTCTGAACTTCCTGGTTTGGAGAAACCAGGACTCTCAGAACAAGCAGGTGTAATCTGCTGCATTCATGTTCTGGCGTCCCTCTGGTTCTCCCACTTCTGCCTGATTTGCCAGCACTGTCTTCTTCCTTCTGCCTCTACTACTAAAGCATTTACTCCAGCCACAGTTCCAGGTCCCTCTCTTTTCCTGCACCCGAGGGGTCCTTTTATGCATCCATGCTTACTCAGGTGTTGACTGATAGGCTTAATTGCCTGACTACTGCCACAGCTTGCCTCTTCATCCCTCTTCCTCATCCCAGTGTTATGGGATTTGTAGTCCCCAACAACAAAATGTGTTCTTTTGACTTTGTTTGGAAACCAGCCTTCAAAAGTGTGGAATTACGGAGGAAGTTAAACATGGGGGTTTCCCAGTCTTCCTGGCCTGTTTTCACCCCCCCCTGTTCCCCTGCCATGTGATCTTCCTGCAGTGCACCATCTCCAGGGTCGGCCTGAAGAAGTGTCTGCCTTTCCCTGGCCACACGAGAAGGGTCCCAGTCCAGGTGTCTGGGAGGAATCATGTCTGATTTATCACACTCCCCTTGGGGAGAGGGGACCACTTCCCTGGATTCACTGTAGAGTGCTGTGACTGCACAGAATAGCTGCAGTACTAATACCAGCCCCAGCAAGCCTTCTCTTTACTGAGGGATCCTGTAATGGAGCTAGGGAGTTCTGAAAAGGAGGGCATGAACCTAGTCCTTCCTAATCCGTCGGTAAAGCCCAGTCCGGAACAGCTACCCCTGCCTTCCCAGTAAAGGGATAGCCCAGACGGTTTGGGTTGATTTGATTGAATTGAATTTGTCAAATCTGATTTGGTTGAGTTTTTCTTTCTCTGTCGAACTGGCCATATAGACTGATACCCCCTCCCCCCACCCCCCATATATCTGCTGTCAATTTAGATGTTAAAACTGCAACCAAATTTGATTCAACCAATTTGGATGTGAATTAATCTGCCAACATCACCCAGACCAGGATCTAGGAGAGACAAGAGGTTGCACATGCTGAACTCTTGATGAAAAGGGATGAAGGTCAACTTGACTGGGCCGAAGATGAGGCGTAAAACACAACCCAAGGAGACTCTGGGGGAAAGACTCAAAAGGGGGTCAGGAGTCTGCAGTTGGAGGACCCATCTGAGACTGTAAGGCTTCCATTAACAATGGAGAGAGACCGCTCCAGGGGGCACACAGAAGTGGAGACCAAAGTCCTTTCCTACACCCGGAAGACCTGGGAGGACAGTGGGGAACCCTTGCCAATGGTACAACCCAGGGCTGTAGCCTACAGCAATGGTCTGAAGACTAAGACTTTGACCTCCCATATAGCAGCAAGAGTCACGTCAAGGAAATGTTGTGCCTAGTCTGTGGAGTGAGGGTGCCCATTGAAAATCGAGTTCCTCTCCCCAGATACCAAGAGCCTGACCTTACCCCTTTTGTAAAATCTGCACCATCAGGGAACAGCAAGAGAAAAGGGATGCTCCTACTGTCTGCATCTGTATGCCCTGGATGACTTGCCCGGAGAAACCTTCCGGGTGCCAGTTCACGTCTCAGGGGAGAGGGTCTGGGCCTTGTTAGACTTGGATAGCAACGCCATATGTCTGGAACTGCTATCATCTCCCAGTTCCAATGCAGGGAACAACATGGCTACTTGTTTCACCCATGGAGAGTGGATGGCTTTACAGCACGACGAGTGTCACAATCTCCCAGATCTGGTGTTGTGGAATAGGTTTCCCAGCTGTGCAGGGTGACCTGTTTCCTTGAGCTGTCAATTGTGAAGAGACATTGTGAACTAATACGAACAAGTGGAATAAAGAAAATTGGACACAGATCTATAGGATTTTTTATAATGGCTGTCCCCACGTTTACCCCTACCGGGCATCAATGAACACCAAATGTGAGGCTATGATGTGGCAGTGCAAGGTTACATGAGTATTTATTAACTGCCAGAAGAAAGCATACAAAGTGGGGCTAATTCACTATCACGTTTGTCTTCTCACTAGTGCCAATTTAACACCCTAGTGGGCAAAAGCCCTGCATTTTGTGGGTTAATTCGCAAAAAGGTACCTATTAGCGCAAGTTCCATTGTGGTGGCAAATGTGCCCTCCCCATAGGATGTGCTCGCAAGGGGGAATTTTGTGGAATCTGCTGCTTTCAGGAACTTATCCCACACTGACAAAGATGCACCTTTTTTTTGTAGTCAGGCGCGACGTAGAGGAACGCTCAATGTAAACGTTTTTTGCCCAGTCCCCTGTTGGCATTTACAACTTCTTAATGGAAAGCATTAGGTAGAACAGTTGAACGTATAGTCTTTTGGATATTTGTACATTTTCATTTGTGACTATTTTTCAGAGACAATTTCATTCGTTGCCAGTTTAACAGAGGATTATTTTGAACCTTTTCTGTTTTATTTATAAGTGCATTAATGAGCTGACCTGACTTTATTTATGCACAAAGATATCTCTTCATTGTTGCATTAGGTCTTTACTTTCTGAGGAGGTGGTTAATGCTTGTCCTGCAATCTCTGTCATCGTTATGGAGATAGGGGTTTTTCAGTAATGAGTCCGAAACTGTGGAATCCGCTCCCACAGGACATTGGAAACATTGACTCTCAGGCTGTTATGTAAACAAAGAAAAAAACTAAAAACCCATCTTTTTTAATTTATTTGTGTTATAGTCATCAGTTTTACTTTTCACACCAGATAAATGTACATCCACCCAATATAAGAAAAAGGAAAAAAAAGGAAATTTCCATAAAATAATAATTCAATTACACAACAATTAAAACATGTTAAATGTTAAAGGCAATTGTACCGGGCACCGTCACCAACGGAATTGGTCCTCAGGCGCTCTGGCGGATCTGTAAATAAGGCGGGGAATTGGTTAGTAGGGTGAAGAGGGAGTAGGATAGTGAGAGGAGTGGTGTTCTGTTGGCAGCTTCAGCTCGGTGTACACCGGGTGCTGAGCTTTGGTGCAGGTATTGGATCAGTGTCAGTCCACGTGTGCTGTTGCTCCGGCTTATGTGTTGTTGCAGTGTTGTGAAGTGCGTGCGGCATGTTGTGCGAGAGATGGTTGTGTGAGTTTATTTAGTGAGATAAGTATGCAGAGTTTGAGCTTATATTGGTTAGTGGGTTACCTGACCTTTAGCATGCTAACATTCACAGTTTTGTCTAAGTGTGGCACTTGTTGGCCTTCACATGTGGGCATGCCTACATTCACAGTCTTTTCTAGGTGCGGCACAGGCTAGTGTTCAGAAATCTGTCTAGGTGTGGCATGCTAACATTCCTAACTTAATCTGGATGCGGCGCAGGATGGTGTTCACAACTCTAGGTGTGGCACCTGCTAACATTCAAGTTTTAACTAGGCGCGGGCATGTTATCCTTCAATGAATCCTATCTAGATGTGACGCAAGCCAATTGTCCACAATTCGAAGTGTGGCCTGTGCTAGTCTTCACGTTTAGCATAGGTGCGGGCATGCCAACATTCAGAGTCGCATCTAGATGCGACGCAGGCCAACATTCACAATCCCATCCAAGTGCGGGCATGCCAACATTCAAAGTTCCATCCAGACGTGACGCAGGCCAATAACCACAAGTCCATCCAAGTGTGGCCATGCTAACATTCACAATTCTATCTAAATGTGTCTGCCGGTCTGGATATGGTCCGTCCGGTACATCCAAGTGGGCGAGTCACTAGAGGGCTTTCGTCTAGGACTAGGTATGTGATTAGTCTCTCAAGGCTTCCTTTAGTGGCTATTTTCCATGATATCTTATGCTCCGTCGAGTGGTTGGTTCTTTGATTTGAGTGTTTGTCCAATTTGAGAGAGGCCGAGGTTGGAGTTATTTTCATCGTTGTTTTAATGTCTGCGCATTCTAGTGCGTCTCCATTGTGGGTACGCTGTGAAGAGCCATGATTTGAGGAGTTTCCTGAATACTAGGTGGTTTGTTGTGTTCCATATATTCTTGGGTAGGTCGTGCCAGGTTTTGGGAGCCTGGTGAGAGAAAGAGGATCCTCCGAGTTTTTTTTCTGTTGTAGGGTTTTGGTTCCAGGCGTATGTCGGTGCTTGATCTTAGTGTTCTTGTCGGTTGATGTAGGCGTACTTTGTCGCTTAGGAATTGTGTGCCTTGTTTGTGTATTGCTCTGTGCGTGATGCACATGGATTTGAACTTTATTCGCTGTTTTAGTGGTAGCAGTGTAGTATTTGTAGCGCGGGTGTGATGTGTTCTCTTCTGGGTAGCTTGAGGAGGAGTCTGGCTGCTGCATTTTGTATGTGTTGCAGTTTTTTTAGAAGTCGTTTGGGCATGCCCAGGTATAGGCTATTGGCATAGTCTACTCTGGACATGATCAGAGCGATGATGGTAAGTGTTTTGTTGGCGAATGACAGGAACGGTAGGATGCTTTTTGCTGCTCGCAGGAGGAAGAAACATTTGATTACCGAGTTTACTTGTGGCTCTAGAATGAGGTTGTTATCCATCAGGACCCCTAGGTTTTTTACAGTTGGTGATGGTTCTGGTGTGCTGCCGAGCTCTCTTGGCCAGGGGATGTAGTTGGTCTCCTCCTTTTTTTGAAACAATCATTATCTCTGTTTTGCCTGGGTTGATTTTGAGATGGTTGAGGTTCATCCAGTTGAATATGTTCCAAAGGCAATTCTCTGGTGTGGTGTTTTCTTCTCAGGTATCTTGTATGTTGAAGATTATTTGAGTATCATCGGCGTAGTTGTAGCATGTGAGGCCGCGTTACACTGCTACACTAAACAAACCTGTTTCGCGAATAATGTCGTTAAGCAATTCATACAACCTTCTTATTCATAGTTTTATCTACTTCAATTCATTTAGTAATCTTACAAGTTCTAATGATAAAAAGATTTCCTTCCAGCCGTTAATATCAGATAAAACTCTTCTGTATTTCACCATTCTTCCTGGTGTACAAAACAAGCTTAACTTAATGTTTGTACCGAAGTGCTGTGGTTGCCCTACAGGTTATAATGAGATGTTTTAACCTTGTGGTTCTCATCCCCACCGAGATCAAAATAACCTTCCTGAGGTTCCATCCCCAACCGAATCCTCTTAAATTCTTTGGTGGCGGTTAGATTTAAGCTAAACCTTAGGAGCTCCAATTTCCATCCGGGGTTGGGAAATCTCTGGCAGAACGTAACCTCTCGATTTGTTACTTATAGGAAAGGCAATACAGGATTCCATTTCTACAAAAGACACCCTTGTTAATATCGAGTCCGTTTTCAGCAAAGAGCGCTTAACTTTGTCTGGATTATCAACGAGTGCAGCCTCTGTTTGTTCACATACTGCTAGGACACTGCAGGCATCTCATTTTAGATAAGTTAGGTAAGTGCAATTACCTTGGTTCAGCAGATGGTCTCTTATGTCCTCATACAATGAGTACTTGCCGGGTAACACCACTGGTCTGTATAGTATAATTAGCTTCCAATCTGAGTAAGCGCACAATGATTGTATTCCAAGCTCATAGCGTAAACAGGCCATTGGTAGAGACTTGGGGAGGTTCAATGCGTTCTTCCACAAAAGCCCCTCCAAACGTACCCTTTTAAGTTTGCGTGCAATGGGGTTCGACTCCATTCTGTATACAATTATAGGAATTACTTTCCCCTTGTAGAATTTAATCAACAAAGGTGATGCGCTCAGCTGGAAGCCCAGATATTTAATTTTTTTCTCACTGGTGGGGGTAAGTTTACCTAGCCTCCAAGTATATTTTGTGGTCTTTTTTAGTAGGTTGCGGAAAATCATGATAGTTGTTTTTTCAGGGTTTACTACTAGGGTGTTCAGTTTTCAAATCTGCATATTTGGCAAAAGCCGTGATCAATTGTTGCAGGCCTACAGGGGTATAGTCTAATAAGACTATATAATCAGAGTAGGCCATCCTATTGATCTTACATGATCCTATTTAGGGGTGGCGGAAGCAGAGACAGATGAAGATTCAGCAAGGTCTGCAAGGTATAGATTAATGGGGCAGGGCACTTATATGCAGCCCCGCCTCAATCCCCTATTAATAGGGATCTCTGAAGATAAATTCCCCTGCATGACTAGCCGGATCTGTATGCTAGTATTTTCATGCAACTGTATGACTATTGCCAACAAACTCTCGGGTAGTCCCCATCCTTTTAATTTTTGCCACAGTCTGCTCGTATTAATGGTATCGAATGCTTTCGACAAATTGATCCATGCTGCATAGATGGACGTGGGGGTTTTCTTGCAATGTTATCGTTATCAATACTCACTACAAAACCATTTAATGTAGTTGAGAGTCCTTTTCGAATCTTGATTGGTTGTTTCTATGAGATGCTGTTCGATTCCTCCCAATTCTCCAGCTCTCTCAAAACTATTCCTGCAAAGATTTTACTCTCTACGTCGAAAAGGGCGATAGAGCGATAATTAACTTCTGTCCTGTTGCACTTTTTGTAGATGGGAACAATTATGGCTCTGCTCCATGAATCTGGGCATCTGTATTCCTATGATGTTTTAAAATAATTCATATAGAATTTTCGCCCAGGTTGCTGTATCTTTCTGTAAAATCATATTCTTCAGCCCGTTCGGACCTGCTGATCTCAACCTTGAGGCTCCAATGATTAGCCCTTCAATAATGTCCACGTCTAGATGGAGTTTCCAGCGTGTCTAATTCAGTTTTATAAATGCATTTTGAGCAGGCTAATTAAGCACTCTGCTTAAGTACTTTACCCAATCGTATTCCGCTACCGCATTTGTCTCCAATGAGCCTTGTGTGGAGGCCTGTTGATTTATTATGGCCCAAACGTTTTTTGCGTTGCGCTGTCTCACTGCCTCCAGCATAATCTGCCCACCTCGCAGGCTACGCTCAAATCTGTAATTATGGTACCAGTTTCTGTATGCATTATGCACTTTTCTTTTTGCTTGCAGAAAAGACAAATCAGCGTGGCCCTGATGTTTTAGTTCTCAACGCCTTCCTCAAAGCTTTCTTCCTCGTGTTTGTCACCCCGTCAAATTTATGCAAATGCTTACTGTGCATGGGACCGGGTTTAACCCTAGGTATATCTAAATCCCATAGAAACTCCACGAAGCTCCTTGGGGAACAAACCCTCCATATTTTCTTTGGCCTCTGAATTTATAATTTCTTCCAGTTTCCCATTCAAAGCTCTTCCTTCTTGTGTAAACAGGACCGAACGGTTTCCTTTTGTGTTTACAACTATTTTCTGTGGAAGGATTATGCTTTTCTATTTCAATAATGTCATAGCTTTGCGCTTCAAGTTTCCAGCTGCTCTCAGATGCAGATTCTCTGCAAGGTTCCTCACTCCGTGGTGATATACGCATTACAAGTGGTGTACAAAAAAAGAGTTTTTATCTTTTTTGCATTTCTAATCCTGCAACGAATTAACCATGTACGAATGAAATTTGCAGTGATGGCCCATTTAACACACCTCAGTGCAAATGTGTACCCCTGTATCTATGTGGATGCTAGGCTGTTCACAGCACTCGATTTCAAAGGCTCAGATGGCCAATGCATATCCACGTGTCGGGAATGCCCCCATCACATAAATATACTTTGCTGGAGTATCTGCAGGTTTTTGCGCCCACATCTTGCCCTTCCTCCTGCACACAAGTTTCCCCTGAAAATAGGTTGACTTTATTGCAACGTGTTTTGATTGCACAGTTGGGGGAACTATTTGCTACTCTCATTATAGGCCCGGATTCAGTTTTGCCTTTGTCTTAGAGGCCCAAGTTACACCTCTGTTGCACAATGAGGCCAACACATATGAGAATGCCTTGGGTCTTGTGCAGACTGGATGTGGCCCAGGAGTTTGGACTAGACTGTGCATGTGTGTTGGGACCAAGCCTAACATTGTCAGTAAATCACAATATTGGGGAAGGTTTGTCATCCTGTATCTAGCCACAGACACACTATACAAGGTATTGATGTCATTTAGTCAGGTGCTCAAATCACATTTAGCACATGTTAGCATTGTGTGTCCTGATAATTACACTTGTAGGACATTGCTGTCTTTTGAGTGTGTCTCTCGCCTTTCCAGCAAGCAAGCTAATACACACATGTGATTAGCTATTGCCCAGCACACCAGCCTTTCAAATATATCAAGTTAGGAAATCTGTTATTTTCCCCAAATGCCAGCAAACCTATGCTTATGATGAACTCTTCCGCACCCCAATTTGCCTTTCAGAGGTGCCAATGATTTTACCGTGGGGGTAAGGAAGCAGGCGTTGGAAGTCCTGCACTCTTGTTGGAACTCTGTCCCTCAGAGCCTGCTGTAGCAAAGCCACTCCCACCAGGAAGCAAAAGCGGGTCCCTGGAGTGAAGCCTGTGGTGGAAGGGGGCTGGTGTATGGTGCCCGTGGGTGCAGTGTGGTAGCACGTAACGACCCACTAGGTGGTGCTGGACACCCTGGAAGTGAGAGGCGTCTCATTTGACGGAGCATCTCCCTCAGGTGAGAGGTGCTGGGGGGAATTATTTGAACTGAACTGGCATCTGAATTGCAGTCCGTTCATTGTCTCCAGTGCTTTTGTGTCCTTTCCGTCCACTCTGCGTTTCCTATCCCGTGTATATCTGAAATGGCAGCTGCACCGGCCTTTGTGGCAGAGACTGATTTATCCCGCGTTCCACCACATGACTTACTGCACACTTCTCTGACATCTGATCAGCCAAAGCGCAACATTTTGACAGTGCAACGTACAATGCCCCCTGCAGCAGGCGCTTCTAGCGATTTGGGCATTGTAAAGCTGACAATGTGACTAATGTGACTGAAAAAAAATCGAGCCTCGGACCACAGCAATCTACCACCCGCCAGTATAGGAGCAGCGGGAGGGGTTGTTGAAACTAAGTTGGTCTAGCATGTATTTAGTAACGACTGCCCCCAGAGTGGAGGGGGGCATCCATTCGGAACTTAAGTCACATTTGCCTGTTGCCCCTTCCTGAGAAATCCCACTGACATCACCACTGACAACACAGATATGGATCTATTATTATTATCGACGGGATGCAAATGCAATCTAGTGCTTGAAGAACTAACAACCTTAATGAAATTGCTCCTGCTCATGTTGGAAGGACAAAGAAATAGACAATATTTGGGGGAGTGGCAGTCAACATGAGTGGGTGGGGTGTACAACGGCTCCCCAGCTAGTGGTAGAATCTCCACAGTGGCCCGATGCATCATCCCAAATCGCCTGATAAAATAGTTGCAAATGCCATTTCTATAAATGGCCAGCCTGAGAGAGAGCCCCAAATGCTAATTAATTTAGGCACTCGCCAGCAAACCCCTAGCCCCCAGAATAAAAACGTTCTACCTCTAAGGTTGTCAATTTGTGGGCAGTTAGATCAGGGGGGCAAGATTCCACAGATATATGGTAGACAAAATAAAGGTGTAGCCCATACTGAACTAAAATTAACCCCCCGGCATAGGGTAGAATCTGGCTACATGAAAGGCCCCACTAAAGGAGAATCAATCTATTTGCATAGAGCACCTAAAATAGATATTGCCTCACTGGAAACCCGCAAATTGTTAACTAACAACGTCACCCGTTGTCTTAGAGCGGTGTATGGCTGCACATCCCTAGTACGGGAAGACATTGCTGATTGCACAAGATTTCAACTTCAAGGGGGCATAGCGGGGGCAGCACCTTCGACATGTTACAAATTGACGTGAGGGAAAAAGGAGTGTCAGATTGTATTTTGAGAATTGGAATGGGGCGTGGCACACCAATTGGCAGCTTGATTGTTATCAGTGCCTCCCCCTACAATAACAATGTCCATCCCTTGGGAACCAGGGCACAATACCCACTGCTTTCTGGACCTAATACAATCCCACTGGGGAAAAGAGCATGGTCACCGCCTAGCCTATGGATGAGGAAAGTGGGACCACTAGGCCACCAGACTAGGAGAGGGGTGTTGATGGAAATGAATGTCCTGGGGCTGCAGACAGCGCTCTCATACCCCCAGGAAATGTTGGCAATTTAGAGAATTGCAATGGTAATTGTTTATCTGTTGTATATTCTTGTTGTACTTTGATGGCCTTACACTGCAAAAAATGTATTTATTATTGTGGTGTACATTTACCAGTCCAACAGAAATCCCTGCATGACAAAACTGCATGTTAGCAGTTACAAAAATAATGGCTGCGCTAAGTCTGCTGAGCACATATTCCCCAGCATCACAAAACTTGGTTTGTGCAGTTACAAAAATAATGGCTGCACTGTCTCTGCTGAGCACATATGGGGCAAGATGGAACATAGAACACACCCAGAGAATGGCCACATTTATTTTCTTCATGTGCACCAAAGAGAAGAATTCAAAGGCAGCCTGGCTCAGCACTGCTATGCTGCCAGCTCAAATCTTCAAACTGTAAAAGAAAATGTTCTGTGTTTAAAATGACCTTCCACTGGTGCTATTTCGATCTTTAAACATCACACAGTTTGGTTCCAGCAAAACACAGCCATGCCCATCTATATTCAGGCTGAACATCATCAAATGAGGACCATTCGTCCCTGAATGGCATTGTTGTGCCAAGTAAAATCTGTGAAGAGCAGAGAAATTAATTTCAGGCCGTAAGGCCAGCGTTTACTCTGGCAACAAATTAACACAGGCAAAGCTCTTCAAAAGATGCTCTCTCTCTTCCTTTGTTTGGTGTCAGTTTCAAAGAACCAATTTCTTGAACATATCCCTGTGTACAGAAATTGACCAGAGCTCTGAAAGCTGTCAGACAGCAAAATGCGAGGAAAACCGCATTTTTGTTAAATGGATAAAAAAAATAAAATGAACCTGTTACTTTGCTTTACAGAGAAATAAAATTACATTACAGCTAAATGGGATAGAATACTATAAAATGCCCAGAAACACAACTGTACATTTGGGGAAGAAAAGCTGCAAAAATATAGGTGTATTTTACTCTGTGTATTTTACTTTTCTCGACACAAAGACATTCAACAGCCTGGCTGAAGCTCAGGCATTCCTGTTAGACCAGTTTGGCAAGGCAGGCACTTTGAAGGTACCCAGCCCCCTTGGGAAAGGAAGTCCCTTTACAAATGTAAAAGGACCAAGGTGTGGAAATATGCGACCTCGTCAGACTGACTGGCATTTCTGCAGCCAGGGACAATGGATCAAGAACTGTCCTTGTCACAGGGAAGTGTGAATTCCTTTGACACCTTCCCTCAGTTTACACTGCCTGGGATGAAAGAGCGTCATGATATCCCTGTTGTTCAGCTGACCAAGGAAAGAAATTTTGCTGGGGGGGGGGAGTTGGAAAGATTGCCCCCTTTTGGGAACAAAGCCAGCCCACTTGATTTAAAAGATTTTTTATATTAAGACAGTTATTTCAGTAATCTGAATAAGCAGTAATGTGAAATTATGATGGGTATTCATCTAATTTTTGTATCGGTAAGAAGAGACAATGTAGCTTATCCTAGCATGTGGGGGACCTGAATGGCATTAAACAGGCATTTCTGAAGAAAGCGTACATGAGACACTTATGAAACTTGATGCAAATATGCCCGACATTGATAAGCTTCTGTTTATCCATTTGTAGATTTTTAGGGGAAGTGTTTTTCATAGAAATGGCGAAAGATTGCCAGCAGGACAAAACCTCATTGCACAAACTTGGGATTTGGAACGGCATATTCCTTGTAAAATGTGGGGTCTGCCTATCTAATTTTCATGATAACAATTGTAAATATAAGCATTTTGTTTCATAACTTATTTTGGCAAAAGTAACTGTGGCATAACAAAGCACATCATAAAAACACCCACCTTAAAACTGATGTCACTTCCCTGGGTCTAGTCTGCTTACAGGGAGTCAGCGACATCCACAGCCTGACCTATCATATCTTAGAGGTATGTCCCTGTTATTTCTTCCCACATAGTAAAAATCCTCTGATGTCATCCGGCCTATATAAGGAGGAGGCATAGAGAGAGGCAGGACATTCAAAAATCAACATCCAGAGATCCAGACATTCCACATCCACCCTGCAAAAGGTCCAGATCCAGGCAGAACCTGCTATCCAGGCAGAACCTCCTATGCAGGCAGAACCACTATCCAGAATTAAACCCCACAAAAATCCTAATCATTCAGGGAGAAAGCAAGAAAGGCTGCTGACCCCTTTAGGAGAATCCAGTGACCATACCTGTCTTTGCCCAGCTGATGCACCCCACTGTCCACTGTAACCAGAAGCCGGTTGCCCCGCTGTTTCCTAAAAGGAGAGCCTCGCCGCTGCATAGTGACCAGACCCTTGTCCCTTGCCCCACTGTCCAGAGACCCGGTTAGCTGTCCAAACTACCCAATTCCCAATACCCAAACTACCCAATTCAAGTGCTTTTTGTAAGTATCACCCTTCCCCAGTAACCAAAAAGCTGCATCCATTGCTCTGTTACCTTGCATTATGTCCAACCCTATAAAAATCCTACAAGTAGGATTCCAAGATGGCTGCGCTTCATTGAGCCCTGTGGCTCCCGAGCTCCCGACCTGCGTAGCACCTGAAACGGCAGTAAAAGCGAATAAGCTTGCCTGGCTCCCACTTGACACAGATAAAGGCGCCGGAGCAGAGCGAGACAGTAAGGCCAGCGTGGAACAGCATCCCAAATGGTTGCTGACGGGATACTTATTCCGACTACGACACTGAATGACATGGCCCCCAGCATCGTGGTCCCTGGCCGATGAAGGCACCGAGACAGACACTTCTTCCCACACCCAACGAATGCCTGGGGCCGGAGGGCAGGTCGCCTAAGACGAGCAACTGGCACCATTGTTTCGAGCTTCGCTGGAAGAGTGGTGGTGTACCCCGTTGGTGCGGGGCAGGTGAGGCGCGCTCTCCCGGGCTCGAACATTGGACCCGCCCCCCCAGCAGCTCCCAACTAAGCCTGAGGCAGACACAGAGCCTCAGAGGGTAGAAGACCTGAAGAAGGCACCACCGAGACCCGGGCCGCGGGCGGGTCGGAGAAGGCACCCGTTCACCTACTCAGCGGCCATCTCCAGCAGTGGGAGAAATTGGGTAAGAGCCCGGAAATCAGGCATCCCCCCGCAATCATGCCCACCAGGGCCCGTTGGCCCAGCACCTTCATGGGGCCCCCTTCCCTTGGGCCATGCCAAAGCACGCAGACAAGCCCCTGCGGCTGCGACGTTCGCGGGGCTGCCAAGCACGCAAAGTGCCTGACCGGCAAAATAGCATTGCGGTCCTGCTGGAGCGGGATTGAGACGGCAAGACAGGATATTCAAAGCCCCGAGGCTCGGGGGGGGGGGGCGCAGTGGCCCTCTGAACAGAAAGGGCCCTTTAGGAAGAGTAATAGGCGACCTGTGCTGCCCGCGGGTTTAAGAAGGGCACAGTAGAACGCTGGTTCCCAGCTCAGCTCCCGTCGCCACAGGAGAATATAAGGGACAATCTTCAAAATGAGATGGGCTACTGTAGAGACACTTCTGCCAACCATCAGGCAGCACCTTGAGGGTCAGCAGCTCAGGGCATGAATAAGCCGCTGGTCCCCGGGGCCACCGGGAAGCTGTCCTCCCCGGTCAAATCCCAAGAAAGGCAAAACAAAGGACAGATCAATCAGGAGAAATCCCTAGGCAGGCCTCCCTTAATTTCAAGGAGCACAAGCAAACACACCCCCCCAGGCTCATCTGGCTCCCGGAGGTGGAGGCGCAGTGAGGCCTGACTGGGGGCCCCACGGAGGGAGAGCAAACTGGTCCACCCAGCCTAGACCTCATAACCAGAGGCGGCGCGGGCCCTTCAAGTGAGGCTCATCCTAGCAAAGCACTAACCGGTCTGCCCAAGGCTCCACGGTCCCAGGGAGAACAGGGCAGCCTCGAGGAAAGAGTTAACACGGGCTGCTCGAGATTGAACTAATAAGAGGGATGCCGGGGTAAGCGTCCAGAATACGACCTAGCTGAGGGGGCCCCCTACTCCTCAACGGGAAGAGTCTCCTCACGCCTCATTCACGATCTCGCCGGCATCTAATTCGGCCCAAATAACGACAGTCTGCAGCGACCACCAGAAATGTAGAGTAACAGAGTAAAGGACACGCCGGCCACCCTGAAAAGCACCAAAAAGGGAATGGAAGGCCCTCTCACAAAGATCTGGGCAAAAGATCCTGAGTTAGCAGAGGGTCAAGCGATAGGAAACTGGACTAACGAACATGCCGCAGCCACTTGTCAAGAGGATCAAGACAGACCAGTCTCCCAAGCCACTCTCAGACAATTGATGGGTGAATTGGTAGACAAGATTACAGCGGCGGGGCAGAAGCAGATGGATACGGTGCGGGAAGACCTGGCAGAAGGAATAAGAGAAATAAAAAGGGATATCAACAAAATAGAAGAGAGAGTGGACACTAATGAACGGGCCATATAAGAGCTGACGGAGGATGCAAGGAAAGCCGACACCCTTCTGGAAACATTGGCCGTGGCCACCCAAAATCTGGAGCTTCAGGAAATAGATCAAGGAGAGCGAACATAAGAGACAAATCCCTCCCAGAGGACACACCAGACAAAGGGTCTCATCACGAGTTTGGCGGTAACCCTTAAATCCGGCGGTAGCGCTGTTACAGCCGGATTTAACGGTCTGCCAAATCATGGCCTTGGCTGATTTCTCCCCAGCTCTGAGCTGGGGGGAAATCTGCCGAAACTTCACGCTCATACCGCCGGCGGGAAATCCGCCGGTGGCATGAGCGTGAAATTTCCCCATTGAGCCCAATGGGGAATCGGCTCAATGGGGAATGGGGATTTCCAAATCCGCCAAACCCATGATCCAACGCTAATAGTGCCGGTGGGTTTGGCGGTAAGGCAGATAGCGCTAGCGCTATTTGCGCCGGCGTTACCGCCCAACTCGTGATGAGGCCCAAAGAGCTAACACGAACACTCAAATCAATATTTGTGGACCTCCTGGATTC
Source organism: Ambystoma mexicanum (assembly GCF_040938575.1). Lineage (NCBI taxonomy): Eukaryota > Metazoa > Chordata > Amphibia > Caudata > Ambystomatidae > Ambystoma > Ambystoma mexicanum. Next base: position 1,481,990,857 of record NC_090921.1, read on the forward strand.
AGACTGAGTCTGAGCTGCAATTCGACAGAATCCATATGGTGGGTCCACGTAGAGCAGAACCAGGATGGAGGCCGAGGGAGGTCTTGGTGGCCTTCCACAACTACGCGATAAAAGAAAAGTTCTGGAAAAGGCTAGGAAGGCCGAGCGCATCACTTACAATGGCCACAAAATATTCTTATAACAATACCTGGAGCAAATAACTCTTATCAAAAGGAGGCGAATGGGCCCAGTATTGACTTATCTGAGAATCCAACAAATTTGATATAGATGGTCCCACCCGTTCGGTCTGACCTTTACCTGGCAGGGCACGCATCACAAGATCACAACACGTGACCAAGGGCTGGCCCTGCTGGGACTGGAAGATCAGCCCACACAGGCTTCTGCCGGCGCGGACTCCCATCCCAATGCGTGCAAACCGTGGGAATGGTCCACGGTGGGGTCCAAGCGAGCTTGGAAGGGGTAACCAGGCTCCACACCCTGGAAAGACCACAACAAAGGGGTGGCTGATCCCCAGGACAGCCGGATGGGAACCCCCAACAGATCCTGAGGCAGTGAGGAGCAGGGAGGGGGGGTGGGATGGGTTCTTGGAATGGGATTAGGAGATCCCGCGTGGGCTGGTCTGGGCTAGTTTTTGAGCTTTGCTCTCATCACCGTAGTACGAGTGGGGGGCATGAGCCTGCCGGGCTCCCCTGGAGGGGTAAGGCGGGCGGGAGAGGTCACTGGGGGTGAAGGGAAGAGGGGAGATCCAAGAGTCCTAAGTTGGATGGAGTCCCAGCAGGGTACAAGGAGTGACTCCCCAGGGAGGGAAGGGGGTTCGGGTCCCACGATGGCCTAAGAGTAAAACTACAGGCAACAAACATGACTAGCACAGAACCACTGAAGTTACTATAGTTAAACGTTAACGGGCTAAATTCACAGGTTAATAGGAAGAAAGTAGAGCGGTTTCTGAGGCGGGAACAACCACATATAGCGACATTACAAGAGACAAACACACAAACAAGAGATATGCATAGGATCAAGTTCTGGGGATATTCAAGAATTATCCAGGCCACACAAACGAGCAAAAAAGGGGGAGTATTGATCGCCCTGAAAGATGGACTGGATTTGACAGTTACAGCGATGCAGAAAGAAGACCAGGGGAGGTATCTAGCCGTGACCTTAGAGGGAAGGGTGGAAACCTACACAATAGCGACCCTTTATGCACCAAACCAAGCACAGGATCCATTCATTCAAAATTCCCTCACGCTATTGGGGAAATTCGCAAGGGCCGATATCCTTTTAACGGGAGACTTCAGCATGGCCTGGGACCCTACTAAAGATAGGAGCACGACTACATGGGGCACGCAGGTGAGATCCTCAGGAGACCTTTTAAAGAAAACCCACAACTTGGCCATAGTTGATGCGTGGCGGGAACTCCAAGGAAACGCAGAGGGCTACACCTTTTCTCCAGCATGGGGTCTGGCATGGATTCACATGCTCATGAATATTCCCTGTCGTCAGGCTGGGAATCCTCGGTAAAGAAAAATCTGTATCAGTTTCGTTTCTGATCTGTCTTTCGTAGTAGTAACCAATCACTGATCTCTGCGTCATACTGACCACAGCCAATGACTGCCATCTCCCTAAGCCCCGCCTCTGGCAGCCATCTTCAGATTTTTACCACACGTTCAAGTGTTGGGAGTCCTTGTGCTTAGCTCTCGAGCTTTTGCTGCGTGTTTCGCGCTTTTTCAGGTGAATTTTCACTTTTTTTCGGTTAGTCGAGCCTCAAGCTCCACCGTTTCTACTCCCGTTAACGGGTACCCGTTGCAGGATTTTCCTACGCCCCTCAAGGGTGAAGATTTTGTCGAATCAACCTCTTGGAGGATTCCAGAAGATTTGCGGCCTACTTCGAGATGGCCCAGGACGCGAGTTCGTCACTCGGACCCAAGCTGTTTCGCAGCTGCCCTGGATGCGGGCTGCAGAAAGTGTTTAAGGAGGACGAACATTCGCGATGCCTCTAATGTCTTCATGGGGACAAGACTCATGTAGAGAAGGACTGCCAGTTCTGCAAGAACTTGTCGGAGCAGACCATGAGGGACCATCGATCCCGTCTCGCCAGCTGTTTGGAGAAGGGCTCAACGGATGAAAAGAAGAAGAAAGGGTACGAGCGGGCTTCTAATTCCTGTGCGGGCACCCCGGCAACGGGGGCCCAACACCAGGCCAAGCGCCGCGAGTCCGCTGGCACCGGGAGCGCCGAAAGGTCGGGCTCTTCGGTCGCCAGGCAGGGCGCACCTTCCCCGGCACCGTCAACCATGAGCCAGCGCTCCGGTTCGGGGAAGAGGAAGTCCGAGACCCTGGGTAAGCTTCGGGAGAAGCCCCGTCCGATCTCAGGAGAGGGGGAGCGAGGCGTCGCCCTTCCCCCTAAGGAGAAGGCCCAGGACGCACCTAAGGTGGTGAAGGCCCCTACCCAGCAGGCAAAGGCCTCTATCGAGGCGATCGCGGCGACTCTGGCCAAGCCGGCAGAGACCCCGCCAGCGGAGACTGCCTCCGGGACTAGAGCTTCCCTGCCGCCAAGGAGGGAATCCTCTTTTCAGCCCATCGTCATGGCCCCCGCGATGGAAAAAGGGGGGGGGGCACGGTAGCCTCCTCGAGCTCGGAGTCAGCCTCGGAGGGGGAACTGACCGAGGTCGTGAGGAATCTCGAAGTCCAATTCGAGAAGGTTCAATCCCGCAAGGAAGATCCTCTGGTTATAACCGAGGAAGACGACGATGGCGAGGAAGAGCAGCCTTCCCTTCCGGCGCAGCCGGAACCTAGTCCTCAGGATAGCTCGGCGGCCATTTTGTTTGCGATCCAGTCCTTATGCTCTGAGATAAGGACGAGATTACCACGGCCCAGGCTGGAGGACCCGCAACCTGGCCTGTCGGGAAGTCCTCAGAACAAACGACGGAGGACCCAACCCTCTCCTCCGCTCGCCCCCCGTAAGGCCTGCAGTTCCCTCCTCATCCTCCCACGAGTCGGGAGATGACGATGCGGTGGGCTCGACGACGGGTTCTGACGGCGACGGAACGGGTCTCCCGTCGCACGGGCCTCTCCGCCCGACGAGATTGGCTCATTCCACGCAATGATCGCCAGGGCGTCCGAATTGTTCCAGCTCTGCCGGGAGAAGCAGAAAAAGGAAGGTTTCCTCTATCAGCGCCGGGAGGCCAAGAGGAAGACTGTCATCGCGGTGCCTCTAATCAATGACATCTGGGAGGAGGAGGAGGGCCAAACGGGACCGGTACGAGAAGAAGTACCGGGTCCCCGAGACCGCTCCCCTGTGCCTCAGGGCCCAGCCAACGCCAGACTTGGTCGTCTCGGCGGCGGCGAAGAAGAAAGCGGCGGGGTCAGGAGCCTCAACGTCGAGTTCCCCTCCGGACGGCGAGGGAAAGAAGTTGGACGCCATGGGGCGACGGGACATTTCGTCGGCGGCGACGACGATCAAAGCGGCCAACGCCCTGGCGATCGTGGCCCATTACGACAGGGAGCTCTGGTTTAAGCTGGCCCCCATATTGGACTTCCTACCTGGATGACAAGAGGTCCGAGGCCCTGGAAATACTTCAAGAAGGCGAGGTGGCGTCGGACCACGCCATAACGGTGGCAACCGATATTGCCAATACCGGGTTCCGCCAGCTGGGCAACAGAGTTTGCCTACGACGACGGGGTTGGCTCTGGGCGACCGACTTCCGTCAGGACGTCCAGACCAGGGTGTTGGACATGCCGTTCGACGGCAGCAACTTGTTCGGGAAGGCGGTGGACGAATCCCTCCAAGCCATAAAGACGGACACGGAGACTGCCCGCGCCCTAGGAGCCCTTCAGCAACGACGGCCCTTTCGGAGCTCTGGAGGCAGACAGGGGGCCTCCAAGGGATCCAGCGGTGGCTCGTCCTACCGCCATGCGGCACGCTCCTCGTCTCAGGAGGCCTACAGGGGTCGCGGCAAGCAGGGAGCGCCTCGCCGCCGTCGGCAAGGTGGCCAGGGCGGCAAGGCCACCACCTCCAAGCAGGACTGAACTGGCCGTGGCCTCGGGCCCCATCCGAAGCACCCCGGTGGGAGGCCGGCTGACGAAGTTCGTCGGCGTGTGGAAGTCCAACTCCACCGACCGTTGGGTGCTGGATACCCTGGCAAGAGGACACTCTATCGAATTCCTGAAGAAATGCCCTCACGTTCCACCTGTGGCCAGGAAGGAAAATCACATCCCGCAACTGCTGTTGGAAGTACGGGCGATGCTCAGGAAAGGCGCCATCGAGCTCGTCCCGAAGAGGCTCCGGGGCTCCGGGGTGTACTCAAGGTACTTCCTCGTCAGGAAGAAGACGGGCGGCTGGCGCCCCATCCTGGACCTTCGTCGTTTGAGCAAATACATCAGGTCACAAAAGTTCAGGATGGTCACCCTCCAGCAGGTGCTGGGACAGCTGGAGGATGGCGACTTTCTATCGTTGCTGGACCTGGAGGATGCATACTTCCACGTTCCCATCCTCAAAAGTCACCGAAAGTTCCTCAGGTTCGTCGTCCAGGGACGCCACTACCAATTCAGAGCACTGCCGTTCGGATTGAAGTCGGCCCCCAGGGTCTTTACCAAGTGCCTAGCACCTGTGGCGGCGCGGCTGCGCCTGCAAGGGATTCACGCCTACCTAGACGACTGGCTCAAGGACGAGGGAACTCGCCGTCGAACACACTGCGAGGACCGTCCAGCTACTCAGACCTGGGATTCGCCATAAATTACCCAAAGTCCCACCTGGTGCCATCGCAGGTGGCCCTGTTTCTGGGAGCGAAGCTCGATACAGTGAGGTGCCTGGCGGTACCGTCGGAAGAACGGACGAAGACCATTCTGGGCAAAGTGCAGCGCCTGCTAGCCACGGACGTGGCCAGGGTGAGGTCCATCAAGTCCCTCCTGGGGATGATGTCCTCTTGCATCTACCTGGTGCGCCTCTGCAGACTACGGATGCGCCCTCTTCAAGAATTTCTCGACGCCTGTTGGATGCAGGCGACGGGCACCTTCGAAGACAGGGTCCCCCTCAACGAGGTGTTCCGGCAGGCGATTCAGTGGTGGGGCGTTCGAGCGCACCTCACGGCGGGCAAGGACTTTCAGATGCCGGCATACCAGGAGACGGTGACGACGGACGCTTCCCTGGAAGGTTGGGGCGCCCACACTAGAGATCTCCACGCAAGAGGCCTCTGGCTCCCGGAGGAGAAGCTCCTGCACATCAACATCCTGGAACTCCGAGCCGTGTTCTGGGCTCTCAAATCGTTCCTCCCGTCGCTCAAGGGCAAGGTGGTGCGGATCTTCACGGACAACACCACGACAATGTTTTACATACAGAAGCAGGGAGGCACCAGATCCCCAGCCCTATCCAAGGAGGCACAGGATCTGTGCACTGGGCGGTCGCCCAGGGGATGTTCCTGGTTCCCTTACACCTGGCAGGATAAAGAAACACCATCGCCGACTCGCTCAGCAGGGAGCTGCGCGCGTGTCACGAGTGGGAGCTGCGCCAGGATCAGGTGGATCAACTCTTCCGACGATGGGGCAAACCCCAAATCGACCTGTTCGCAACAGCGACGAACTCGAAGTGCAAGAGGTTAGCCAGCAGGTTTCCCCAGCCGAGAAGCATGGGCGATGCGTTCTCGTTCCCCTGGGACGGCCTATACCTGTATGCGTTTCCTCCGTTGCCGTTGCTGCTTCGACTCATCAACCGGCTCAAGAGGTCCCGGTGCAGGATGATCCTCGTCGCACCGGCGTGGCCGAGGCAGATCTGGTTCCCGGACCTTCTGGACTTGTCAACGTCCCCATCCATCAAGCTGTCGGCGGACGCGGATCTTCTCTCCAGAGAAGGAGGCGCCATCTTCCACCACGACCCGGCGTCGCTGAACCTGCAGGCTTGGCTCCTGCAGCGCTAGAGTTTGGAGGGTACGATATACCGGCCGACTGCAGAGAGGTTCTTGCAAAGGCCAGGGCGTCCTCGACTCTCAAATGCTACGGTCACAAGTGGAAGAGGTTCTCTATCTGGTGCCGAGCACAGAAGATCAACCCCCTACGGATTACGGCCCCTCAAGTGCTGCCGTACCTGCTATCGCTGGCAAAGGCTGGGCTAGCCCATGCCTCCATTAAGATTCATCTGGCGGCGATCTCCAGATATACCAGAACCACAGGACGGACGTCCCTGTGGTCCCATCGACTGGTAAAAGAGTTTATGAAAGGACTGTTCCGGTCGTTCCTGCCGGTGAAGGCCCCGGCGTGGGAACTTAACGTGGTGCTGACCAGGCTCATGGGGCCCCCATTCGAGCCGATGCACTCCACACCGATGAAGTTTGTGTCGTGGAAGACTGCATTCCTGGTGGCCATTACCTCTGCACGACGAGTGGGAGAGATCCAGGCCCTATCCTGCAAAGCACCGTACTTGACTTTCCATGCCTCGAGGGTGGTGCTTAGGACGCACCCCTCCTTTATGCCCAAGGTGCCGTCGGACTTCCATCTTAACGAGCCCCTGGTGTTACCTGTTTTCTTCCCGTCTCCTTCGTCGCCGGCCGAGAGGACTTTGCACTCGCTGGATGTGGCTAGAGCGCTGAAGTTCTACGTGGACCGCACTAAGAGTTTTCGGAGGACATCACAGCTGTTTGTGAACTTTGGACCTGTGAATCAAGGGAAGGCTCTCTTGAAGTCTTCTATTTCCAGATGGCTCTCCGGCTGCATCATGCACTGCCACCGGTTGGCTAACTGGCCGCTGCCAGGCCGTCCAGGAGCCCATTCGACCAGAGCGATCGCTGCTACTACGGCGTTCCTATCTGGTGTGCCCCTGCTGGACATCTGCAGGGCTGCTACGTGGAGGTCGACGCACACCTTCACGAGATTCTACTGCGTCGATCGGGATTCCAAGGAGGAGTCCAGGGTCGGCCAAGCAGTGCTGCGCAACCTGTTCGCTTAAGGTGAGCCTGGTGAGGAGGTAAGAGATGCTTAATGTTGAGTTGTTGTATTGCTTAATGTTGAGCCTTTTGCCACCTCCCGTGGTTGTGCATGTGTGTACTGCTATGTATTCTTATATTCATGAGCATGTGAATCCATGCCAGACCCCATGCTGGAGAAGGAACAAGTTACTTACCTGTAACTGTTGTTCTCCGGCATGGGTCTGGCATGGATTCACATGCGAACCCTCCCGCCTACCCCTATGCGGCTCCTCACTTGGTCCTACTGCCACTTCACGTGCTACCAAATTTGAAGATGGCTGCCAGAGGCGGGGCTTAGGGAGATGGCAGTCATTGGCTGTGGTCAGTATGACGCAGAGATCAGTGATTGGTTACTACTACGAAAGACAGATCAGAAACGAAACTGATACTGATTTTTCTTTACCGAGGATTCCCAGCCTGACGACGGGGAATATTCATGAGCATGTGAATCCATGCCAGACCCATGCTGGAGAACAACAGTTACAGGTAAGTAACTTGTTCCTTATTTGCACGCACATAGGCCACATTCACGTATTGACTACATATGGATGTCAAAACCCCTGGTAGGCAGAGTAACGGACATTGCAATAGGGGCAATCACTCTCTCTGATCACGCTCCATTAACCCTATCTTTAAACAGACCTGAGGACCCCCGGGCCTGTGGAGGTGGAGATATCCGGTTTCCTTTTTAAAGACCCACCGCTTGCCTGGGAGATGGAGGGAGAGGTAACGGACTTCACTAAACATAACAAGTGGGACGACTCGGCGCCGCAAGTATGGTGGGATGCCCTCAAAGCCACAATTAGAGGGAGAGTCATAGCTATCAAGGCTAGAAGAGATCGAGAGCTGAGGCTGGCAGAGCAACAACTAGTAGGCAAACTCAAAGCCATAATGGCCCAGATGAGCTCCAAACAGACAGCAGCTGTTAAGAAAATACAGGGCATTAAGAGGGCAGTTGAATCTCATTCAGACGAGGGCAGCGGAGTTTACGCCAAAGATTCTATATCAAAGCCAATAAATCTGACCGCCTTTTGGCAAGAATGCTAAGGAAAGAAGTAGGCGACAAAACCATCCTAAAACTCAAGGGGGCGGGAGGCCGAATGTGCACCAACAACAAAGACATAGAAAGGGAATTTCTTAAATTCTACACTACACTCTACAGTGAAAATAATTTGTCTGTCTCTGAGCAGATGGCCTATCTAGACAAAATCGACCCCCAAAAGATTTCGACGGAGGATAGGGAGCTCTTGGAAGGCGAGATAACAACTGACGAGGTCAGAAGGGTAATTAACAACCTACCTCTTAACAAATCCCCGGGCCCAGACGGTTTTGTAGCTGAATTTTACAAAGTACACAAGGAAGTCCTAATTCCCTACTTAACCAGATCGGAACCACCAAGGCCCTTCCCAAAACAATGGAGGAGGCAAAGGTGATACTAAGAAGGGCAAAGACCTGACTGAATGTGGGTCCAACCGGCCCATAGCCTTAATAAATGTTGACACCAAAATACATACCAAAATTCTAGCTACACGGCTCGACACGATTCTTCCCAAAATAATACAGCCAGACCAGTCAGGATTTATGGCAGACAAACACCAGACAATGTAAGATGAATAGCGCATCTTGTCGAAAAGACCCAGAAAAGAAAAATACCGGCCCTCCTGCTAGCAAACGACGCAGAGAAGGCATTTGATCAGGTCAAGTGGAGCTTTCTCTTCGCCACCATGACCAAGATGGGCTTTGGACCCAACTACATCGACTTTGTCAAGGCCAACTACCAAATCCTGCTCATTCGACTAGCAATTAACTGACAAATCTCTGGCCTGATTCCGGTAGGAAGAGGCACAAAACGGGGCTGCCCAATGTCCCCCCTTCTGTATGCTCTTCACCGGAACCATTCCTAGCAGCTACAAGGGCGGCCAAAGATATAAAGGGGATACCATTTGGAGGTCGCGTCCACAATGTGGCTGCCTTTGCAGATGACCTGTTGCTGTCATTGACCCATCCCGTGACCTCTCTGTGGGCAGTGGGCAGGGAACTGGACTGTTTCGGCCAGGTGGAAGGTCTAAAATGAACACGCACAAATCTGAAGTTCTCTCCCTCACTCTTCCAGAGAGTGCAGAGCAAGAGCTCAGAAGGGTCTATAAATATAGATGGGTTGACAAATCCATAAAGTACTTAGGGATAAGGTAATACAAAGAAAGGAAATCCAGGACTCTGCGCCAAATTATGTGATTGCGTTATTTTATTGCCTTGTGGTGCCCATTGATTGGTAACACGTGTTTCGGCACTCCTGAGCCTTTTTCAAATCTGGGCTATTCTTCTTCTACAATGACTGTGCATCAAAATAATCATCCTATTCGAGGTTATCTCCTATTCATATCTGTTTAGATTGGGCTGAATTCCTGGGTTTAATCCCATAGTTGCAATCCTTGCTGCGTACGAGTAACTCGCGTTGGCTGCCTTCCAAGGGGCCCTCCCCTGCTTGGCAATCTGCAGTTCACCCCAGGACACAGAAAAGCATCGGATTTTGATCCCTGGCACCAAGGGGATGCCATATGATACGAGACATGTTCGACAGAGAAAAGGTCAAACAAACAATTTGAGCAGTGCAAAAAAGACTTCAATATATGGGAGAAGCAGAGGTTTTCCTATGTCCAGCTGAGGCACTGTCTCCCTCACCCATCAGTAAAGCAGGTAGGGTCCCGCCCGCTTACCCCCATCAAAAAGTACCTAGACAAGGATCCGGGTGACAGGGGGCTGCTGGCGTCCATATACAAACACATCAAGCAGGATGAAGTTCTGCCGAGCAGAAATTAAATGAAGAAATGGGAAGAGGACACAGGATGCGCGATAGGGGAATCGGAATAGGAAAAGCTGTGGGAACAGATCCCCAAGCTAACAAGATCGATCCAAATTAGAGAGATGTGGCTGAAACTGATGCTCCAGTGGCACCTAATCCCGATCAGGCTAAACTAAATCTACACTAATACATGGCGGCTCTGCTGGAGGGAGTGAAGAGGAGTGGGTGCATGGGCTCACATCTGGTGGGAATGTCCAAAAATTGATCAGTACTGGAAACAAATCCAGCGGGCAGTTACCCAAGTCCTGGGGATCACATGGGTGGAGAGAGGGGAACAGAGGCCTAGAGTTGATGGGGCTAAATGGGGTCCTGCAAAGCATTACTACTAAGTCAGGCCGAAAGTTATACGTTATGATGATGATGATGATGTTGGCAGCCTTGGTTCTGGCACGTAAATGGAAATCGAAAGAACCCCCTCAGGAACATGAATGGATAGCCATGGAATGGCTCACTTACTCAATCCAAGGAGAACACTTGAGGTTCATTTTTGACTAGTCCAACCTTCTGTCTTATCTAAAAGGTGGAGCTCGCCGGGTCTGGTGCCCTAAGACCATGGTACTTCTGGGAATTATTGAGTCGCAATATGAGACTGATCTGTGAGGGGCGAGCATAGTGGGAGTAACACTTTAGCTCTCCCAGGGGAGAAGGCCAGCAAGAACATTACAGCAGTAGCGCCCGGTCTAGACGTCACAGAACCAAGCAAGGACTGCTCTTGGATCAGGGGATGGAGAGATGGGAATGGGGTGTGGGGGAGGGTCGATGGAAGGGTGGACGACTTTTTGTCAATGTTACCTGTTTAAAAATGCCAATAAAAATGTATTTGAAAAAAATCCTATAAGTACCTTAGTAACTTCTTAAATTGTCAGAATCCTGTGTGTATCCTGTCCTTAGAATAATCTGTTAGTCTCCATGTGTTAGTGCAATTCTTTCCAAATCATTTGTCTGTTGTGTAAGTCCCTAGTACTATTTGGAATAAATTAATAAATTTCCCATAGAGATGAACGCAGCGTGAATAGGGTACCCTTGCAAATTAACCTCCTTGCGTACCTTGTCTTTCTTTAAATATATAGCCACTAAAATATAGCTGCAGTAGACTATATCAATTTTCTAACAAAACCGAGTTTGCCTATGAAAGTGTTTCCCGTTTAAAAATCAGATTTTTCCATCCTATAAAGAATTCCATGCTGTCAATCCAGAGTCACCCTTTCACTTTAGTATCGTTCCTGTTATGTTCATTCAACCGCACATGTAAAATAACTATTCAGTAATTCTGAGTGCCATTTTGCTAATTTTTCAATGGAGTTCAATCCGATTTTGGCCTCCCATTCAGAGGTGGCAGGTCGGATTTTCAACCCGATTTTTGTCTAGTATATCTGACTCCTTACTACTCCTCTCTATTCACACAAAGCTGGTTTTGCAGGGGTTTGAGGGAGGGTTGCAGCGTGAATGCATAACAGTGGTGCCAATTAAAAGTATTATTAAGCGACCCTGCTTTCTTTCATGTTTGCCCTGATGTGTCTGATGTTAGAAAGTTAAATTAAGGGTATCTTATCATTCATTTTGCTGTGTAATAATCACCACACTGGTGATTGCTGCCCTAAATTGAATCCGTTTGATTTTCATTTGAATTTAAAAATAACTAAATATTTCATTATTACACACTGGCCCTGTTCATGGTCCATTGCGACACGGGGAGTACGTTACGGGGGGGAGGGGTGTGAGACGGGGTGGCTGCCTTCTCAAAAATAGAATCTGAATGTAATAAACTTAAGTGTATTTATTGCATGCCACAACCCTGGCCAGTAGAAAGAGTCCTGGTCAGGAGTGTGCCATATCTTTAAATCTGTGACATGATGATTTTCTGTTATATTCCCAGGAAGAGGCTTCCTGACTTGTAAGAAGTGGATGTGGTATAGCGATAACTTAGTTGACTGTGGACTAATGTGACCGTTATTCTAATTAGGCTTCCCATTTGGCCAGTTTTGTGACCCATAATATCTATTTTCATCTCCTTTACACTAGTTCCCTTATATGCCAAAGTGATGGTATACATGCACTAAACGCAGGGCTTTAAGTGGGCAGGGGCCAGCCGGGGCTGGGCCCTGACAGTCTCCAGAAAGTGCTCCCGAGCTAGGGCCCTGCAGTGGCCCACACCCGACTAGCCCTAGCAAGCCGACACCTCAGACAGCCCGTGTAGAGGCTGCACGGTTACACGAGCTGCCTGCATGCTTCAGCACTTCGGTTTAGAAAAAAGAAAAGGCATCGCCTTTTCTTTTTTCTAAACCGAAGTGCTGACAACTCCAAGCAGTTGGCATAACCGTGCAGTGCAGGCTGCTTGATGTCTATGTACTCGAAACATGAGGAGGGCTGGACTGTTCATCTCTCCTTTTGTTTAGAGTAACTAAGCATGATGCTGGGTGATGACTAGTTACTCAGAACAAAAGGAGAGACTGGGCCTTCCAGCACTCCTATTGTTTCAAGTGCATAGTCACCAGCAGCAGGCAGAACTTTCATTCAAGGAGCCCATGGTTAAAGCGGGCTCCTTGAATGAAAGGACTGCGTGCGAGCTGGAGCACACTGGTGTCACACCTTTTGGTGCGCCCTGCCCCTTCTTTTGTTTAAAAGTAGGGGATGGCTGCATCAAAGGTAATAATGCCAGTGTGCCCCAGCTCCAACTTTTACCAGGCGCTGCCCACCCGCCCTTAAACGAGGGGTGGCTCTCGTTAGGGGTGTGTCCTTTGGCCACAGCCCCTAACTAGGCCCCCTCGATTTCCAGTCCTACTTTAAGCACTGACTAAATGTAAATAAACAGTTTATGGAACCAGCTTGGCATCATTCTGGAATCTGGGTTACTTCTACGAATCTCAGGCATTGATGTATTAATGTGAATTAGTTTGGTGCTGCCACTGAAATGCAAATAAACTATATAATTACCCAAGCATCATTTCACTACGGTTTCGATTGCTGACTAGACTTTACACTCAAGGCGTAGGCAGACTGGACCATATGAAAAGACTGATAGGGCTGTGTACCTTCAGACAAATGTCAGGCATGCACGACTGACACTGCCCGTCCAAAACACACCTTTGCGCCTAGAAACACAGGCGCGTTATGCCATATATCATATATCCTATTAGCTGGCTGGGAAAAACAGTTTTCTCTCGGGTCAGCTAACCCCCTACCTGTGGGGTGGAGATGTGGTCTAGTGACTACGTTGGTGGATGTGTTTTCGGATGACCTGGGTTTGAGTTTGGACTCCTTCAATGGACGACCGTAAGTAAACATGTGCAGAATCCTTTTCCTTCCTGCATCCAAGTTCTCTTGTATGCCAAATGTGAATGGATTAGGAGTGGCTAAATATCAAAACATACGGCTATAAGAAATAATCTGCAAGTAATAGAACTATTGCTGTTTCATTCTACAACCTGAGATCTTTTCTGTTTTCCGTTACGGTATACATTATGTTTACAATTATCCTTCATGTTCCTTATGTTGCGTTCCGATTTCAACATCTTACTTTAGCATGCTGGCCCTACATAAAAAACATTGAACATATGCGCTGCAATTTTAACTGTTCTCAATGGCTAATTCACTTTACTTCCTTGTGCCCCATATCCATTTATATCTGACATTTGATTTGGAATGTTTATATATTTGAGGTAAAGATCAATAATCATATCTACATTGCACAGTAGAGTTCTGTGGTTTCCTCTGGCACAGATCCTTTTATACTGGACTAATAGCTTTGTACAGTGTCTTTAATAAAAATGATTTTCACCTTGTGCAGGATATGAACATTAACACAGCTAATGAGAATCTGACTAACTGGATAACTCCCTATCTTGATACTTTGGTACCTTTGAAAGACACAATAATGGACACATTTTTCCATAACTCCAAAACACCCGAGTTCACAAAAGCCACAAAGCACAGACAAAAATGGAAAGGAAATGACAATAGATGGCAACCTAAATCTAATTTGATCAAAGAGAGTCATTTATTAAAAAAAGAAATTCTGAAATCCAAATTAAGGCATTTGCATAATCTTCTTAAGGCCAATCCCCAAACTAAGACCTCTTTAGTCTCCTCTCCAAGGTCAGAAACCATGCTGCCTTTTAGCTGATGGTAAAACACTCTGAAGAGCTTGGTTGCATATAGTCACCTATTTGTCTGATACACTTAGGCACATGACTTTAACACTGTTTTGCAGTCATTGGTCAGGAGAATCTATTTTGTAGTCCTACACTTGAAAAGTTTGAGCCATTGGACTTGAAGACCTACTGCACTGTAGATATGTAAGCAAATGTTCACACTCTGCATAAGCCTGGCCCTTTCAGCATTTTATAAGGCATTAACGATTGATCCAGTTGTTGCGTTGAAGATACTAAACATCTTCAATAGCCTTTTATGGTTGGCTAAGGAGGTATGAGGTGCCTTTTATGTATGAAAGGGATTCATAAAGATTTAACATAGCTTAGCAGCAACATAGCACTGTACATAAATCTACTTTGAAAAAGCCACGAGCAAATCCTGAAAATATGGCCATCTTTTAATCAATTTCAAATCTACCATATCCAGTAAAAATATTTAAGTTGATGTTCACTAACTACAAGCCTTTTTAGGAACTAAAATAATACTGGATACTTAGGCAGGCTTTGCCCCCATCATAGTACAAAATATGGGGTTACTTAAGATGATCTGAACAGAGGGGGGAGACAAAGAAGAAACAGGGATACAGGACCTCTCTGTGGCCTTGGGCATGATCAGCCATTGTATTCTCCATTCCCGCTTTAGACATATTGGAGTAACAAAAACGGTACTCTAACGGGTTGAATCTTTTCTAATGAATCCTGTTCAGGCGGTTTCTCTACTTCCTTTTGTGTCTAGATCCATCCCTTTGACCTGTAGAGTTCCACAGGGCTCTGCCTTTTCAGTAATCTTATTCAGTATATATATGTTGCCTCTGATGAAAATGATACATGCCATGGGTATCTCAGTGTATATCTAAGCTCATAACCACTGTTATTCAGATTTCTTTCTGGCTTTGGACAACACATTTCCTGTGTTTGCATAGGGTCTTTAAACCATTAATGACTGGATTTCCAAAAATGATGACAAAAAATGTATTTGGATGATACAGAAATTGTGGTGGTAAAAGCCTAGATATCTAGGTGGTCCAGTGAAAACCTGACTGCAATTATTAGCCTCTCTCCCTCAGCTTCAAATCACTGCATAAAATCTAGGTATACTGATTGATGCTGACATTTCTATAAATTATCCATTTTTCTCACACTCCTTCAATCAGAGGATGACCAAACAACTGTTCCCTGTTTAGTTTTGGCTATTAGGTGGCGCTAAAGCAGAAACGTTTGCATTGGAGTTCCGATTGGAGGGAGTTGGGATGGCCAATCCTGTTGCAGTCTCTACTTCTCCTGTTCCCTCCAACGCCCTCTGCACGGCCTCAGTTTCTCATTTCATCACTAAAATGCAGTACATCCTGTCCAACCTCTTGCTCTTCTCCTCTATTCCTGGCCAGCCTGTTGCCATCTCGCCTCATCCCTTCCCTTCCTTTCCCTTGTTCACCCCTGATGATTATTCTAGACAAGTCTGATCTATGCAAGTCTTGTCAAAACAGGTTCTCCCCTGTTCATCCAGGACCATCAAGGACCACATTGACACCCTTGCTCCAGCCTTGGCTGATCTCTGCAATAACTACTTGCTATTGGAACCTTCCCCTCCCCACTTAAGCGCTCCCTTGTGCACCCCTTGCTAAAGAAGCCCTCTGCCGATCCTTCCGCTCCAGCTCACTATCGCCTGATCTCCATCCCTCGTTCCCGGGGCAACCTCTTGGAAAAGCAGGCCATCTCCCAGCTTAATCGTCACACTGAATCTGTTGGTTGTCTCCACGACCACCAGTCTGGCTTCAGAGCTGCCAGAAGTACAGAAACTGCTCTCCTGAACACCCGTGAAGGCCTGCTCTCCAACCTTGATTCTAACCTTCCTTCTGTCCTCATTCTCCTCAATCTTTCTTCTGCCTTTGATACGGTCAACTATGCCATCCTGCACAGTCGTCTCCATGATACCCTGGATATCACTGATCACGCTGTGGCCTGGCTGACATCCTTTCTCACTGACCGACCCTCTCAGGTCCAATTGGGGTCTTTTCTATCCTCTCTCGCTACCTGTGGTGTTCCTCAGGGGTCTAACCTCTCTCCCTGGCTGTTCAACCAATACCTTCTTGCCCACTACATCGCTTCCTTCTTCTCCATCTATGCGGATGACACATAGCTCGCCTTCAGGCTCCCCTCAGCCACCTCTTCTCCTTCTCTCATTCCAGATTGTCTGACCACATTTCAGGAATGGTGTGCCGCCAAAGATCTCTGCCTTAATGCCAGTAAGACTGAGATACTCCTCATCGGAACACCAGTTCTCTCTCTCTCTCTCTCTCTCTCTCTCTCTCTCTCTCTCTCTCTCTCTCTCTCTCTCTCTCTCTCTTTCCCCCCCCCCCACCCCCCTCTGGGCCCTCTTCCTGCTCCTACCTGTGAGGCTAAGAACCTTGGGGTCATCTTCGACCCCACCCTCTTCTTTTCTCCTCACATCTCTGACGTCTATAAGAAGTCAAACTATCAGCTGCACCTCTTCAGATGTATTCTTCCTTTCCTCACTTTTCCCCCAGAAGCTCGCTGTCTCCGACCTCTACAACCTATCTAGAACAGGACTGTGAGACTTGTCCTTGACCTCAAGGCCAGGGATTGTATCTCTCCAGCTCTGAAATCTCTTCATTGGCTCCCAGTAGTGGCAAGGATCAAGTTCAAGACCCTCTGCATCGTCCACAAGGCGTTCTGGGCCTGGGACCGCACTACCTCCAAACCTCTCTTCATAAACATCTCCCTTATCAAGCTCTCCGCTCATCCACCTCCAACTCTCTGCGGGTCAGTTGCTTTTCCAAGCACAGGGTTGGGGCAGATCTCTATCTTCGGCTGGGGCCTCTCTCTCTCTGGAACATCCTCCCTGCCTCTCTCAAACTTGAGCAGAACTACCTCTGGTTCTGGATGTAACACAAGACCTTCCTGTTCCCCTTCTCTCTTCCTCTCCCCTGCTGATGTCCCAGCTGCTCCATGTACTGGTCACCTGGCTACCCTCTGAACCTGGGCCCAGGGTCCTACATGTCCAGTTGCACTTCACACTGCCTCCAAGCTCCCCTAGCACTTGGGGTCTGTATCTGCAACCCTAGAGTCCCTTCTCTCTGCACTTATGAGCCACCAGTTGGCTGCACTCTTATTACATGCACTTCTCCCTCCCTCAGCACTTCTCCCCTTCCACTTCCCTGATCTGAATGACGCAGGGCCTAGTAAGATCGTGGTTTTGCCCTCCCTATGTTTACCCCTCCTTGTCCTTTCGCGCTTAGAAACACTTATGTACAGGCGAGTTATAAATGCCATATCATATCATGTGAGGAGAACACACAGCTTAAGGTGTGGTTTTGTTATTTACCCACCCACCCAGACATGGCCATGCTAATCCCTAGGGTCATTTCCACCCAGTACCTGCCCTCCACATACAAAACTCTTCTTCCGGGAATCTCTTTACGCTAGCTTTTTTCAAGCAGTAACATCAAACATTGTGCTGTAAGTGCCCGCTACTGTTATTTCACATGTACCCATCTTCGACGATGGCTTCACCGCATTCTTGGACCATGATTGCCCTGGGCACTAAACACAGGACTGGCAATAGTGTTCTCCATTTTCTATGTTCGCTCTGCAAAGCAGGGAATTGGAGCAAAGTGTGGTGAGGATGAACAGGTAAGGAAGTTATGGGGTGTGTTGAGAGTGGGGTTAAGGGAATATCTGGGCAGTCTTTGTGCTGGTGAGCGTGCATGAGTTGGGCTGGGGCTCCGGACTGGGGCCATTAGATGCAGAGGTTAAGGGGTCATTCGGAGAGTGGAATGAAAAGGGCTTATGGGGGTGAAACCTCCCGGTTATTTAAGGCAATGGGGTTGCAGAGAGAAAACAAATGTAATGGGTGGGTCTGCAAGAGGGGTGTGGGACTCGGCGGGTGGGGAATTCGGAGATCTGTGCTGCACAGACATTCGTTATTTGAAAGCTTAACTGAAGTTGTAACTCGGATACTATTGTAATAAAAATGTTTTAACGAGTGCACCTTTAGCTGCTTGATGTCCTTGAACGGAAGTCCTGTTAAAAAAATAAAACAATGGAAAGCCTTCAGTTTTGGCTCTTGTATTAGATGGGCATTTTCCTCCAGGCACTGCTGTCATTTGCCCAGTTAATCGCACTTTGCAGCTGTTGCCACCTTATGGGCAGGTAGTAATACCATTATGGTAGTGCCTGGGGAATACCCATCCCATGCCTATACAAAAGCCAAAATAGTTTGCTTTTCCAATGATTGTTTAAGTGACCTTTATGGGGTTCAGGCTGGCCTCTCATTAATTCTGCCTCATCTTGTTTAGACAAATAGCACCTTACTAGGTCTTCCAGAATACTAAATAACCCGACTGCAAAGTGTTCAGAACTTGGCAGCTTGCCTTATATTAAGTTTGAGAAAATGTTACAGTATATCTGATGCCCTCTGTCGTTTACACTGGCTGCCAGTGAACGAGCCATTCACACACGATGGCTGTATTGCCTCTGCTTTGATAGATATGTCCCAAAATATACACTGCATTCTGCTAGCACCCAGCTTTTGTTCATTCGTGGTACAAAAAAGGCAGAAAGGGGGACCAGCC
Organism: Ambystoma mexicanum; assembly: GCF_040938575.1. Classification (NCBI taxonomy): domain Eukaryota; kingdom Metazoa; phylum Chordata; class Amphibia; order Caudata; family Ambystomatidae; genus Ambystoma; species Ambystoma mexicanum. The sequence goes on from NC_090921.1 coordinate 1,482,009,413, forward strand.
TTCCTTATATATGCTGCAAAATTGTATAATAAGACTGGAAACAGTTCGAAGACTGCAGAAAACGCACTTTTTTCCTGCTAACTGTTCTTCCCTGCTCAAAGTAACGCCTGTGCTATGCCTGTGTAACTCCTATTGTCATGATGCTGCATTGGCAGTGGCAGGTGTACTCTTTAAGAACTGTTAAACATATCAAATTAAATCATCTACAAACCTCTCTACTATTCGGTGGTTGGCACGCAGATGATACGAGAACGTTCTAAATCATCATATACATTTTAAATCTAACTACAGTCCATACAATTAAAGGGATACTCTAGTAAAACATTTTATTTCAAAAATAGATAGGCCACATTAAAAAAAAAATACTAGCATCCTCAGTTTTAAAACTTCCTATGTAAAATTTTGAGATATTTAAGCTCAAAAGCAAGCACAAGGGCGCCGCCATTTTGTGAAATGGAGGCCTTCCTGTGCTGGCTTTTGCGGCACTAATGAAGGAAAAGCCAGCCAGCTGTAGTAAACAAAGTCTACCGCTGGGTGGCTTTCCCTTCATTAGTGCCGGGACTCGGAGGACGCGGACCGGAGACCAGAGCAGGAAAGCTGCAGCTGAATCTCGGTAGGTGCTATTTATTTTTTTTACAAAAAATAAGCACTAGCTGCGGTTTTTTTTCTAAGTTTTCCGGGCTGGAGGAGCCCGGAAAACTTAGAAATAAAACCGCAGCTTTGAAAACGTTGTATTTATGTTTGCGGTCGCTTTTGAAGCGACCGCAAACATAAATACAACGTTATTGTGTTGGAAAACGCTGCGGTTTTAAAAGCGCAGCGTTTTCCAACACAACCGTGTTGTGTCTGCCTGAATCTGCTTTTCCATTTGGGGCTCTCGGGCTCCCGGAGCCCGAGAGCCCCAAATGGAAAAGCAGATTCAGGCAGACACAACACGGCATTGCAGAAAACAACCGTGTTGTGTCTGCCTGAATCTGCTTTTCCATTTGGGGCTCTCGGGCTCCCCACGGGGAACCCGAGAGCCCCAAATGGAAAAGCAGATTCAGGCAGACACAACGCGGCATTGCAGAAAACAACCGCGTTGTGTCTGCCTGAATCTGCTTTTCCATTTGGGGCTCTCGGGCTCCCCACGGGGAGCCCGAGAGCCCCAAATGGAAAAGAAGATTCAGGCAGACAACGTAGCATTTCCCATTTGGGGCTCTCGGGCTCCCCACGGGCAGCCCGAGAGCCCCAAATGGGAAATCAGCTGCAGGTAGAAACACTACGCGGCATGTAAACATAACCGCGTGTGTTTCTGCCTGCTGTGGCTTTCACTTTGCGTCTCCGGTGCTCCTGGGAGCACCGGAGACCCAAAGTGATAGCCACAGCAGGCAGAAACACACGCGGTTGTGTTGGAAAACGCTGCGGTTTTAAAACCGCAGCGTTTTCCAACACAATAAAGTTGTATTTATGTTTGCGGTCGCTTCAAAAGCAACCGCAAACATAAATACAACGTTTTTAAAGCTGCGGTTTTATTTCTAAGTTTTCCGGGCTCCTCTAGCCCGGAAAACTTAGAAAAAAAAACGCAGCTAGTGCTTATTTTTTGTAAAAAAAATAAATAACACTTACCGAGATTCAGCTGCAGCTTTCCTGCTCTGGTCTCCGGTCTGCGACCTCCGAGTCCCGGCACTAATGAAGGGAAAGCCACCCAGCGGTAGACTTTGTTTACTACAGCTGGCTGGCTTTTCCTTCATTAGTGCCGCAAAAGCCAGCACAGGAGGGCCTCCATTTCACAAAATGGCAGCCCCCCGGTGCTTGCTTTTTCGAATTTTGAGCTTGAATAGCTCAAAATTTTACATAGGAAGTTTTAAAACGGAGGATGCTAGTATTTTTTTTTTAATGTGGCCTATCTATTTTTGAAATAAATTTTTTTACTAGAGTATCCCTTTAAAGCTATTTAATGTTAGAGCAGACTAGTTATGTGTGTTTATACTTTTGCATTTGATTATTACCAATGTGATTTATGTTGTAATCTTACTATTACATTTTTAGTGTGCTAAAGGCACGACTGTATACTAAGGTTTGGAAGCTTCTGAAGTGTTCCTTAGATCATGGCAGTTTTAATTCCTTCTCCTTGTACATTTCTCTTGCTTTTCTGATGGCTGTCTGGGTTTATTTGTATGTAGTTATTGTGAAAGTTTCACGTTTAGTACGTCTTTCATCGGTGTCGGTGAAAGAGAGAACCTTTAGCCAAACATCAAATACATTGTTTTTCACTGATGGTAATCTACCATACAACAATGTACTTTAGTCTTTTGCTCTGATGGAGTTAAAGCAACAGATTTAGTTTTCGCTAATTTTGATGAATAGGTAATTTATTATGGTCGTGCAGTCATACAGATGCAAAATACATACCAAATTCTCTAAGGCATATTGTGCTCAACTGGCCATATTGTCCCTATACTTGCTGTAGCAAAACAGTTGGTGTCTGTGTTGATTGCTGTATGTTTTAGCAGTTTGGGATTCTGTCTAGTTTTCAGGTTATTGCAGCATTTACCAGGTGAGCACAGTAACAGTTGGTCACTTGCAGCACTGCAATTTCAGCACCAGCGGCCTAGGCAGGCGATCCTCTGTTTAAAGCGGAACTCCCTCCAGATATAGGGGTGGTGGTGACATAGGGAATGTGCAGTAGGGGATATTGAGGTTGCTGATTGAGCCCCCTCATGCTCTTGTGACAGATGTGAGGGAACATTTAACCACTAAGGTGAAGCCTGCACCCTTAAGGAAATGTGGGTTGATGGAAATGTTGGGCAAAGTGCAGACAGGCATAACATATAGATATGACACGCAATGGAAGCAGCCCACACCTGATTAGGAATTATGGGTAAAAACGGGAATGTAGTTGTAGTGCAACTTTCCAATATACCCCATCATCCCCACTAGCAAAGCAACATAGTGACTTTCACAAAGGGGTTGTCGTTGCAAAGCTTATCCCTATTGCAAAAGCCAAACTGTCTCATTAAGGAGTTGATACTTCATTTTTATTTGAGGGGATTTAGCCCTACCACATCAGTATCCACATCTGGCCCATTATCAGCTAAAATGTTTAATGTTCTACAACCCGGCTGCATAACCTTTCCAATTTCAAAGCAATATGCTTTTAGACTTTAAGGTACACCTTTATCACAGTCTTCATCTTGCGACCTATGGAAAATATTTGACAAGTACAAGTAGCCTATGATTCCCACATCATTGACATTGGTTTCTCAAATGTGCTTTTTTGGTTTAATTACAGGTTACGTTTACAAAGCGAAAATTTGGCTTAATGAAGAAGGCTTATGAACTGAGCGTACTCTGTGACTGTGAGATTGCTCTAATCATCTTCAACCACTCAAACAAGCTGTTCCAGTATGCTAGCACTGACATGGACAAAGTTCTCCTGAAGTACACAGAGTACAATGAGCCCCATGAAAGCAGGACCAATGCAGATATCATTGAGGTGAGAAGTTTGTTCTTCGAGTAGAAAGCAGCTTGATGGTGGAGTTTTGCCAAAACGTTGACAGTAGATTACTTGATTGTTTCAGATTTTGCCATAAATTAAGGGGACGGTAGTGAGGAACTGGAAGCAAATAAAGAAATATGCCAAGTTCATCAAGCCATATGGAAACCAACCAGCACAACCGAGTGTCCTTTAATACGGAATGTGCTACCTAGGGATGGCCAGTATTGACCGGGAACAACATGCAGTACATATACTGCTTGTTAATCATCAGAGACAGCCTAAGCCAGTGGGAGGGGTATGGCAGTCAAGTGGAAGAGAAGCTTTGAAGGAGGAGGGAGACGCAGATATAGCTGAATTGCAATGTCAGAGATGAGACATTTTAAAGGATTGTGAGTTGTAAACTTCACAAGAGAGGGGTGGAGACGCAGAGCAGTGTACATTGAAAAGCTCACTTGGTCGTTGAAAATGTAACAAAACGTAAAGGTTTCCTGTTACATGTAGTTTTCTTGAAATTGTTTGTTTGAATAACGTCATGCTCTTTTCGGATGTTTTTTTCCCCATAGTTCAGAATGTGGCATAAAATGTCATTTTATTTTTAAATCCCACACCTGATTTCCTTGCCGCGCCAGTTCTCTGATCACTGAACACTTTTTAAATTGATGCAGTGGTAGTATTCAATTATTCAGTCATCGTTTATGCAATATGCTCTAATTACAAGCAAGTTGGACAAGGGGTTTACAGGGAAGCATGAATAGATGAGTGTAGGGAGTATTGTCCGATTTAGTCCTCTAAAACGTACATGCTGAGGTGGTGTACTTGTTTTGTGTTAATACTCATTTCTGTGGTGCTTTTGCTGCATGAAAGTCACATCAAGGCAGTCATAGCACTAGGCATACAAGAGTTGGCCAGCTTAATTGTTCTGGTATGAAATTGTTAGGCAAAGTGCAGACAGGCATGCCTGTCACTGGTGCATTTATTTCACTGAGTCGTGGCAGGTGGAAAAAGCTACAAGTGTCATAGAGCCAGTGCCTGAGAGGTCACAGTTAACATGGAGTTTGGGGGGGAGGGGGAGCACACCTACAGTCACCTATGCACATTATGAGTGAGAGGACTTGTAGTACAAGGCTGCCACAATCAAGCTTCAGCAGGCATAAACTGCCAATGAAACGTTTTTATTTTTTATTAGCAATGTTTATTGAGTTTTTTTTTTAAACAAACAGGTACCAAACAAGTCACAGAAATGCACAGAGAATCAACATGCCTTATCTCGAGTGTCCCCCAGCCACAGTCCCTCCCCCCCCCTCATTATTATTCCTGAGTAAACCACCCCGGCCAGATCCAAATCCACCACCTTCCCCCATTACCCCCACCCACACCTGCCATTATGGGAAACTCCCACTACGGGAAACTCCTCCTTGATGAACATCCCTCAGTTCGCCTCTTGCCATTTATCCCATATTTGGCTGTTTTTCTGGCGGCATCCCTTATCTCTATACACTCGGACTTCTAGGTCACAGCAGTAGTCCATTCCTTCTCGCAAGGTGGAGATTCTTGGGGCTACAACACCGCCCCCTCGCTAGCTCTCTTTTAGCCACCATCAACGCTGTTTTAATCAGACACTGCTCCCTGTAGGTATAGTCTCTATCCCCCCACACATGCAACAGACAGAACTTGAGGCAGTCTGGCAGCGGCCTCCCCAGTATCCCGGTGAGTTTGTCTGACCGCTCCCCAAAAGGACCTAATCATGGAGCCACTCCAGATAGTATGAAGGACGGTCTACTCTTCTACCCCACATCTCAAGCAGTTTGGGTCCTCCGCACGCCTCATCCCACTTAAGCGAGCCCAGGTGTAATATGTCCTATGCAATGTTTTGTATTGGATGAGTCTCCATTTACTGGGAATGCTTGCTTCCCTAGGAAACCCCAGGACACCCATCCCGGCTTTGTCTTCTATTCCCCCCAGGTCCCTCTCCCATTTGCACCTCACCTTGAAATCAGTGTGATCTTTTCTGTCTTAGTAGGGGTGGTGGGTACATGAATACCCAACCCAGGAAGAGAAAGTGATCGGGGGTGGGGGGAGCTTTAAGGGATATGGTGTACATAGGAAATTGGACCAGAACATATGCCCTGGTTTACAGATAACCAGCAAAGGTTGTGAAGGTGGGAGACTGTGTTAATCTGAAAAGGCATTTTAAGTGAAGGTTACAGTTATGGGTGGAGGGTGCCACACCAGACAGAAGACTGGAAATTGCCTGCCCATGATTTACGGATTGAATAAAAATGCCTGCTTCCCCTTGATTTAAAGTGTGAAGGGGGAGTGCTGTACCCTACTGGCTGTGTCTGTGACTGTAGAGTCAGCTAAGCTTTAATACCAACATTCACACTTTTCCAACATTGTGTGATCAATAGCAGATCTACTTTTGCTTCAATTCCCTCTGATAAATGTAGTAGTGCTTATATTAGAAACAAGTTGAACATTTGTATTAATGATGCATAATGGAACATTCTAGCCAACATGCAATGGTCTAGAGGTTATGTAGCGGTGTGCTGTGTGTGGTCTTGGAAATACGCCAGCCGTGATTGGAGACAGGGACCATGCCACAGTATCCTGGTCGCAGATAATATTCTGTTTTGTTGTGTTCCTGAGTCTCCTGCCCTCCAGCCAGGAGTGTGCGAGAAGGAAGCACTGAGTCCATGTATATGGGTCAGTTACGGTCTCAGGTTTATTCAGGTGATCTCACGTTACAAACAGGAGATTTCAGGATAACCACCGTCTCAGGGTATGCTGGATCTCAGAACGGATGTGGTCTCAGCGTGCACAAGGCATTCGGGGTACACAGTTTCAGGGTGCACTGAGGTCTCAAGGTGTCAGTATTCTCAGGGCGCACTGGGTTACTCCGGGCGCACGTGGAGCAGTGAGACTGAGGTGATTACTGGAGTTGGGAGGGAGAGAGGGAGAGGGAGTGGTAGGGGGAGAGGGGCAGGGGGGAGGGAGTGGGATGGATGCTGCATGCATGCATAGGCAGTCTCTCGATGCTGCAGTAGCAAGAGGTTCAGTGCTGATGGAGAGTAGAAAAGCTCACAAGGGGGTTGCTGGTGACAGTTGGGCTGTCATCAGGAGTGTCTTTCTCTGACAGTCCGGCATGGGACCACCAATCCTCCTTCCTTATAGTCACCCTGAAGATCATAGTGTTCTTGGCGCCAGTGCACAGTGGAGTGGCACTGCTTGGCGTTGCCAATGTTCTTGGCACCTTCTTCTCCTTGCTGGGTAAAACATACTAGGAATGAGATGAGGACAAGCACAGGTTCACTGGAAGCCTGCATGAGCAGTGACACATTGGCAGGCACTGCCTGGAACTGGAATTCTTTGCTGTGGTGGGTCTGTGTGTTCACACAGACCCAGCAGTTGGTCTAGTTCAGTTCTTGTGCTGTGAGCTAACAGGTTTGCACAAAGGTTTTTCTCTTGGTAGCTGGCAGATACCTTTAGCATAGGAGTGATGGCCAGGCACAGGAAGAGCAAGCCTGTGTGTTGAGCAAACATTCTTCCCCTTTGCTTGCAGTGGTGCTCTGGCACTCAGTTCCGCAGTGTAACTGTGCAGTGGTGCTTCTTGCAGTGGTATGGTGGCACAAATCTCTCTGGACAGTGAACCAGTTTTTACTCTTTACTCTTCCAATTCTTCCTACTATTCAGAATTCAGAGCAGTTCAATTTCAGTGATCAAATAAGTTTCAATTAACCAGTTTTCAGAGAACAATATTGAGTTAATGATGCTCCAGTTTCAGGACCAATGCGGATGCAGGGCACCATTCAGTTTCTCTGAGCAATTTTCACTTTTAGAGCCAGTACAGTTGGCCAAAATGGCTTCAGGTTCGCGGCAAGTTCAACTTTGAATTCAGGCCAATTTTAAGTTCAGAACAAAGTCCAATTTTCAGAGCAATTTCAGAGACTGGACCTGCACAGGGTCACAGCACAGTGCAATTTTCAGAGCCGGTATGTGCGTCGGGACGGTTCTGGTTCAAGGCACAGTTCAATCTTTCAGAGCAGGGCCAGGGTCTCTGGCACAGTAGCTTTATATTGGCCAGTGGTTGTATATGGGTTCGCAGTGTTCCAGACCTTGACCTTTCAGGGCAGGGTGCAGGGATACATGGACCAAACATCTCAGAAGGCAGTTAAACTGGATCACATGCAGGTTCTGGGGCAGACCTCCCCTTTTTATCATGTGATGCATTTACACAAGTCTTACCACCCAGTACTTTGAGAACAGGGCCTGTTTTGAGGAAGACAGTGGAAGGTCCTTTCCAGCAGGGTTTCAGGAAGGAGTCACGTGTGAAGTCTTTCAAGTACAGCTGATCTCCTGCTTGAACGTCTTGCAATTTCTTCTGACCTAGACAGGCTGAGCTTCACCGACCTGTGAATGTAATTTCTTCATGATCAATGTCAAGTGTTTAAAATAAGCAAGAACAATTTTATTATAGCCAGTGATAACCTATTGACTGTGAGCACTACTGCAGCTGGACTTGCCATGATGATTTCAAAGGGAGAGAGACCTGCATATCGACTCAGCATTCCTCTTGTGTACTTCAAGGCAAGAGGCAGTGCATCTGACCAACTGAGACCTGACTGGGTAAAAATATTCGCTAGCTTATCTTCAGATCCCCATTTTATCTCTCCACCTTTCCTGAACTCTGGGTCCGGTAGATGACATGCAGTTTCTGATCAATGCCTAAGGCCTCACACATCAGCGTAATAACCTGCTTATTAAAATGTGCTCCTCTATTGCTAGAGATAACAGAAGCCACACCTCATCTAGGACAAATGTCTTGTAGGAATGTTATTGCTACACTGATGGCATCATCATGAATGCATGGAAATGCTTCTATGTACCCAATCTACATGTCGACAATCACCAGGATCTACCTTTGCTTTCCACTGTTGGCATGTGAACAAAGTATTGTTGGATTTCGAAACATGGTGCCGGCGGTGGAACATGGGCAGAACCTGATGCTATCTGAACCGCTTTCCATACATTGTGTCACTGACAAATGTGGCATGGCTGAACAAATCACTTTCTTTCTCCCAACCCGAGGACAAACCATGTGCTTCTGATATAACTGGTCATGTTCTGATATAACGGGTCATCTCCTCCTATGTGTGCAGTGTTATGTGCAAGGCAGATCAAGTATTCCTGAACAAATGCTGGAGCAACGAGTTCCCATCTAGACTATACCAAACCCCTTCTGAATCCTGGTTACAACCCTTCTCTTTCCCTTTCTCTGGCTCAAGGGCTTCGCGTGTGGAGCAGTGGGGCAATGTCTGTCTCCGTCTCTGGGTCGGGCATCGGTTGGGACGGTAATACAAGGGCGATAATCTGAGGAACGTCGGGGATGGTCTGTCACGCCTATTTAGTTGCTTTGTCTGCCATATCATTTCCTTTTACTTGCCATTATGTACCAGTCTGGTGTGCCTTGCAGTGCATGGCTGATGCTTTCTGAGTCAGCAACAGGGCATCAAGGAGGCCCCCTAAATGTGCAGCATTAGGGATTTGGGGTCCCTGCTGAGGTCAGGTATCCAGTTTCCTTCCAGACCATGCCATCTTAGCTCATCACTTGTGCTGGTGACCATAACTGGTGCACTGCAGCCATAGTGAACTTCTTTGGGGCTGCAATAAAGCACATGGGTGCCACTATTCTGGTCTATGTGCTTTACTCATCGGAGGACACATCACTATCCCGGTCCTGGGGCTGAGCCTGATCAGAGAGATAATTCAGGACATCAGCTTCTCTGGTCTGGTGGCAAGACAAGGTCTAGGCTAGGAAATCCTTTGCTTGCTTCATATCTTCAGCTCTTTCAGAATATTGTTTGACAGTCGTATAATCTATCCCATTCATCCTGGTGACAATCCCAGTCCTGCTCTTGGTAGTGCTGGCATGGAATGGGTCATGCATATGGCAGCTAGGCACTGAAGGCTGTGCACATCAGGCCCATTTCGGAGTGGGTACAGGTCACTTAGGAGCAGTTAGAGACAGCTGGTGCAGGTAGGGCAGGATGGGCTGGAACAGAGTCAGTGGACAGGAAGGTAGGGGGCAGACTTATGTAAGCAACTTCAGAGTGTCTTGCAGGAGCCGGGGCAGGCAGGAGCCAGAGGTGCCGTTGCTGCAAAGGGCGCAGAGTACAGTAGTTTCAGGGTGGCACTCACTCACAGAAGCGCGCCACACTCAAACCTTCACCCAGACACCCCCCCCACAGACAGACACACACACAGAGACAGATAAAAAAACACTCTCTCTCTATATTTCTGATGTTTGTTAATCTGCTTAGAATCACATGCTGTGCATAGGTCCGACATCCAGTGGTCACTGCGGAGTATTGCATTTTGTTTTTCGTAGTCGAAAAGGGGACGTCGACAAGGCGTGTCTGAAACACTATCCCTATAGTGACGTGCGTTGTACCCACAATCCCTCACGCGTCTAGGTCCCTCAGATTGTTTTTTTCCGCCCAGCTTCTGGTCGCCTTCACGCGGAGCTCCTCGAGAGACATTGCAACTCCTCGACCTTTGGTCGTTTTTTCACATAATATTAATAATCCCTCCCTCGACGCAGTTGTAAGCTGTTCTCCGCCGAGCAAAATCTTCGACGGAGGGTCGAGCGGAGGAAATCCTTCGGCGCTGCCGAACACGTGGCCTGGCCTCGCAGGCCATATACAGTAGGGAGAGTGGGGTCGTGGGACATCTCTGGGTCTTTTCTGAGAATGCCTTTCCCTTTCCCCTTCCTTTCCCTTGGGGTGCTTATCGCGATTTATTGCCTCGGCTATGGAGAGGACACCCTTTAGGTTTTGCCCGCTTTGCAAAGGCAAATTCACTTGGAAGGACAAGCATTCACGGTGTAACCGCTGCTTGCCCCTCGATCACAAGGAGGAAGGTTGCGCGGCTTGTCGGCTTCTTAAGCCTAAAACTCTAAAAGACCGTAGGGTTAAAAGGTGGGCGGCCTACGCGATGTCGAAGGCCGAAGGTTCACCCGCCGCTGCTACCACCGACAGTGACGAGGAACGCGATAACACGACCTCCGCTACGGAAGTCGAAACCCCCTCTAAGGACCGCTTGCGTGCTTTGTCGTCTGTCCCCGGCCCCGACGGGCTCGGCTCACGCCCTGCTTATGGGGATGAACACCCCGGCGACACTGACGCACACAAAGACTCACATAAGCACACAACCCACGGCTCTTCTTCGTCTAAGACGAAAAGAGCTTCGGCGCCCAAGGAGACGCAGGTTCCACCGGCGGCCTCCTCGGACCGTTCGGGTTCGAAGCCCCTCTCGCAACCGCAGCCGCGACCAGCGACTGGGCTTTCGGCAAATAAGGGCGCCGCCCCCAAACCATCGGCGGGCGCGCATCAACAGAAGGCGCATACCGCCGTAGAGCGTTCGACACCCATAGCGTCGAAAACGCAAGCTTCCGCCGACAAACGAGTCGCCGACAAACGAGTCGCCGAAAGCTTGGCGAGGATCGCTGTAGCCGACGCCCAGAAGCGTACACCGAAGAACACGTCGAGCGCTACGCATAAGTCGAAAGACACGCCGAAAAAGCCCGAAGAAAGGCAGGGACTACCCCCTTCAGTCGGGGGGTCACCCAGCACACCTGAAGGTTTTTCGGAGGGCGACGGGACACTTTCCTCGACGCTTTGGGAGAGGTCGAGCCATTTCCAGCTAGATGACTCTATTTTTCCCCCGCCAGACCGCTCTGGGGTACCCCATGAAACCATGGAAAGACTCCACCTCTGTATGGAGAGGATGGAAAGGTTTATGAATACCCAGACCTCTCAAACTCCCAAGAGGACTAGAGAAGGGCCTTAGGAGGATCCCAGGGCCAAAAATCCGAGGCTAGTCGATCCCCAGGTGGACACAGCCTCAGACTTCCATAACGTATACGACCTCACTGGGGAGGAAGAATACTTGGAGGAGGAGGATGTTTTCATGGACGATGAAGAAGGACAGAACCAGGAGGAATGTCTGGGAGACAGGCCAGACATTATAGAAGAAGGCTTCCGAGAAGACACTGAAGAAGGACCTTCGCACCCCTGGCAATCCCCATCAGTATATTCCGACACTGATGTCCTAAACCTAAATCCTCCTGACAATTCACCGGTTAGGAATACGTCTCCAATTGACGATCAGCCCACTTTCAATGCACTGTTGCGCAGAGCAGCAGCACATTTCGAACTGGACACTGGGGAGCTCTCTCCAGAATTACACTTTGTGGAAAAAGTAATTAAAGAGAAACCCCCGGTCAGCCAAACCATTCCCCTCCTAGCTTCAGTGAAGAGAAGAATCTTCCCTTCGCTGGCCACTCCCGCATTGATCAGAGGGGTCAATCCGAGAATTGAAAAACTTTTCACTCCTTCTCCCTCAGACCCGCTCTACATTAGGGGACATTCCATTCCGGATTCCCTAGTAGTATCTAATACTAGAAAGAGGGCAGGGGTACCACTTTCCACCAGTGAGGCACCCCCTGACAAGGAGGGCAAAAGGCTATATGCCCTTGCAAAAAGAGTAACTTCCTCGGCTGCCTTCTCAGCAAGAATTGCGAACAACAATTCTTTGCTTGCTAGCTATGCAGACGCGCAGTGGGCCAAACTGCGCAAGGACGCCGAGGAAGCACCGGAGCCTTTACGTACACGCCTACTTTCAACTATTGGCGAAGGAACCCAGGTGAACCAGAGCATTGTAAAGAACTCTCTGGACGCGGCAGAAACAGCGGGACGTTCCCTGGTGCAGGGAATACTCCTAAAACGCCATGTATGGCTGCGCAACTCAGGGTTTAAACCGGAGACACAGGCGTCTTTAATAAATAAACCTGTGGAAGACTCTAACCTCTTCGGAAAAGCGGTGGATGAAGCTCTAGAGATGGCTAAAAAAGAGTTCGATACTATCAAGACTCTTGACCAAATCTCTAAGCCCACTGCCAGACGCGGCTATGGCAACAAACGCTTTTTTCGTGGCCAACGCCAACAACAACAACAAAGTCAGCATCAACAATACCCTGCCACCAATTACCAGACCAATAGTGGGCAGTACAGCCAAAGAGGCCAACGCCGGGGTAAAGGGAGAGGTCGGGGATCCACCCCCAGAGGCTCCCAAGCCCCCAACAACTCCAAGTGACGCGAAGATTCGCGTCCCCTCCCATGCAACACCGGTCGGGGGCCGGATAACATCCTTTCTTCCTGCATGGGAGGAGATAACGTCAGACCGTTGGGTACTTTCCACCGTAGCCCACGGATACTGTATCGAATTCAACAGTTGCCCATCCTACAGACCCCCGAGGGGACGTCGCATGACACCGGAACATCTTGCCATCCTTCTCCAAGAAGTACAACAACTGATGAAAAAAGGAGCCATAGAGGTCGTGCCTCTATCTCAGGTAACGGAAGGTATTTATTCAGTGTACTTCCTTGTACCCAAAAAGGATCTAACCATGCGCCCTGTATTAGATCTGCGCCCAGCGAACAAGTTTATCAAACCCCAAAAGTTTCATATGGTAACCTTACAGGAAGTAATCCCACTGCTTTCTCAGGGAGATTACATGACAACATTGGACATGAAAGATGCATACTTTCATATTTTAATGTTGCCAGCGCACAGAAAATACCTCAGGTTCATGATAGAGGGCAAACACTACCAGTTCAATGTGCTACCCTTCGGCATAGCATCAGCACCAAGGGTATTCACGAAGGTGCTGGCAGTGGCAGCGGCCCACCTGCGCAGGTTGTCCATCCCAGTTTACCCTTACCTCGACGACTGGCTCATAACAGGGGATTCTTACGAAACATGCTTCTCCAATACCCAAAAGACAGTAGACCTTTTGTTCCAGTTGGGCTTCTCCATCAACGAAAAGAAGTCCAGTTTAGACCCCAGTCAAATCAAGCAATTCCTAGGGGCTCTAATTCAAACAAAGGACGGCCTCGTCTTCCCCTCCAAAGAGAGGGTCCAAAACATGCTGTTTCAAATCCCTCAATATGTGACCGGTCGAGAGGTGACGGTACGCAAAGCAATGCGCTTGCTAGGAATGATGGCGTCGTGTATTTATTTGGTACCTCACGCGCGCCTGCGCATGCGCCCAATGCAAGAGTGGCTCAACAGCCAGTGGTGTCAGGCCAGCGGACTATGGGAGGATCTAGTTGTGGTCTCGCAAGCCTTGGTTCTCTCGCTACGGTGGTGGACAAAGGAAAACATGGAAAAAGGGAAACCCTTTGCCACACCCGCGGCGGAAGCCACTCTAACCACAGACGCATCCCTCACAGGATGGGGGGCGCACCTATCCCATCAGACTGCTCACGGAGTGTGGACTCCGAACGTAGCATCCAAACACATAAATCTACTGGAGCTACTAGCTGTGTTCAAGGCGCTAAGAGCCTTCCAGGAACACCTACAAGGCAAAACAGTAATGGTCCTTACAGACAGCACCACAGCCATGTACTACATCAACAAGCAAGGGGGCACCCACTCTCCAGGCCTGTCCAAGCTGGCCCAGAATATATGGAAGTGGGCTCTCAAACAGGACATGTTCCTACTATCACTACATGTACCCGGGGAACTCAATCTGCTGGCAGGCAGTCTCAGCAGAGATTTCCCCCTGCCCGAAGAGTACGAATGGCGCCTGCACGAAGACATCGTCTTCGACGTCTTCACACAATGGGGATTCCCAGAAATAGACCTGTTCGCAACCCTGGAAAACTCACAATGCCTAAGTTACGCCTCCAGGTACCCCCAGAACCAATCCAAGGGGAACGGTCTGTCGATGCAATGGTCAGGGAAATTTGTTTACGCTTTTCCCCCGACTCCCCTTCTCAACAGAGTGGTGCACAAGATGCACCAGGAACAAGTGACCATGATACTAGTGGCCCCAATGTGGGCACGACAACCATGGTTCGCTCACTTGATGGAGATGTCTCTATCCCCCCCAGTAAAACTCCCCTGCCCGTACAGCATGCTGTCTCAGGACAAAGGCAGGACTCTGCATCCATGCCCCCAGAACATGAACTTAGCAGCTTGGCTCCTGAGATCATAGAGTTCGGACATCTACAACTCCCGCAAAGATGCATGGACATCCTCAGGGAAGCCAGAAAACCGAACACTCGCCACTGCTATTCCAGCAAGTGGAAAAGATTTGTCATCTGGTGCAGGAGTAAAAGCATCAACCCTATTGACTGCTCTCCCACACATGTGGTCCTATACCTGACCCACCTATTGGATTCAGGTCTAGTGTTTAACTCCATTAAAGTCCACCTAGCTGCACTTTCTGCATACACCACTTCCCAACTCAAAGTGTCGTGGTGGAGGATCCCTGTTATAAAGGCCTTCATGGAGGGAGTAAAGAGAATACACCCCCCGATAGCTGACCCAGCTCCCGGATGGGACCTTAATGTGGTACTTACCAGACTCATGGGCTCTCCATTCGAACCCATGCACAAAGCATCTCTTAAACACCTCACGCTTAAGGCTGCTTTTTTAATAGCTATCACCTCCATCAGGAGAGTAAGTGAACTTCAGGCTCTTTCTATTCTAGACCCCTTCGTTACAGTTCACAAAGATAAAGTGGTTCTACGCACTCACCCTAGGTTTGCTCCGAAATTTATTTCTAAATTCCACGTAAACCAATCTATAGAACTACCAACGTTCTTTCAAAATCCTTCCAATTTGGGAGAAAGGACTCTGCACACACTAGATGTACGCAGAGCGGTCATGTTCTACATGGAAAGAACCAGACCACTGAGGAAGACTAATCAGTTCTTCGTCTCGGTGGCAGCAGGAAGAGAAGGAGATGCGGTTTCAAAATCCACTATTTCTAGATGGATTGTTCAATGCATCACTCTCTGCTATACTCTTGCTAAGAGAGAACTGCCCTTTAGGCCAAGAGCACACTCTACTCGAGGCACGGGGGCATCCATAGCATTCATTGCAAATGTTCCCCTTGAGTCCATCTGCAAAGCGGCTACCTGGAGTTCTGTGCACACCTTTACAAAACACTACTGTCTAGATACACACTCTAGATCTGACTCCCAGGTGGGACAGGCAGTATTACGACACCTTTTCTCTACTGTTCCTTCTCATAACCCACCGCCAACTCCGGGTACTGCTCGCTAGTCTATGCACAGCATGTGATTCTAAGCAGATTAACAAACATCAGAAGAGAATGCATTACTTACCGTAAAAGCATTTCTGATGGTTGTATCTGCTTAGATTCACATGCGCCCGCCCTTCCTCCCCGCTCGGATGGAAGGAACATAGACTTCCTTTATATATCTCTCTCTTTTCTGTACTCACTCACGTCTAGAAGGCTCCCTCAGGGCAGAAAAATACAAACAGAGGGACCTCGACGCGTGAGGGATTGTGGGTACAACGCACGTCACTATAGGGATAGTGTTTCAGACACGCCTTGTCGACGTCCCCTTTTCGACTACGAAAAACAAAATGCAATACTCTGCAGTGACCACTGGATGTCGGACCTATGCACAGCATGTGAATCTAAGCAGATACAACCATCAGAAATGCTTTTACGGTAAGTAATGCATTCTCATACTGGGCATATTTCCAAAGGCACAGTTTTACACGTTATCCAGTTCACAAAATTGTGGATGCTGGGTGTCCCCAGACCAACTAATCAGGCAGGCAACAGGTACAATAAGTTGGCCATCTCCTTCCAACTTGAACAAGTGGATAGAATCCACTGTTAGCGTTCCCACAAAGTCTTTAAATTGGCATTATAGATGTGCCCTATAATCTTAGTCTGCAAGAGCACAGGCACACCATGATCCCTGGTACTCCAGAAATCAACGAACTAAAATATCTAAAATAACTAGCAGGTTAAAACTGGTAAAACGGATGAATCAGAACAACTTTCCCTAACAAGCTAAATGTGTGTCGGTGTGTAGCCTGACCCAGGGTTTCCAGTTCCCTACCTCCCTCAAGAGGCTAAAATAGGTGGGCATGGTGGTACTGACTGGTGGAGCTATTCTTATGTCCTGATCCAGTGATCGCAGGTGGTGGCAGGAGAAGAGCGGCAGTAAGCAGGATGCAGCAGGTGGTCAGCCGGGTGCGGGGTAGTCAGTGTGATGCAGGCAAGTGAATGCAGGTGGCCCTCAGTTCTGGATCCCGGTTGCAGCCTTGTCTTGTGCATTGTGTTCCGGACATGGAGAGGGGCACGCACTGACGGGCATGCACAGACTGGCACGGAGAGGGGCGCGAAGAGACTGACGTGGAGAAGGGCACGCAGAGACGGACGCGCAGAGACAGACCCGGAATAGGGCGCACAGAGACGGACCCGGAGAGAGGAGTGCAGCGATGGACCCGGTGTACCGGTGTCGTTGGAACAAGTTCAGTAACTGGTGCAGAGATAAGAATGTGGACCCTTTTTCAGTGTAATATTCCTACAATATTGTCTTTTATTTTACATTTGGCCAATTTGGGGCTCCAAGTTGGCACGATAGAAGGTTATTTGGCTGCGCTATCCATTTTTAAGCGCTCCTCAGAAGAGGAATCTTATTTCAAGATACCTTTATTTGTACAGTTCTTAAAAGGGCTTACTAATGTGTTTGCTACAATACCCTTTCAAGTATCTGTGTGGGATCTAAATTTAGTGTTGACATTTCTCACATGTATTCCATTTGAGCCATTGCATTCTTGCCTGTTAAGGCTCCTCACTCTAAAAACAATACTGCTAGTGGCAATGACTTCAGCCCGCAGGGTGAGTGAGTTGCAGGCAGTTGTTCTTAAGGTCAAACCCTCTTTTCTGCCAAAAATTGTCTCAGATTTTCACCTGTCACAAAAGATAACATTACCTGCATTTTATCCTCCTCCTCACGCTAGTAAGGAGGAAGAAAGATTATGCAGATTAGACCCTAAGAGGGCTCTTAGTTTCTATATATCTCTAAATTTAATCAGTGTGACCAACTTTTTGTGGGATATACTGGCTGTAAATTAGGGCTGCCAGTAACAAAACAAACATTGTCCAGATGGATTATTTTAGCTATAAATGAATGTTAGATTGGCTGGGAAAGATCCTTCAGATGGGCCGAGAGCTCATTCAACCAGGGGCATGGGGACTTCAACAGATCTTCAGAGGGGTGTCCCAATACAAGATATTTGCGCAGCAGCCACCTGGTCATCCATGCACACATTTGTAAAGCACTAGTCCCTAGACTCGACTTCTTCACAGGGGGGTCTCTTTGCAAAATCAGTACTTCATACTGTACATGATTAATATTTATGGTACTACCTCCTCCAATTCAAACTGTTTTGGGTGCCTATCTAAGATGAGGAATACATGGAAGGACACAATCCATTTGAAGACCAAGTTACTTACCAATTGTAACGTTCTTTCGACTGAATGTTCCTCCCACGTATTCCTCATCGACCCTCCCAGCCTACCCCACAGTACAGTTTTCCTGTTTTACAATCAAAGTTCCTTTATAGCTTTTGGTCAAAAGGACACGCCTTATCTACTAATTATTGGTTTCAACATACGAAAAAACAGAACTGAGGTCAACGAGCGCGGCTTGAGCCATTTATCCTGCCGATGACGCTCGACGTATACCGCTGAGGGACATCGAAGCCGTGGACTCGAGCAGAGCGCCCTCTGGTGATTATTTATTTTTTTTTTTCCTGAAGCAGCAAAGCTGAAGGTAAGGATATATCTAAGATGAGGAATACGCGGGAGGAACATCCTGTTGAAAGAACGTTACAGTTGCTAAGTAACTTGTTCTTCTATGTGATGTATTCCGCTCAGGACGGTCTACAACCACATTTTACATGGCTCTGCAGCTGTCCAATTTATATTTTGTGATTTTGTCAAGGACCATGAAATGATTGGGTTCTGCACATGAACCGTATGTAAGGCAATAAAAAAACATGAACTTAATACATAAGTGCTATTTACAACCATTCACTCATGGCCACCCATTGAATGTAAGGGAACATAATGGCCCAATGCTTTCCAGTAATCTTCATTACTCGGAGTCCAGGTCTTCCTCATTATTACTGTATGAGTCGAGTCCTCACCCGGGATATAGGTGTTTTACAACCCCCAAATAATGTTTTGCTCTTCCCATTTTTTGTTTAACTCCTCCCCTCAGGCAGTATATAAGAGCACCTTTGACTCACCAAGTCTTCCTGTTTGCTTACCAAGTGGTTTAAAATCACAATGGGTCTTTTGAGGGAGGGAAGTCGAGGACTGTGATGAGGAAGACCTGGATTCGGAGTAATGAAGATTACCGGTAAGAAATCAGGCCAATACTTCCTTGTCACAGACCTTACTCTCAGTATGTATCAAGCCAGACTCCTTCCAGACACTTTCAAAACAAGCATCTGTATTTCTTGCTTCATCATTCCTGCTGTGATAGCTGGCTAACTTATGACAAGATAAAACAATAGCCCTGAAACCCTGAGCTAATGCCTCTAAAAATATACATTTTGTCTTGAGTAGAGTGGGAAACAACTGACCGCTGCAGAGGCACTTACGCCACTACCTAAAACTCCTAGAAAACCACTGCCCTCTTACAGCCTCCTTTGTAACTGATGTCAGGGTTTTATTACACGTCACACTCCAGCCAGGGACTCCTTCCCGACAATGAATGTTGCGTACTATAAAGCGCTTTTTATTTTTAATAAACCACAAGTTCTTTTCTGTTTGAGTAGGCCTCCAACACGTCTCGCACCCAACCTCCACAAACACCCTGTGTCACAATGGAGCAGGAATCAGGCCGGTGTGTATCAATAAGATATTTATTAATGTATTATTTAATGAAAAAGGAAAATCAAACCATTTCACAGCCACCAATGTTGTGGTAACACAAGTACACTAATCTCTACAAAACAATTAGGTTAAGATATTCTGTTACAAGTCCCACAATCTTTAATAACAACACAGAAAAAGAACAATTGGATAAATAGATAATACCAGCGGGTTAGCACTCCCCCCTGCAACACTCGCCCCCAAACATTAGCTAACTTGATTCATTTGGATGGAAGGCAGTGGAAAAGGAGTAGGGATAGAGAGAGAAAATCAGATTTAGATTTGGAGTAAAGCCCACCACCCCAAAATGGGAGACCAGCAAAGAAAGTGAAAACCCGTTTTTGGAGCAAAACGGCAGAATTGGATTTTGATTATTACTAACACGGCTAGGGGACAGAAGGAAAGGAAATTTGTGTTGCTTACACTTGAGGAGATAGGGAAGCTTAGAGACTACTATTGAGCACACCAGGGCAACAATAGAAATAAAGTAGGGAAATCGGTTTTGGAAGGAAGCAAATGCAAAAGGAAAGATACAATGGCAAATGGAAATTAGTTTTACACAGGATTTACAATGACAGGCAGCGCAAGGGAAGGTGTTTAGCTCAGAATAGGAAAATCGGTTTTTACTGACAAGGACCGAGACACAACAGATAATCCAAGCCGGTCCGATAGCACAGCGGGTAGAGCGCTTGCTTTGACATCTGTGCAGATCCTGCTGATGCAGGTTCGAATCCCAGCAGGTCCAAACTCAGCTTTTCATCCTTCCGAGGTCGATAAATGAGCACCACACACTGTTGGTAATAATAAGCAGTGCTCAGATACTTGAGGGTTTGTAGAGCTATATAAAGGCTAAATTATTATCTTGTAGGCAAAAAGGGATCGCTCACAATGGGACTACGGTTTGGGTTTTTACCAGGACAGATGCAAATAGGAATTTGTGGGGTGATGCACACAATACATAGACAAACTCGGGTTTCAGTTACAAGGATACTAATTCTTTTGAGGCAGCACTTTAATGACTATAATTATGAAAGAAAGACACTAGGGACAAGGTGGTTAATTTCACATTTTAACCAGCATGTACCGTGAATTTCAATGGTGGAATTAATTGATTTACTTAAGAATATGCTATGGATTTACAGACACTGAGAGGTTTACCAAAGGAAATATATGCGAACATACACAGGCTAAACACAGTTTCTTCTATGGGAAGGCGACTGAATTACACTAGCAATGTGGGGTTTTCAATAGGGGATTTCAATGGGGTTGTCAATGGGTGCAATGCTACAGAAAGGACGGGCTTATGCAATTTAGGGCTAGGGTATTTGCTACTTACAAAGTAAGCCTTGGTTTGGGATTCTGGAAAACTAGCTGGATCTCAGGACACTCTAGACAGCTAGGCAAGGGGTCTGGTCACTGCACTCCGCCTTTGTTTGTGTTCAACGCCTTCTCTCCGTCTTACCACTCCCATCTCCCTGGATTTTGTGTCCTCTGGCTTAGTACAATCCCCCTTATATAGCGCAAATGACATCACTCACTTTACAATCTAGGGGGATTACTCTATAATTACCCCTACTGATCGGATAGAACAGTTCACCATTCCTCTCCCCGCCCCTTGGCATGATTGGTTCAAGGGAAGAAAGCACCATCTGTCTATTTGTATTCATCACTATTCTTTGTTCTCTTGGCCACTTTTTGACAAAAAACAGTTATATGAAATTATGGGACATTTCTACTAGCCCCTGACATATGAACTAGATGTGCGGTTTTAGTGGGTCATAGGCAATTAGGTAAGCCGATCACCAACTCCGTAGGAGGAAGCATGGCCCTTTGGCACATTTTTGTTATTTTCATAAAATGTATAACAGTTCAAACTTTGCAAATGATCAAGCATGTTCATAATTTCATTTTCCATCTTTCCATCAAGTCTCATAATTGTCACATCTTCCGAGCAGACAGAAACTAATCTTAACTGGCCCTTTCACTCCCCAAAGTCCTAGGTAAATGCACTTTAGCTCTTAAAAACCACCTGGAAATTACATAAAAACATAGCATAAAACAAATAATTTCTAAGTCCAATTGCTGCGAAAATGCCTAAAAATTGAATCGGTCCTTTAATGTTAATTGGGAGGATCAGTCCCCCTCTGTGGGAGGGGTTATTTATCCCCCACAGCCGGTGACCAGAGATTTGTTTGACCCCCTTTGAAGTTGTCAGTTTGTTCTTGGTAGTGGGTGCAGGAAGGAGCTCACACCTTCAAGTCAAGTTTTTGCCACACTTGCTTTCTGTGAAATCCCTGAGCCCATGCCTTCAAGTCTGGCAGAGCATGGGATTATAACGCCCTCTGTAATATCACATGTCACTGTGGGATGATTCACTAGTAGGTGCGACTTCCAGTAGGAAGCAGGGCTTTTCATTGAAGTTTACTTCCTTAGCCCAAACTGGTTTTTCCAGTATTCTGTGCCTCTTCAAAGTGACTGAAGTCTTGTGGGTGGAAACATGATGTATATTGCTTAGTCAACCCCCCATAGCATATATCCCTTACATTTCTGTGTGAGCAGATCTATCCTTTCACGATGGCTTTTTAAAGTCCTTTATCTTTTTCTTTTTTTTTTTCACACGTGTGCAAGCCGTTTTTTCGTTTGCAGTGTTTCAAGGGATGCTGTTCAAGTGACATGGAAAGCAAAAGCTGTGTCTGGTTGTAGGATTGAAATTCTTGCCCCTCATGTGAATTAAAAGTACAACAAGGCCATTTTTGGATATAGTGCATACTTCTTGTTATTCAGATGAAATAAAAGCAATGCAGGGGCGATTTTGGATGCAGTGCATAACTTCATGTCCTTTAGGGTAAAAAAAAAGTAACGCAGGGCTGTTTCCGGTGAAGGGGATTTCTATTTAGGGCCTTTAAGTGCACCCCACATTGAAAAGCATGTAAGAGAGAGTCCCAGTCGTTATCAATGGTCCAACCAGTGATATATGGTAAACCTGAAGACAACACATTGCAGACAATAACATGTATCTAATGCTCTACATATTTCCACAGCTATATCTTCGTCAAATCAAGACACCTGTAAGACAACAGCCAATGGAACTTGTCTGAAATAAAATATAGCCACTGATAACCGAAAACATTGCTAGACAAAGGTGAAAAAGGTCTTTACTGACCGTCACGTTCCCGAAAAATGAACACATTTTCTAGATTTTGGAATTTTGAGGACCTCTGAGATGTCCTAAATCTGAAAAGAAGCTGAAGGATTGTTGGTCAATTAGGGCACTAACAATGACAACTAGTAGCCCTACTCCATTTCCTTTTCACCCGACAACTGTCTGGTTACCATCTAGGGCGGGGTGACAATTCTCTGCTCCCCAGACAAGGCTTGGCACCTCAGGACCACTACGGTTCTGATATAGACAGAACAAAAGACAAATAACAAAAGAAGATAACTGAAAAAATTACAGAGCCACATGAGAAGCTATGGCAATATCAAGGACTTGCCATAGAATAAGGCTACCCATATAAGATTATAACACATTAGATCTTGGTTAGCACTTTGTTCATGCACCCATTTTGCTAATATCAACACCTCCTCCAGAGAATCCTCAAACTTTCAACTTTTATGGAAACGAATAGAAAGAATGAGTGACCAGCGCAAGCTAAGCCTGTCTTAACCCAGACCTACTTGTACCCTTGAAACAGTAAACCTTCCACAGCAAAGCCCATCACTAACCAGGAAAGGGGGCAATCGTGAGCTGACTGACATGAAAAGTAGAAGTCTTTGCAGAAATCAGACAACACGCTTTATAGCATTAGCTTCCTAGTAATCAGTCAATCACTGGTATTCCCTTCATGTACAAAAGAGGTCAGCTTTGGCGTAGTATATAATGGACCAACAGGTGGAATTGCAGAGGGAAATAAAAATACATGTTAAGGAACCTCGTGGAGAACCCAGGTATTGGCCGAGAGATGGACATACTGCATGAGTTGGGGCTCTTTAGGTCAGCCTTGTATAAAACCAATGAAGGTACCATTCACAGATGAAAGGACTGCAGTTAACCACCACAGAGTAACCCCCCAAAAGGTCTGATCCTCAAATGAACCTACGATTAACAGATCTCAAGCCATAAAACAGCCAGAGTACTGAAAAGACAAAAGTCAGACATATAGGCGCAGATTATGTAGACAAGTTAATTCTTAAAGAAAATGGACCTAAAGGAGGTTTGACCACAGGCCAGACCAAACCAAGATAAAGAGTCATGTGAAATAAAACACCAGGTATAATGGCCTCGCTCCTGCTTGTGACCAAACCTTCAGCGCATGGTTGGTGTAAAGTGAAAAAGGAGCCAGCTTAACCCGGTACCAGAAACTTACTGCAAGACGTTTTTTTTTAAGGCGCTATACAATGGGAAGAAACGCTATGCATGAAGACCATTCTGTTTTTTGGAAAAAGAAACATACCGGCCATAGCAAAGGATCTCCACACTCTGTGATTTATCAGCGGTGGCAGTTAAACCTGTAAACTGTGGTGCCACAGAAAATTATTTTTATTAACCTTTTAAACCAGATTTCTAATTGGCACTGTGCTCCACAGTGCTGCACCAAACGGGTTGACTAATCTTCCTGTAAGAAAACTACTTTAAATTATGGACATGAAATTCAAGAAAAGTAGTATACAGCCCATACCATTGTAAATGGTCTTCACTTAAGCAAAACGGTATAATCACACAGATGTAACATTACTGCCTCATGCATCTTGTTACTCATAAGTCCTGTCCCCTTTCCTGCATCCTTGTGGGCGTCCCCCCAACATGGGGAAGGTACTGGAACCTTTAGCAGCGAATAATTGCGCTTCCCTTTTAAATTTAGTATAGCATGTATGGGCTCAGCCTCGTGCATGGGAACGCCCTGCCGAGGCACTGCCCTCCCGCACCTCACCCGGCAACCAGCACAGACTTTTCTTTCAGCTTTCCCATTACTCTCCTGTTGCTTTTCAATTGTTTTTCCACTTCCCTTAAGCGCCTCACCTCCCCCGGCACATGTCAGCCACAGGAGGATTCACAAGATGCGCTGCCTGCCTCGGACCCCCATGCACTCTGTCTTGAGTGTTTGGGGCCCACCCACCGCTGGGACTCGTGTGAGGCCTGCAGGGCTCTCGGTCACAGGTCATTAAAGACGTGTTTGTCACGGTGGAGGGACATCTTCCACACTTCTCCAAATCCCCACCTTAAGAACTTCGTCCCCGGGACCTCTCGTCAAGACAGGGTAGGAACTCTGTTCAGCGCGGCTCCACGACGCAGACACTCCGTCTCCGGGGTTCCCATGGATCGGAGTTCCTCACATTCAGGTTCCGGTAGGCCCGTCGCCTCTAAGGCTACTGGCTCCCAAGCTGAGGGACCTGGGGGCCGTTCTGGTTGGTCTGGGGACAGACCTGAGGCCTTCCAGGCTACTGGCTCCAAGTCTGATGGGTCCAGGGGCCCTACCAGGCTATCCTCGGAAAGGCGATTAGGGTCGTCCTCTTCTACCGCAGGGGGTAAGGGATTGAGTGCCACCTCCAAGAGTCGTTCCTTGGCTAGATTACAGCATGGCTACCCGCACGGGTGTCTAGGCTCCCAGCCTACCGCAGCTTGCGCTGAGGCAGACATTCAGGGTGTTTCGACTGCTGGCCGTCTGGCTGAGGGCTACCAGAGGGATCTCAGAGGTCAATGCCTCTGCTTTGGGTGCAAGACCCAAGCGGTATCCTCCCATGTCTGCGGCCACCCCTAGCTCAGGACCTGGCGCAAGACTTCCAGTCCCTTTCCTGTGGGAAGTGGCAGCAGATTTTATGGGTCAGGGTTCTGGTCCCCTCAGGAGTACATCTACCCGTCACAGCCCCACAGCTGCAAGCACCAGGCGCCTCAGCGTTTTGACCAAGGGCCCAGCGCCTCAGAGGGAAGGGCCCTGAGGGACTTGCCAGAAAATGAGGATCGCTTCTTTGAGCGTTTCCTCTTCCTCATGCATTCTCCTAAAATGAAGGGCCTTCTGAGGGATATCGTGAAGGTAATCCTGCAGGCTGCGCTGCCTTGGCCGCCGCCTCTGGGTGTTCCTCCTGCCCCTCCAGCACTCCCAGTGCCAATCCCTCCTTTGTTACAGGCCATACCGGTCATACCGACTCCTCCACCTCCTCTTGTACCACCAACGCCTCCCCTTCAACAACTGTTGGTCTAGCCTGCGGCTCTGGACCTGGGGTGGTGGGGGGACTCCGCCGGCACCTGTCTCCCTGGACCCAGACTCACCTCGGCCTGCAACGAAGGGGGGGGGGGGACGATGACTCGGATGACCAGGACGATGAGTCTGCAGCTTCCGTCAAGGCCTTTCATGACTGCTTACAGGGTCTGACAGAGTTCTTGGGGGTCCCTCTTCCCAAGGAAGTCCCCCAGGAGTCGGAGGTACTCGCAGAGGTCTTGTGGAAGCGCACAATGACCCGGTCTGGCATCCCACTCCAGAGGGATGAGCTGCAGGTGGTATGGAAAGTCTGGGAGAAGCCCAGGGGCAACGCCCAGATGAACAAGAAGCTGGACAGCAGGTTCAGGTTGATGAATGGGGAGCCAATCCTCCAATCCGCCCTATTCTTTGGTGGTGGACACCAACTCTTTATATTCTAAACCATAGTCTTCCTCCATGGGAGCCACCTCCACATCCTCTCCAAGGAAGACAGTCCTTGAATCCCAGGGGGAAGCGCTGCTACTCCATCTCAGGACAACATCTGCGGCAGGTCAACGCAGATGCCCTCTTGGCTGTGGCTAACCAGAAGCGGTTGCGGGAGCGCAGGGAATTTCTGCCCAACCTGCCTTCGGAAAAGCAGGTGTCCTTCAATGCTGGGCTGGCAGATGCCTGGGCCATCGCGCAGGACTTCATGGATTCTGCAGTCTCCCATCGACACTCAGCCAGCAGAGGCTGTCTCTTGTGGTTGAGATGAGAACGATTGCCTGGATACATGCCACTAAGTTTTCATCTGATGTGCAGGGGCAGATTATTGATTTGCATTTTGAGGGTGTGTACTTTTTACATTCGTCCACGGATGAAGAATCAATAAAGAAGAAAACGTCCACTCAAACTGCGAAAGTCCTTTGCCATCCTGACGAAGCCAGGTCAGAAGTCCTCCCTCAATCCAAGGGTAGGACTGAGTTCAAATCCGAACCTCCTTCGGTTTCAAGGGTTTCAAGGACCTGTGGTGTGCAGAGGCCTGACAGGTCGCCCAGCAACAGCGGAAGGAAATAGCAGAGGACGTTGCAAAGGTTTTTCAACTCCCACTCCTCTGCCCCAGCAAAGCAGTGACATCCGGGTCGGGGAAAACAGCTCCCCTGTGCGGGGCCATTTGGCTCTGTTCCAGAACACCTGTCAGCGTCTTTTCAGCAACCCGTGGATCCTATCCATAGTCCCCATGGGCTTCAGTCTTTCTCTTCCTCTGCCTCTACCATCCTCTCCTTCTCTTCGTCAGATCAGGTTCCTGGCTCTTTTTTACAGATGATCCTCTCACTCTCGGAGATACAGGCGATAGAACTGGTTCCACTAGTAGACAGGGGCTTCGGTTACTTTGCAAGGATTTTTGTGGTACTCAAAAACAACCAGGCTTGCCTAAGGGTAGTCAATGACCTGTCTTTTCTAAATCTATTTACGTTTACTCCTGCGCACATAGCCGAGTGTCTATGTGCGAGGGACTGAATGTGTTCCCTGGACCTTGAGGATGCGTACCTGCATGTACCCATATATAAACTGCATCAGAAGTTTAAACGGTTCACAAATATGTCGTACCACTTTCAGTACAACGTGCTGCCCTCCGGCCTGAACTCGCCCCCTTGTGTCATCAAAAAGTTGAGGAACGCAGTGGCGACCCTCCTTCGCTTGGAGGGCAATCATCTATACCCTTACTTGGACGACTGGCAGGTGGAACGTGGTCACCTCAAGCGGTGGTGCACTCTTGCCAGAGGCTGGTGGGTGCCGTTCTTTAGCTGGGGTTTTCCTTCAGCCAGCCCAAATCACAGCTATGCCTGTCTCAGGAACAGGATTTCCTAGGGGTGCAGTGGAACACCACCTTTCACCGTTTGTTCTCGCGCCTAAGAGACTGATGTCCATCCACAAGACGGTGGGTGGTTCCAGCACATTCTGAGCCAGATGACCACCTGCATGCTCACTGTTCATGCTCGCCTCAAGATGAGGCGCCTCCAGCTCCACCTGGAGGCAGATTGGGATCAGGAAACAGGGTCTCAGTCGGACAGGATCCCTATACTGCCTTTCCTTCTGCCCGAACTTCGTTGGTGGCTGATAGATGGCAATGTTTCAGTGGGAGCCACCTTCACCCGACCAGAGCCTAACCTGATGGTGACGTCAGACTCCTCTCTTTTGTGCTGGGAGGCCACTCTTGAGGGCTATGCGATCCATGGAGCATGGTCCAGGGTGGAAGCCCTTCTACCTATCAACCTGCTTGAGCTCCGGGTAGTGGGCCTGGCTCTCAAGGCATTGTAGCCCCCACTCAGGGGCAAGTCAGTGCTAGTCAGGACAGCCAACTTTACTACAATGTTTTACCCGAACAAGCAAGGTGGCACCCGTCCTACCCACGCCCCTATTATGCATGGAGGCGGTTTCAATCTGGGAACAGGCCCTTACGTAGGGAATCTGGATTGCAGCAGTCCACCTCGTGGGGGACAGTAATGCAGAAGCGCATCAGTTGAGTAGCTTGGGTTTCAACACCTACGAGTGGGAGTTGCTCAACGACTCCCTGTTCACCCTGTTCCAGCGTTTGGGGGTTGCGGACCTGGACTTGTTTGCATCTCCACCCGGAATGCTAAGTAGCCCCAGTTCGCTTCTAGGGCGGGTCAGGGTCGAGTTTCTCTGGGAGATGCCTTCCAGATCCGTTGGCACGGTCGCAGGTGTTATGCATTCCTGCCCAGCCCTCTGCTCCAACGAAACCTCTTCAAGTTCCGGGCTTCAGTGGGGTGCAGCCTCATCCTGGTTGAGCCCCACTAGCCTTTGAGACTGGGTTTCAGATTTTCTGCAGTTGTGCTCCCAGTGTCACATCCACCTTCCAATCCGCAGGGGCTTCCTGACACAGCAGAGCGGGGCAGTGGAACTCCGAACCTGGCAGAATTGGCCCTGGCTGCTTGGTTCCTGATCAGCTGAGGCTTCAGCATGCTCAATTTTCAGATGGAAACTGGGACATCGTGAGCAGACCAGGATGCCCTCGCCTTGATCCAAGTATAAGAACAAGTGGACTAGGTTCTGCCATTGGGCTCGCGACAAGGGGTTGGACCCGGTCACCTGTCCTCTGGATGATGTACTGTGCTTTTCAGCACACCTGGCTCGTTCTGGAGTCCAGGTGGATACTTGCCTTACGTATTTGGTGACCGTTGGGATTTACAAGATTTCCCCTCAGCATGTTTTTAGCCAGCCAACACTGTGGTTAAGGCCCACCTTAAGGGGCTGTCTAGGATTTTCCCTCCTGTGCATAGACCACATTCGGTCTGGGACCTCAGTTTGGTTCTTGTGCCTTTGCAACACAAGCCTTTTGAGCCAATGGCTTCCGTGGACATCTGCTTGACAACTTTAAAGACTGTTTTATTGGTGGATCTCACCTATGCATGCAGGGTTGGTGCCGTCTTTGTGCAAGCCCTTCACCACCTTTCTCAATGATGGTCATCTTGCGCACTCACCCAAACTTCTTGCCCAAGGTGGTCTCCGTTTCATCTGAATCAAGAGATCTGCCTGCCGGTGTTCTTCCTGAACCCGCAGTCAGAGGCGGAGAGGGATCTGCATTCCTTGGACCTTAAGAGGGCCCTCCAGTTTTATCTCTCTGACTAAATCCTTCTGGAAGTCTGAGGCACTGTTTGTGACTTTTATTTGCTCTTCCCTCGGCTCCCAGGCCTCCATCGCCCATTGGGTGGTTCAGGCCATTTTGGAGGCGTATACAGCCATGGGCAAACCTGTTCCTGAGGGGATTCATGCTCATGCGGTCAGATCCCAAGACCATGGCCATCGCGTTTCAGAGGCACGCTTCTTGGGAAGCCATCAGCAAGGTGGCAACTTGGCCTACTCGGTAGCCTTCTGCAAGCACTATTCATCGAACACCAGCTCCAGATGCGATACAGAGTTTGGTCAAGCAGTTCTGAAGAACTTTTTTGATTTGTCTTTGATATGAGGCAGGTTATCGCAGCCCCACCCGATGTTTCTTGTTAGGTGGAATCATCCACGAGGATGGAGGAAAGGGGACAGGATATATGAGCAATTAAAGTTACTCACCGTAGTGACTAGAGTACTCATAGTCCCCTTTCCTCCATATGTCCCACCCAACTTTCCCTGCTAGTATGCCAAGGGCTAATATGTGTAAGTGTAGCCAGGTATCTAAGTGTCCGATGTGTTAAAAGGGGACTGAGGTGAGTCACCAGAGGCCGGATACTCTGCGGAGCGATCCCACACCCGAGGCCGTGCCCCCATGCGCTATACTAAATGTAAAGGGGAAGCTCCATTTTTTGCTACCAAAGGTTCCGGTACCATCCCCATGTTGGGGGACGCCCACAAAGATGACGAAAAAGGGACTACGAGTACTCTAGTCACTACGGTGAGTAACTTTAATTTTTGTTCACTTACACCGCTAATTCTTATGCCCCAAATGCTATTTGTGGATCTCAACTTGGGAATCGGGATAATGAAAGTAATAGCTGTGTAGTTCTCAAATGTGTTTGTGCCCTTCCAAAATGAGTTGCATGTCAAATAGATAGATAAATAGTTAATGTTTGCAAAAATCGGGTCCACTAAAATGCTTTCATTTGTTTCCCCTACAATCTTTGAGCACTTTGATTAATATTTTAGCAAATTAGGCATAATTATTGTTGGCCAAACACTTTATTCCTGAAAATGTCAATGCTGATTGGTAAAGGCGGATTAAAACTATATCAAAATGTTCATTTGTAATACTAAGAGTATTGGACCTTACCTACACATTTAAAAGTGATACGTTTGCTTCAGGTCTACCAAAAACTATCTGATGTTGCAGTGCCTGCTGCTCACTGCAAAATGCAGTATTGCCCAATCAGCTGGTGTTACAGAAACGTGGGGCTGCCTGCACTATGGGACCCAGAATGCCCCGAAAACCTCCAAAACAGTCCTGTAATCAAGAACAGTGTTAAATACAATTGATTAGCAGCATTGGCCCGCTCGCATAGTGTTTGCTAAATGTAAAATCAAAAACGGGACTATGTTACATGGAAGAAAGCTGGACAAAGGAGCATTACTTGCACCATGCTCGGATTGTCCCTGAGAAACATCTGTGCCTGATTGACAAAGAGAACGCACTAGGAGTTTCCAAGATGGCACTAAACGCCACACTCAACTTTCACTCCTCACCTACCCTCGTTAGTGACTATCAAACCTATTGGATATTCATCCAATCCAAGAAAGCTGCTAAGACTAACACAATGAGGGGAAATAATGCATACTCACCAAATAATCGGATCTCCAATTTCAAGCTTCATGGGGTAACCTAGAGGGCACAACAAGGATGTATTAAACAGTCTGGGGGAACACTGAAAGCGATGGGATTCCTCGGGAGCCAGACATGCTTACATTTGCTGCTTGGCTACGAAGGAAAAACTCAGAGGAACCCCCATTAGTGTGGGTTGTCAGAAGCATACACCTTTCTGGGGAAAATTGCAAGAGGCAAAACTTGTTGAAGCCCACACGTGACATCCCTGAATGAGGTGGTTAACCATGATGCTGTAGCCTGTGCTTTCCCACCAAGAGCCTACTCCTCCACCAGCAACACTGGATAAGAAGGCAGCAATTGGGCAGTGGCAGGAGGGAATTGGTCTCATCCGTCTAACAAAGACCCTGATGGGGGAGAAATACTGGGAGGGACCTGCTAGCACCCAAGAATACAAAGTTAGGGCGTGCAAGCCTGTGGATAGTGAAAGTCCGGGGAGAGACCAACGGAAAAACCACAAAACAAACAAGTTCCATATGTGAAAACTACCAGCAAACAAAGTATCGGAGGGACTCAATGAGTGGTGACAGTGGATTAAGATCCAAGTGGCACATATTGAGAGGTTATGACAAACCCAGGTTACGGTGTCTCCGGGTTGGAAGCTGCAAATTTCACAAGATCGAAGAGGGACTTGCCAAGATGTCTGGACAGCAACAAGTTCCAAGAATGAGTCGGGCAAGGCACCTGTGTAGATGCAAGGCCCAGGGGGAACCAGGCAAGTATTGCTAAGATACCAATGTCCAAGATAAATAGTCTAAGAGGCCTGAAAGAACGTGAGTCAAGGGGAGACCTGGTGGGGGACCAACTTGTAGTTCAGGTTCTCGAAAGACCAGCCACGAATCCTGAAGAGAAATCAGGTAAGAAACGACCAGTGACGGCTCCTGGAGAAGTTAACCCAGAACTTG
The DNA here is from genome assembly GCF_040938575.1 of Ambystoma mexicanum. Taxonomy (NCBI): domain Eukaryota; kingdom Metazoa; phylum Chordata; class Amphibia; order Caudata; family Ambystomatidae; genus Ambystoma; species Ambystoma mexicanum. Next base: position 1,482,041,085 of record NC_090921.1, read on the forward strand.
TTCAATGTCCTTCAAACACATCATGGAGAAGTCCTGAGAACACTGGTGTAACAGAATGGTCAATGGAACATGACATGACACTGTAAATACTTCAGGAGCTTACCGCAGAAGAACCATTTGTTGCTTGTTATTAGGTGCAGAGGGTCAGAAGGGGGACACTGATACTCTGAGGACATGATCCAAATGTTTTTAATAAAGAATAAGAATAAGGCGTAATTTCCGCTATCGCTATGGGATGTTCCCTACCTATATATCTAATTAGGGTGCTTGTCAGTCCCTAACTGATTGTATGTCCCAGGTTATTTTGGGCACCTTCTCCTCGCCTACCTCCTTCTCCACCAGTGGTGTCCCCCAGGGCTCCAATCTCTCCCCCTGGCTCTTTTACAGTTACCTTGCCCTGCTGGCACACATTTCCTCCTCCTCCCCCAACTTCCAGTGCTACGCAAATGACTCAACTATTCTTCAAACTTCCTGCTGACCCTCTTGCTTCTTCTACCATCCCAGAAAGCCTATCTGCTATCTAGTCCTGGTGCACCTCAAATGATTTCTGCTTCGGTGCCAGCAAGACTGAGATCCTTCCAATTGGGACCCCTGCTCTCCCTCTTTCTTCCCCTCACTCTGGCCAGCCTCTATGGGCTTTCCCCCTTCTCCTTTATCCAAAGCCAAAAACCTTGGAGTCCTCTTTGACCCCTCTCTCTCCTTCCCCCCTCACATCCAGGACATTGCCAAGAAGTCCAACTTTCAACTCTTCCTTCTCAAAGGAATTCTCGCTTTTCTCACTTTAACCCAGAAGCTCAATGTTACCAGCGCTTTGGTTGTCTCTAGGCTTGACTACTGCAACAGCCTATTCTTAAATCTACCCTTTTCCTCTCTACGACCCATCCAGCTAATCCAGAACAGGGCAGCAAGACTTATCCTTGGCCTCAAGCCCAGGGACCACTTCTCTCTTGCCCTAATATCTGTTCACTGGCTCCTGGTTGCTGGACAGATTAAATCCCTCTGCATCATCCACAAGGCAGTCTGGGGCCGGGAACACGCTATCTGGAACTTGCTATCACTAAATACTCTCTCTCTCTAAACCTCTATGTTCCTCTGGCACCAACTCTGTGTGTGAAGTGTTTTGCTAAACTGAGGGCCGCAGGCCGATATCCCGTCTCAGCAGGCTCCCTCTTGTGGAACAGCATCCCCTTCCTCTTCGTCTTGAGCCGAAACTCAAATTCCGGAAGATCCTGAAGATTTTACTTTTCACTTCCTCTTTCCCTTCCTCCCTCATCTGCTAACCTCACACTTTGATTGGTTACCAGGGCCCTTATGTGTGCTTGGTGCCTTGGCCTTCCACACCCAATCACCTCAGCTGCCTACACACAGCACTTGCCTCTGCACCACTGGCCTACCCCACTGTAGGCCTGCACTTACACACCTCAATGAAGCTGCACACTCCATAGAACCTGCTATATACTCACATCTGATGCTCATCCACAAGCTCAGACATTCCAGCACTTATCCCTCCCTGTCCTCCCCTCTTCTCTCTGCACTTGCATGTTCTGAATACTCACAAGTCCTTTTAGGTTTGTCTTTATCCTCCAGTATATGTATTGTTTCAAGCCCATGTTCCCTCCCTGTTGCCATGTGGGCACTTTGAAACACAATTTACTTGTTGCATAAGCACCTACCAAATGCACAATTAAAAAAAAAATGTCCTAATGAAGACGTCCACTGTCCAAAACCAATCTAACTGGCCCTACCACTATTCTAATGAATTAAGGGCAGGAGAACAGCTTCCTTCTCCTCAGGGTACTTCTTGTATCAGTCTTTGGATGTCTTGCTAATAGGTAATATTCCTCCTGAAGACTATCTTTCCTTGACCTTTTATACTTTCTTTGATCCTTTTGAAAGGACTCCAAACACCCTGGAAACAAACAATTTCTTCTGTAGTTCTGGCCTTCTAGACAATTGTGGTTCACCTTACTCTGACATTGTCTGTGTCTTGAATTGTTTACTTTGGTGTTCTCCCTGAGCTACAATTTATAACACTCTATTTTGCTTAGGTTCCTCTCTCCCTGCCTTGAATAGCTTGTCTGCTTTCCCGTTTCACAGGGTATTGACATCCAAATGGTTACTTCCCTCTCAGGGATTTCAGTGAGCTTCTTTCTCATATTAATATAATTCCTAAAGGTTTCTCTGTAGTTCCATTAATAATAATCGCTTTCTCTTATGCTCCCTTATTTTTGTGCTGAAAGCTTCGGTACTTTCCTTTTTTCCTAGGGTAATGATATCCAAGGTTGCTTTCGAGGGGATTGGGTCCTCCGACGTATTCCATATCTATGACAGTAATCACCACAGCTGTGCTGCTTCGGAAAATCTTTCGGCGTCTGCATCCTGCATCGATGACGTCGATACGCCGTCCTCGAGGGCCTCCGTCGAGCCAACGTCACCGGATATTATAAGTAGGACGCACGACGCCCGTAGCCTCAGTTCTGTTTTTTCTGCAAACGTGTTCGCTTCGGAGATCTCAGCACGCCTTGATTCTACTGAATCCTGTTCTTTTGGTTCTTCGAACCTGTTTCTTCATTGAATATTGCATGTCATCTTCGGCTTCTTCCACCCCGCAGTCCGGGTTTAAGAAGTGTCGGGTGTGCGGGTCCAAGATGTCGCTGACAGACACGCACACTGCTTGCCTCTGGTGCCTCAGGGAGGTCCATGATACGGATGACTGTGTCGACTGCCAATCGCTCACATCGAAGGCCTTGCGGGAGCGTAAGAAGAAGCTGTCGGTCGGTAAGGTGGCCAAGCCCCGGAAGTCGCATTCCACTGATCTTTCGACGGATGATTCGAGGGGCGACTCTCTGCATCGTTGTCGTGAGTCCGGGGGTTCTCGGTCTGGGAGTTGGTCGTACCATTCCTCTGCCTCTTCGAGGCACTCCAGGAAGCGCCGTCACAGGTCGCCTTCCCCGTCCTCGTCCGAGGACTCCGCCCGTCGGCTGGATGCTTGTCCCAACAAGCATTCCACTCCTGAGGAATGGGATTGCTTCCGAAAGGAGATGTTGGCGATTTTTCAATCGCAGGGCTCCGGTCCGTCCGTGCGATCTGAGGATGCCGGTCGTGTCTGTACTAGAGACACCGCTTGTCCGCCTTCGGGCTCGAGCAGTCATCGTGACCACCGGGCACCTTCGAGGTCCCGGTCGGACAAGGATGGTTGCTCTAGGCATGCCCGTTCCCGGTCCTCGACGCCCTCGAGACTGCGAGAACCTGTGAAGTCTTCGAAGAAGACATCAACGCCGGCGGCGCCAAGGTCGTCGATGGACTCTCTCGAGGCTGCGTCTCTGAGGAAGTCATCGGCGCACAGGCTGTCGAGAGAAACGCACGGGGCTCCGCCCTCGAAGCCTTAGTCGATGCCGCCGAAGCTGTCGGCACCACGCTCAACACCGATTCTTTGACTGGGGACCACGTGGCACGGTGGAACCCCTCAGAAAGGCTCTGGCCAAGACTAAACATTGTTCCTTTTTCTGTACCCTCTTTCCAGCCGTTGGATTATATTTCTGAGGTGGAGGAGGGGTCAGAGGAAGGTGAGGTTTCTGCAGAGGTTCCTGATGGCCTCCTTTCTGGTCATAGCCAACTTGAGGACCTGCGCCAGTCGCTGCACGATGACAGTGGGCTGGACACCTCTCCAGAGGTTGTTTGGTAGGCCTGAGCCTGGCACGCATGCCGACTCCTCTTACCGGTGCCTGATGTCGAAGGTCACGGATTACCTGGGGTGGTCTGCCCCCCCACCCCTCTCCTGAGGATTTTCAGCAGGATAATCTGACTGATATCCTCGACCAAGGTCCACCAACTGACACGGTACTGCCATTCCATATGGCCTTGCAGAGAAGGGTGGCTGCGGCTTGGACTTCTCTAGAGAGTCTCCCGGCAGTGAGCAAGTCCTTGCCGAAGAAATATCGCCCAGCCAGTGGCGACCCCTGCTACTTGACCACACACACTCCACTCCGGAGGGTTTGGTGGTGCAGGCGGCTACGGTCCCCGCAAAGCAGGCGTCGTACCCTACCATCCCTCCTGATAGGGACGACAAGCGTTTTGACGGCTGGGCGAAGAAGGTGTTTTCTTCTGGGGTATGGCGCTTCAGGCTGCCAACTCCGTTTGTGCCTTGTCTCGTTTCATGCACACTCTGTGGAACTGTATCTCCTTAGTGGCTGATCATATTCCCGAAGGGGAGGAACGGGATGGTTTTCTTGCTATCGTGCAGGATGGCAAGGACTCCATGTGTGAGTCCGTTCAGTCGGGTCTGGACATGGTTGTTTGTGTCAGCCGGTCCATGGCGGCGAGCACCGTAATACGCAGGTTTGCGTGGTTGCGGAAGTCGGGGTTTGCTCCTGATGTGCAAGCTCGGCTCCTCAACATGCCCATTGATGATGAACATCTTTTAGCAGCAAGGCTGACGAGAGCCTTGAGAGGTTGCAGACCTCCAAAGCTGCAGCGAAGTCGTTGGGTGCTGCAGTTCGCCAACCTCTGTCTTTTCGTCCTAGGGGACAACAATGAAGGGGAGGTTCCTTTCGATATTACTCGTCCTTTAGTAAATCGAGAGGAGCTGCCAGTCAAAGGGGCCACCGTAGGAGTGCAAGAGGTGGAAAACGGGGTACTCGAGGTGCCAAGGCCGCTCTGGCAGTTGCCTCTTTGCCCTCAGGCACTGCCGCAGCCGCTTCAGCTCAGTCATGAGGCCATGTCCCCTGGTTCGCTGTTTGGGGGAAGGCTGGCGCAGCATCTTTTAGAGTGGCGTGCCATTACTTCAGATGTGTGGGTTCTGGAGATCATAGCCCACGCTACTGTCTTCCTTTCCGGCAGAGGCCTCATGACAATCCACCAGGGAACCTCTCTTTGAAGAGTCCGGATCCGCTCCTTGTGCAGGAAATTCAATCCCTGCTGGAGAAAGGCGCCATAGAACTGGTGCCTGTAGCGGAGAGGAACAAGGGATGGTATTCCCCTTATTTTTTGATTTCGAAGAAAGACGGGGGATTGAGACCCATCAGTGTCTTGCACGGTTTGAACAAACTCCTCAGGAAGGACACGTTCAAGATGGTTACTCTTTTTCAAGTCCTCCAGGCCCTTCAACTTCAGGACTGGTTGGGGTGTCTCGACCTCAAGGACGCTTATTTTCATGTGCCGATCCATCCAAAGCACAAGAAATACCCGAGGTTCGTGGTTGGCGACTCGCACTTTCAGTTTCGGGTCCTGCCGTTTGGATTTACCTCCGCCCTGAGGGTCTTCACCAAGCTCATGGTGGTGGTGTCAGCGTATCTCAGGAAAGGGGGGATTCACGTCTACCCCTACCTGGACGATTGGTTGATCAGGGCGCGCTCACCCGAGCAGGTCCTGGATCATCTGTCCGTCACCTGCCACTCCCTTCACAAGCTGGGCTTCTCCCTCAACTTAAAGAAGTCCCACTTGACGCCAACACAGCGGCTCCAGTACATCGGAGCAGTACTCAACACATCCCTGGGGCATTGTTTCCCTCCCCAGGTGAGGGCTCTTCACATTCAGCAGATGTTGCACAAGTTTCAACTTGCCCAGATGCTCCCGGCGTTCGAGTTCTTGAGGTAGCTCGGCCTCATGGCATCCTGCATTCTTCTGGTGCCAGAGGCCCGGTTGCGGATGAGATCTCTGCAATGGGCCCTCAAGCTCCAGTGGTCACAGTCTTCCGGCAGGATGTCGGACCCCGTTCAGGTTCCACCCTCGGTCGCCCAGGACCTTCTGTGGTGGTCCGTCGAAGGCAATCTGATGAGGGGGGCTCCATTTTAGCTGCCCTGGCTGGAGGTGACGATCGTGACGGACGCATCTCTCACGGGATGGGGAGCTCATGCCAACAAGTTGACAGTCAGCGGTCGTTGGTCTCTGTCGGAGTTCAGACTCCATATCAATCTGTTGGAGCTGCGGGCCGTCAGGCTTTCCCTGAAGGCGTTTCTGCCAACTGTGCGAGGGAAGAATGTCCTGATTCTGACGGACAACACAGTGGCCATGCACTACCTCAACAAAAAGGGGGGGCTGGGTCACTTCTGTGCAGGGAGGCGATGCAGCTCGGGTTCTGGGCCATCCAGCAGGAAGTTTCGATCTCGGCAGTTCATCTGGCCGGAGATGAAAACGAGACGGCGGATGCTCTGAGCAGGCAGAGCGCGATCTCTCACGGGTGGGAGCTGGCTCAGGAGATTCTCCTGGAGATCTTCGCCCTTTGGTGAGCCCCTCAAGTGGATCTCTTCGCCTCCAGTGTCAACCGGAAGTGCGAAAGGTTCTGCTCGCGGGAATTTCCTCCTAAAGGAGCCTTAGGAGACGCATGTAGTGGTCCTTCCCACTGCTGTACGCGTTTCCTCCAGTCCCCGTCATCCCGCAAGTGCTGTGGAGGCTACGGAGGTTCGGTTCCCGGATGATCCTCATTGCTCCGGCATGGGCCCGGAGGACATGGTACACGGACCTTCTCGACTTGTCCATCTGCCCTCCACTTCGTCTTCCCTACCGAGACGATCTGCTGTCGCGGGAGGAGGGTCAGGTTCTCCATCCAGAGGTCAGGTCCCCCAGCCTTCATGCTTGGCTTCTGAAAGGTTGAGGTACAAGGATTGGGACCTTCCTGAAGATGTGATGGAGGCGTTGCTTTTGGCCAGACGGCCGGCGACTAAGTCCCTGTACCGTTGCCATTGGAGAAAGGTCTGCGACTGGTGCAGGGTTCAGAATGTGGATCCTTTCATGTGACGTTCCTGTGGTTCTGTCTCTTTTGCTTTCATTGGCCCACAGGGGCCTGCAAGTGGGTACTGTTAAAGGTTACCTGGAGGCGCTGTCTATATTTAAGCGCTCCTCTGAGGAGTGTTCCTATTTCAAAATTCCTTTAATTTCTCAGTTTCCCAAAGGACTCACTAATGTGTTTCCGCTATCACGTTTCCGGGTGCCTGGTTGGCATTTGAACGCCGTGCTCTCCATCTGCCTCGGGGCAGGGTGCTGTAACCAGTTCCTTCACTGGATAAGGGGAGCAGGCCTCTTGACTTCAGAGGACTGCTGTCCGTCGTTTACTGCACGAACGGTAAGTTTCGAGTAATTCTAATGTCTTTAAAGTCTTTAGTAATGATGTTTCTTGTTTTGCAGGGTTCCGGCGATGGCGGATGACGGGCTGAAGTGAGTTGAAGATGGAGCCCGTGTGATGAATAGAAGCGCCTGGAAGCACGTAAGTAAGCGCTTGTTGCCTGCTTCACGATGCGCTCTAACTGTCTTTTTATTTTGCAGGTACAAGTTCGGAGCGGCTGCAGGGTGCCGGAATACCCACTGGGTTAGATGTGGAAAGGAGTAATGGCACGTGAGTATTAAAGTTCCCCAATGTCTTTAAACGCACCTTGTTTTGTCTTTCAGATGCGGGATGCAGCGCCGAAGGCCTCCGGAGCGTGCGAAGAGTTGGTAAGCTTTTGTCTTTCAGATGCCGGAATGCAGTGTGAAGACCTCCGGAGCGCACGAAGAGTAGGTAAGCCTTTGTCTTTCAGATGCCAGAATGCAGCGCGAGGCGTTGGTGACAGCCGATGGACCAGGTAAGTGAAGAGCTGTCACTGAAGACCGTAATGCTAACCTGTTCTTTCTTGTCTTTATAGGTGTTGCTGAAGACTGGATTCAGGATGGTAAGCCTTTTTCCTTAGGCCCAGGATCAGATGCAGAAGACACGATGAACGTTCTGCTGCAGAGGATGCAGAATAACGCAAAGCAAGATTCATCCATCGGGTGTGGTTTAAATAGCCTCCTGTAGTGCTTAGGTGTCTCCTTCCACAGCCACGCCTAGGTAAGAAAAGAGTTCCTGCTTTCCAGAAGAGTTCCAGTGTTCTGAATCTAGGGAGTGGCTCCTGCCCCGCCCAACAGGAAAAGTAGTTCCAAACAGAAGAGGATCAGAGGCTCAACTGGCAGGCAAGTAAGCAGCATGGTCTGCTGCAGGTAAGTCCACCCAAGCATTATGAGCCCGGCGCTTCCAGCGCTGGGACTGGGCATATTTATGAGCCTGGTGCCACTGGCGCCAGGACTGGGTCCAAAAGGTCCCAATTGGGACTGGTTGGCACTCGGAACCTGGGTTATGGATCTGCTTCCAAGGGAGTTGGGAAAACCCTGACCTTTTGGAAGCAGAGATCATGACAATTCTATCCATGGCCAGGATCTGGCCTTTGGCAAAGCGGTCCTTTACTCTGCAATTTGATTGGGCATTCTAAATTTCTATATTCTAAATTCTTTTTCCCTCCTCGATACGTTGGTACTGCTTTGGGAGTCTGTCATAGATATGGAATACATCGGAGGACCCAATCCCCTCGAAGAACAAGTTACTCTATTACCTGGTAACGTTCTTTCGATGGGATGGTCCGACGACATATTCCATATCGCTCCCTCCCTACCTGCCCCGCTACAGAATTTCTTATGCGATTGCAGCTTACGTTTCCGCAAGGCTTTCTGTGGTCATACTGGCAGTGGTTTGTTGCCACACGTTCTCGGGAAAAAAACTACAACTGAGGCTACGGGCGTCGTGCGTCCTACTTTTAACATCCGGTGACGTCGGCTCGACAGAGGCCCTCGAGGACAGCATATCGACATCGACATCAACGCAGGACGCTGAAAGGTTTTCCAAAGCAGCACAGCTGTGGTGATTACTGTCATAGATATGGAATACGTCGTCGGACCATCCCATCGAAAGAACGTTACCAGGTAAGAGAGTAACTTGTTCTTCTCTCACTCCCAGGGACTTCAATGATTCTCTTTCTTACATCCAAGCAATTTAAATCAGTTTTGTATTCAACTTTTCTTTACTTGTACTGGTACGAATTTCTTGAACTGTATAACGATTCCCTTTTGTCCTCCCCTGTCTTCCTGCTCTCCCTTTTACCTTCAATAACATAGGAGAACGTCTCCGGGCTTTGTGTCTTTCTGGGAGCTTCTCTCTCGGTCCTCGTTTGTCGGCTCACTGTCGCCAGCAACCTCTTCCTGGGACTCTCTTAGCCACAGCGTTCCGGTGTTCCTTCAGGTAACTGGTTGGATTGCTGCTTCTTTCTCAGGATGGTATCAGCGTTGGTTTGTGGGCCACCTGCCCACCATGTCGCCTTCTTGGTCACACCACATCGTTTTGGGCTCCAGCCCACTCTGCTTCTTGCATCTAGGATATGCCGAGTATCTGGCATCTTCCCGTTCATTTCAGCACAAGCTTGAATGTTGAGGGCTCCGGCATGCTTCTGCTCCACCTCCTTCAGGTGTTACGCAGCCAGCGGGCCTCCCTTCGCTGCATATGCATTCCTGTCTCTCTGTTGTTCAGCATGTACTCGTTATTCAATGTTCTCGTTTCAGTTGATTGGAGACTTGTATTTAAAGGGACATATTCTCTTTCTTCTTTATAATGGTATAGATTAGCTTTTTCTTCACCCAAGTCTTGGCACTTGTAAATCCTTGGTATTTTAGAGTCCCATGAATGCCATTATGTGTAATAGTTTTGGGAGTTCCTCACAGGGACGTTAGTCCTTGTTCCCTAAGGGGGAAGTCTCTCCCAGTGAGGTCCCACTTGACTCAACCCCTAGGCAGGGTGTTGCCGAGCAGGCTCACCTCCCTTGCCTCACGAGGGGCTCCCCTTGGGGAAAAGGGATGAACTACCACCATTTGACACATAGCATAGGGTTGTACTTGCAGTTTTACAGACTTTTTTTTGTGGGGGTCAAACTTTGTACATTTATTAGATTAATTCAGCCAAGAGGCGGAGGACTTAAACTTAGGGATTTGGAATTTTGGTTTGCTATTCATTGGAAAAACGTTTTACGCTTTAGATTAGGGTGTCTCAGAAAGAAGATTTTTAAGCGTAGTAGAAGCCCAAGGGGGAGCCCCAGACATCACTATTTTCATTGTCCCCATACATTTACAATTTTACTGAGGAAAGCTATATTTGTTGTTGTTCCCCTTGCGCCGGTAGGCATTAATCAAACCCTTACCCTTTCATGAATCAAGGTCCCAGTAAAACCTAATGTCATGTCATGCAGTAAGTTATGATGTATTCGACCCTTGTAAATAAAAAGTATCTCACGCAGGTTGCTTTGTCTCGTCATGTGGTTTTTATTGTCCAAGATGTGGACAATATAGTAAAAGCAGGGTGTTCAGCCGACACGTGTTTGAACCCAGTAGGGTCTTTATCAAGGCAAAAGTAGTATATCTGGGGGATTTATCCCAAGTTGTTCTTGCTGCCGGTTGGCAATTTTTCTTATCAATCTTGCAGAATCCCTAAGGCTAAACAGATGGGTGACCCGCACCGAAATGGCAACAGCCTTAGGGATTCTGCAGGATTGATAAGAAAAATATCCTTACCCTCGAGCCATGGGCCAACCCTTTGGGGCAGTGTAAATACCTTTTCACGCACTCCTACCACCAAGTATTTCATCCTCTTTGGTTAAGATTTTTGACGGAACATTGCTACCCTCCATCCATGGTTCTCTCTCGTGTGCCAGTGTCATTGTCTTGGTCACCTCTTTGAATGTGTTTCAGATTCTGTTCTCAGCTAGCTCTGTTCTCAGCTAGCTTCTTAGTTTGCTCCCTGATCAGATCCCAGCCAGGGTCTGAGCTATGGCTCTGAGCAAGCTTTGTGATCCTTGATTTGATATCTCAGCCAGTGTCTGGCATATAGCTGTCACGCTCACCTGATTCCCACGGAGGCGCAGGTCTGGCTTCGAGTGCTGATGCTTCTTTAATGGTGAAGTGCAGGACTCTGAAGATGGACTCTCTGGCTCGCAGGAATATTCCCCTGTGCATGAAAAGGGAGTATTACCTACTGACGGAATAATGCTCAAGCCTCCCACTCCCTTCCAACCCTCCACGATACCCTTCCTCGATTCCCCGTGAAGTCTCACCTTAGGGTCTGGAAGGATGAGTTCTCCATCCTGCTTCTGATGCAGGGGCGCGTTGAAACCCAGTTACTTCACTGGATTGAGGTTTGATGGGAGTTCAAATAAGCTTGACTATTCAGGTAAGGCGCTGTAAGGGTTCTGTAGCAAGTTCAAAAGTTCAAGATTAATAATAATGTTCATTGTCTTATTGCAGTGAGCGCTAACGCTTATGTCTTTTTCCCCTTAGGGGCTGGGGTTCGGAATGCCGGAGATATGGCGCCGACCCGAAGTGAAACGTGCAGTTCCAGTAAATGACAGGTAAGTTCTGGATGAGCGTTCGGGTAATGTCTTTGCATTCGCTCATTCAATGTCTTTGTCTTTTTTCCCCATAGGGGCCGGGGTCCGGAATGCCAGGAAGCGGCAGGACCCGAAATGAAATGGGAATGACCCAACAGGTAAGTCTTAGAAGGAAACTGAGCTTTTCCTATTCCCTTCCTTCTCTCACCTTGTGTTCTTGTCTTTTTCTCTCTAGGCTCTGGGAAGTGGCTGCGGATCCGGATGATCGCTGCTGAAGATGGAGGTGCCCAGGAAAGGTGAGTGAAATGCAGCGCTGCAGCGATCGAAGCGAAATGCTTTTAAAATGATGTCTTCCCTTTCAGGATTGTCGGTGTAATGTCTCCGTGATGCAGCTTTAGCAGGTAAGGTCTTCTTTCTCTCCAATTCTCTCTTAGCAGGTGACCCAGGATGCTGACAGGCGTGGCTGAAGTCCAGATGCAGGAGCTGACACGGTGAGCGTCCAGCTGCGAGGAGCAGAACAACGCGAAGCGTGAGTTGCTGAACGGGCGTGGTTTAAATAGCTTTGGAAGAAGTTCCAGGTATGTATCCTTCCACCGATCAGGTATGTATCCTTCCCCGACCACACCCAGGGGAAAGTAGTCCCACAGGTAAAGTAGTTCCATGCAGGCCTCAAGAGGGCCTGGATGTAGCAGCATGGTCTGCATCAGGTAAGTGCACATTAAAACACTTGAACACATGTCTAGCTTTATGAGCCTGGCGCCTAAGGCGCCAGGACGGGGGTCCAACATGAGCCTGGCGCCTAAGGCGCCAGGACTGTGCCCAAAGGGCCCCAGCTTGGGCCCGCTGGCACTTCCCTGGGGAGAATGATGCCTGCCTCTGGGGTTGCTGGGTCGGACCTGGCTCCTTGGAGGTAGGCATCATGACAGTACCCCCCCTCAAGGCCCCTCCCAAGGTTGTTCCCTCCGGGGGTTTTGGTTTGTTTGGAAATCTCCGGTGGAACCTTTGTATTAATCGAGGTGCGTGAACATGGTTACTAGGCTCCCACGATCTCTCCTGAGGTCCATATCCCTTCCAGTCAACAAGATAGAAGAGTTTGGACTTTAACACCTTGGAGTCTAAAATGTCTTTAACTTCGAATTCTAATTCCCCATCAATTTGAACTGGGTCTGGAGGCTTGGACAGTCGGGTCCATGGTTGTACTGGCTTCAAAAGTGATGCATGAAAAACTGGATGAATACGCATGTTAGACGGTAAATCCAGTTTAAAGGCCACGGGATTGATTATAGCCTTGATGGGATAAGGTCCTATGAATCTGGGATTGAAGGTTCGCGGGCCCTTGAGGGGTAAATGTTTCGTTGCTAGCCATACCTGGTCTCCTACTTGGTAAGGAGGAGTTTTACTTCGGTGCAAATCAGCGTTTTCTTTATACTTTTTCTTGGCTTGCTGTAGATGAGTTGCAGCTTCTTTGAAGGCTCGGGTTATTGTGGAATGCAGATGATTTACTGCGGGCATTTCCAGGGTCTGGGGTGGATCTAGATCAGAGGTCCGAGGATGGTGACCATACAAAGTATAAAAAGGAGTTTGTCCGGTTCCAGAATGCACTGAATTGTTGTATGCATATTCTGTGATCCAAAGGATGTCTTTCCAATTTAAGTCGGATTGGTGTAACATGCACCGAAGATATTGCTTGAGAGTCTGATTGGTTCTCTCGGTTTGTCCGTTGGTCTGGGGGCGGTGGCTGGTGGATAACCGCACATCTATTTGTGCTAGTTGGCAACACCTCTTCCAAAAATGGGAGATAAACTGACTTCCACGATCCGAGACTAATATGGAAGGGAAACCATGTATGCAAACTATATTCTCCAGAAATTCCTTGGCCAAGGTGGAAGCTGAAGGCAAACCTTTTAAAGGGATAAAGTGGGCCATTTTGGAGAATAGATCCACAATTACAAGGATAGTGTTGTAACCAGCACAAGGAGTCAGGTCAGTTATAAAGTCCATTGACAAGGTGTGCCATGGTGCCGGTGGAACATCCAAGGGTTGAAGTAGGCCGGCTGGCCTTTTCTTTTGACCCTTGTTTTGGGCGCAAATTCCGCAAGATAATACAAAAGACTTTGTCTTTTCTCCAAGAAGGCCACCAGAAATGGCGTTTGATTTTTTCCTCCATTTTAGCGATACCAGGGTGTCCTTCCATTAATGATTCATGATGATGGGCAATAACAAGTTCTTGCAATTCTTTACTAGGCAGAAACAACCGCTCCTGGAAGTAGGGTATGTCATCCTTAACGGTGTAATGAGGACCCTTTTCACTCCATTCCAGTAAGGCTAAAGAGTCTAGAAGTTGTTTTACTTGCGTTTGGATGTCCTCAATAGTTTGCAATGAAGTTAGGCGTAAGATTCTTTGTTCAGGTATGATTGGCACAGGTTCTAAACTCGAATTGGGTTCTTCCATGCCAATCAGGGATAAGGCGTCCGCTTTACCATTCTTGCAGCCAGGGCGATAGGTAATTACAAAATCAAATTCCGCAAAGAATAGAGCCCATCGGAGTTGTCGTGAACATTGAGCTTTGGCCGTCTTTAAATGCTGTAAATTTCTGTGGTCCGTAATTACGGTGATGGTGTGTCTTGCCCTGAGAAGGTAGTGACGCCAAGCCTTGAAAGCAGATTTAATAGCCAGTAACTCTTTGTCGGTAATTGCGTAGTTGATTTCAGGAGGAGAAAATTTCCTGGACCAAAAGGCCACAGGGTGTAGTTGGTTAGTTTCTGGGTCTCTTTGCAACAGGACAGCTCCCACGGCCGAACTGGATGCGTCGGTTTCCACAATGTAAGGGAGATCTGGGTGCGGGTGCTTCAATATAGGTGCAGAGGTGAATTTGGTTTTCAGGTCCTGAAAGGCTTGTTCGGCCTCAAGAGTCCATTCAAAGCGTTTGTTTTTCTTTAGGAGAGCTGTGATGGGTTGGACTGTTCGGGAAAATTCCGGGATGAATCTTCGATAGAAATTGGCGAAGCCGAGCATGCTCTGAACTCCCTTCACCGAGCTAGGAGATGGCCATTTGAGGATGGCGTCCACCTTTCGCAAGTCCATTCGGACTCCTTGAGGTGTCAGGATGAATCCGAGAAACTCCACTTCTGTGGTATGAAAAACGCATTTTTCGAGCTTTGCAAATAGTCTGTGCTGGCGCAATTTCTCAAGAACTGCCCTAACATGTTTTCTGTGATCGGATTCTGAAGAAGAGTACACCAGAATGTCATCAATATAAACAATGACACAGACGTCGATAAGTTCCCAAAGAACATCATTCATAAAGTACTGAAAGGCGGCAGGTGCATTGCACAAACCGAAGGGCATCACCTGATATTCGAAGAGCCCAAATTTGGTGCGGAATGCAGTCTTCCATTCGTCGCCTTCTTTTATACGCACAAGGTGATAAGCTCCTCAGAGATCTAACTTGGTGTACACACAAGCGTCTTTCACCTGGTCGATAAGCTCAGAGATCAAGGGCAGAGGATAACGATTCTTAATCGTTATTTGATTTAGGGCGCGATAGTCTATACATGTTCTAAGGTCGCCCTCTTTTTTTCGGCACGAAGAACAGAGCTGAGGAGACAGGAGACTTGGACGGGCGAATAAAACCATTGGCTAGGTACTGATCTAAATACTGACGCAAATGTAGGTTCTCAGGTTCCGTAAGAGCATAAATCCTACTACAAGGTAGTTGAGCATTGGGTACCAGATCGATTTGGCAATCATAAGACCGATGGGGAGGTAACGTGTTAGCCTGTTCTTTCTGAAAAACGTCTTGGAATTCTTGGTATTCTGACGGTAGCTGTACAGGGGTGGAAGTTGCTGAGGCTAGACCCATAACTGGATTTCTTGGGTAACAAGTTGGTTCACAATCAGGAAAACTTATCTTCTTTGCTCGCCAGTCAATTCTGGGATTATGTGTTTCTAACCAAGGAATTCCAAGAATTACTTGAAATTGTGGGGCCTTGATCACATCAAACACGATTGCTTCCCGATGTCCATCCTGACCCACCAGTGTCATTTCAACAGTGGAATGCGTTACAGGCCCTGAGGCTATTTCGGTTCCATCTACTGTGGTAATGACATCTTGGGTTACTTTCGGGCGGAGAGGGAGCCTAATCCTGGAAGCCAATTCACGGTCTATGTAATTTCCAATAGCTCCACTGTCGATGTATGCTTTTATAGCATGCAACAGCTGAGGCTGGTTTGGGTCCACGAGCACCATTGGCATGACAAAATGCGAGGTCAAAGAGTTTGTTTTCAAGCTCGGCAAGCGGACCCCTACGCTTGTCGGGCTAGGTCGTTTCCCGAATCAGGTGTCAAAAAATCGTTATAAGTGGCTCCAACCACCTTCTTAGGTGGTTTAACCGGACAATTTCGAAGAAAGTGACCGGAAGTCCCGCAATACAGACAAAGTTGCATTTGCCGCCTTCTCTCTCGTTCCTTCTGCGTTAATGGTCCTTTAACACTGCCGATTTGCATAGGTTCGGATACGTCGGTACTCTTGGAGTTAGCGTGGGTTTTGATCGGTACTCGGTTTCGTACTTGAACCAATCTGCTTTTCTATTTTGAAGTCTGCGATCAAGTTGAACCACCAAGTCTATGTAGTCTGCGCAGACCTGGGGTGGATCTACTATCTGAGCTAGAACATCCTTAAGCTCTCCGCGCAGACCTCGATGAAACAATGTGATCCTTTTGTTTTCTGGCCATCCAGTTTCCACAACCAGACTATTAAAGGTGGCAACGTAGGACAGGAGATCCTGATTACCTTGTCGTAAGGATAGCAGTTCGTTATCAAGGGCCTGTCCTTGAGAGTGTCGAGCAAACAATCTTTCCATGCTGGCCTGGAAACCCTGAAAATTCTGGAGGATGGGATCATCCTGATTTACCAATGGAATAGACCAATCGGCAGCACTGCCACTGAGGTAAGATAGTATAAAGGCTACCTTGGTCTGGTCGTTAGGGAAGTCCCCGGGTCTGCATAGAAAGTGTAAATGACATTGGTTCATAAAGACGGCATATTTCTTGGGATCCCCCGCAAAACGTTCAGGCGGGGCCAAAGGCATGTGTCCAGGTAGATTGATTTGTACCGGGTTATTCAAACCCATTGATGTGGAAGTACCTCCTGAATTAGGTAAAGGAGTGTGCCCTGCCTGGGCCTGCAATAACCTTTTGGCCAGGTCATCTGTTCTTTCCTTGGATAGGATCAGTTCTCTTTTGAGAGCGTTAGTCTCCTGGCGGGCTGAGTGCACTTCTGCCCGTAATTCCCCCAAAAGCTGGGCCAGCTGATCTGTCTCGGAAGTCTCCATAGCGCCCGGTGGGAAATTGTGGGTAGGCTTCGCGTTCTGTCACGCTCACCTGATTCCCACGGAGGTGCAGGTCTGGCTTCGAGTGCTGATGCTTCTTTAATGGTGAAGCGCAGGACTCTGAAGATGGACTCTCTGGCTCGCAGGAATATTCCTCTGTGCGTGAAAAGGGAGTATTACCTACTGACGGAATAATGCTCAAGCCTCCCACTCCCTTCCAACCCTCCACGATACCCTTCCTCGATTCCCCGTGAAGTCTCACCTTAGGGTCTGGAAGGATGAGTTCTCCATCCTGCTTCTGATGCAGGGGCGCGTTGAAACCCAGTTACTTCACTGGATTGAAGTTTGATGGGAGTTCAAATAAGCTTGACTATTCAGGTAAGGCGCTGTAAGGGTTCTGTAGCAAGTTCAAAAGTTCAAGATTAATAATAATGTTCATTGTCTTATTGCCGCGAGCGCTAACGCTTATGTCTTTTTCCCCTTAGGGGCTGGGGTTCGGAATGCCGGAGATATGGCGCCGACCCGAAGTGAAACGTGCAGTTCCAGTAAATGACAGGTAAGTTCTGGATGAGCGCTCGGGTAATGTCTTTGCATTCGCTCATTCAATGTCTTTGTCTTTTTTCCCCATAGGGGCCGGGGTCCGGAATGCCAGGAAGCAGCAGGACCCGAAATGAAATGGGAATGACCCAACAGGTAAGTCTTAGAAGGAAACTGAGCTTTTCCTATTCCCTTCCTTCTCTCACCTTGTGTTCTTGTCTTTTTCTCTCTAGGCTCTGGGAAGTGGCTGCGGATCCGGATGATCGCTGCTGAAGATGGAGGTGCCCAGGAAAGGTGAGTGAAATGCAGCGCTGCAGCGATCGAAGCGAAATGCTTTTAAAATGATTTCTTCCCTTTCAGGATTGTCGGTGTGATGTCTCCGTGATGCAGCTTTAGCAGGTAAGGTCTTCTTTCTCTCCAATTCTCTCTTAGCAGGTGACCCAGGATGCTGACAGGCGTGGCTGAAGTCCAGGTGCAGGAGCTGACACGGTGAGCGTCCAGCTGCGAGGAGCAGAACAACGCGAAACGTGAGTTGCTGATCGGGCGTGGTTTAAATAGCTTTGGAAGAAGTTCCAGGTATCTATCCTTCCACCGATCAGGTATGTATCCTTCCCCGACCACACCCAGGGGAAAGTAGTCCCACAGGTAAAGTAGTTCCATGCAGGCCTCAAGAGGGCCTGGATGTAGCAGCATGGTCTGCATCAGGTAAGTGCACATTAAAACACTTGAACACATGTCTAGCTTTATGAGCCTGGCGCCTAAGGCGCCAGGACAGGGGTCCAACATGAGCTTGGGCCCGCTGGCACTTCCCTGGGGGGAATTATGCCTGCCCCTGGGGTTGCTGGGTCGGACCTGGCTCCTTGGAGGTAGGCATCCTGACAATAGCCCATAGCACCTGCTAGTCCCAAAGGCGCTCTCTCTCTCTCTCTCTCTCTCTCTCTCTCTCTCTCTCTCTCTCTCTCTCTCTCTCTCTCTCTCTCTCTCTCTCTCTCTCTCTCTCTCTCTCTCTCTCTCTCTCTCTCTCTCTCTCTCTCTCTCTCAAGATTCCAGCAAGATCTTCTATTTCTCTCTCAATCGGTGCATCACACAATGATAGTCACATTGCATGGCCATCCTTTTGAAACAAAAGGGGTTCTGGGGACCAGGAATAACCACCTTCTACATGAAGAGGTTCCAAGAAGTGCAATATAGGGTTTCCCCAGAGCCTCTCCAACAGTCCCCAAAGTATCATACTCCTATGTCCATCCATACTGATGGGAGTCTTTCCCCCTCGGATGGGCCGGGTTCAGAACAAACTTCCCCTTTAAATTTAAAGCATGACCGGCCCATCAGTCCTTTCTACCGCTGGCATACCAGCAAGGCATATTCTTTAATGTCACAAATAGCATCCCTAACAATTGTTTATCTTTAATTGAGATTAATGCAAGTTCACCGAACTTTCACTGGCATCGAAAATGCAGCATCATTGCCTGAGGTGCTTGGGCCCCAACAAGGAGGATACACGTGTCCTATTCAGCTTTGGGTTTGTTCAACGTAGGCTAAATCGGTTGAAGGATCTGTTCGGGGTGTGAGACAGGCATGGTATCAAGAGAGATACAGACTCAGTTAACAGTTTCAAAAACCTTTAATTAAAGTTCTGCGGTTTGTGTAATACCTAACTGGCCCTAACTCTAAAGGGGTTGTTCCCTGAACTGATTTTTCTAGGGGACATTGATGTCTGAAAGTCCAAAACCAAAATCCATCTTTGTCTAAAACCTATGCTTGCCCTCACTCTTTGTCAAAATGTGATTGGAAGTCTTCTTAATGAAAAATAGTGGTTCAAGAAAAAAGGAAATGTAAACCACAGCTGGTTTCAGGTAGTCTTACCAATAGGTGTCATTCTGCCAGTGCACGATAATTCAAATAAAAAGAGGAGCCTTTGCAACCTTCCACTCAGGGCTCATGCAGCAGATCCAGAAAGCTTGCAACGTCTCTGGGTGCTTTGGGATTCCCTTCCCCAAGCTTGGACTCCTCTGGCTCCAAACAGAAATACACAGTTCTTGTCAGGCCTCTCGGGCTTCCCTTCCCAAAGTCTAGGCCTCTCTTTATAAAATTGAACAATGCCTCTTGCACAATTCTTGTTAGGCCTCCAAGGGTACCCTTCCCCAAACCTAGTCCTCTTTCGTCTTCAAACAAAGTTCTCCTGGTCAGGATGTACCTTTCACTGTACAGTTCTTACCTGGGGATAGTATTGTAGACTTTGGAAAACTCTGGGCTCTTTGCTCCTTCCAGGCGGGACCACTCTGACCTCTAAACCCTCTCCTTATTATCTATACCTTTCCTCTTGCACCTTTTCCCTTCTATGCCACTTTGACTCTGTTATTTTCCACTTTACTATGCCTCCTGCATGCCTTCTTTTCTATTGTGCAACCTTCTACCCTCTTTTCATCTTGCTGTGCCTCCTGCACACTTCCATCTTTATCGTGCCCCTGGCATCCTCTGTTCCTTTGGTTGTGCACCCTTGCACCTTCTTTTCACTTTGTCGTGCAGCTCGCACTGTCCTTTTTCAACCTTCAGGTCGCCTGTACCCTCTTTTCGCTTTCTCTTGCTTTTACTTTCACTTTTCCAGTCTTGTGGGTCACTAGCACCCCCTTCCTGTTTCGGTCACTCGCACCCTCTTTTTCTCTTACAGTCCTTAAGGTTCACTTTCCTCTTATCGCTCTTTACTTCAGTGCCGCTAGCGCATCTTTCTTCAAGCTTTCTTTCTTGCTTTCCGCTCTTTTCTTTCTCTTTTGCTTTCAGCTTTCTTTACCTTTGTGACGCTTGTAAATCTCTTCTGCCTTCACTCCCCTCTCCAGCAACCCGCACGGTCCTGAGTTTCTTTCTTCACTGTCACAAAACTCACCGGATAACACAGTGCTGGCAAGAGGTCCCCTCGGAATACACTGGGTTGAGGTCAGGGTCTCACCACCTGCCCCTCAAACACCCTTGGGACTGGCACACGTTCCAGGGGAATGAGCCACTTTCTGGACTCAGCCAGCAGGTCACAGTCTGCCTCACTCCAGCTCTCTGGAGACACTGCTCCTCAGCCACGCTGCAGCCACTGAAAAGCACCGGGCCAGCATCTCGGCACACCACTTATTATTCTTAGTTGCATCTGCCTCTTTTCAGTGTTTGTTTGAAATGGGGAGATGGGGTGTGACTGGAAATACTCCCAGGAGGGCAGAAGGAGAGTGGGTTGGGGTACAATTGAGAGAGGGGGAATACCATGTCTCGCCCTTGGGCATTCTCTCCCAATCCCCCATGACCTCCACTTGTGTGATCCTCCCTCACTTGTCCAACCACCAGGGTGGGGATCCAAAAGCGATGGCCCTTCCCATGCCACCTGAATGGTAGATCCCGGGGGAGTAGGTGGGAGAATACCATCAGGTTTCTCACAGGGGGTTCTCCTTGTTGCGTGAAGACGTTTATTCAGTCACATTGCTGGAGAACTTCGTGCCCATTAATCAAGAGGTTTACCGCACAGCCTCGATTCTTATAATTTCCCCATTGGCAGCCAGAAACAAAGTACAAAATAAATTCCTCTTTCCAAGACTTCTCAGTCATTAGTTTAACAGAGACTGTCTAGTGTTTGGCCTCTGAATGCTGTGTGTGTCTATTACGCATAGGAACTGAAAACAAAGATGGGCTCATTGCGGCCCCTTATATATAAACTAAAGGGGCGTCCATGATAGTGGTTTAGTGTAGCTAGTCATATATTGTAGTTGAACAAATGCTAAAAGATAATGATGGCAAGGGATCTGATCTAAGAATATGCAATGCGTTTTAAGTACATTCAATAAAGGATTCATTCTGGCCAGCCTATACATTGATTCAGACAGTGTATGTGTGCCGCAAATCAATATATCCACACTTACTCTTTGTGCATAAATCTATTATTAGCGTTTTTTTGTGTCCACTCTCCTCTAACAGCATCAATGATCAATCATTTCAATTCATTTTGTTTGCAAACTTTTTCCAGGGATTGTGGAACCAATGGTGAATATTCGTGTTGATGTCTACATCTGTGATACTTTTTTTAATTGGCCTAGTCGTTTGGCCAACATACCCCAGGCAGCAGAAGCATTTGATGCAGTATGCTGCTAACTCGGTATTACATTTTGTAAATTGTCTTAGTTCCCACTATTTTGTTCCAATTCGGAAGTGAGGCATATGTGTAGTGTAAGGAAATACTGAACAATTCCACCAGGTATAGTGTCCTTTGAATGGATCCATATTGAACATGTGGGTCTGATGTTGTGTTATGCACACATGTATTGGGCATGAACTAATTGGTCGTGAAGATTCCTACCTTTTATAAGCGTGCATTAGTTGACTAGCTTGTGGCAATAGTGGGCTAACCAGTGCCCATTCTTTTTGTTTGATTTTGCTAATGCAGTTAGTTCGGTGTTAAAGGTTGTAATGCATACCATTTTAGGTAATACAGATGATGGTGGTCTATCACATTGGCTCTGTTTTGCTGTTTTATTGGATGCTCTAATCGATTAGTTGGGGTATCCTCTTTCGCACAGCCTAGTGTCTAGACTCTCTGCATGCTGGATATAGTCGGTCATCTCTGTGTAGTTTCTCCGTATACTTATGCATTTTCCCAATGGTCATTTATTACGTAGAGATCTGGGATGGCAGCTACGATAATGTATGGTGGTATTCCTGTCTGATGGTTTTCTGAATAATGAACATGTTATCTACCCTCGCTGTTGCAAATTTGATTGTCA